>NC_135478.1:67957192-68269783 GCF_052094955.1 Ictidomys tridecemlineatus | reverse complement strand
AGCTCAATCAGTCTGCCTAAGATCAATAGAAATTTCTTAAGTGTTCATGGCAATTTCAATTCCATCATCTATTTTGATCTTCCCAATAGTTCAGGTAAACAGTAACCTGATTAGGCCTCCAACTCCAGGCTTCTGGAGGACAAAATGCTGGACAGTGACTCACAGATAGAAAGTATAAGGCTGATAGCCAGGAGGACCCAGGTCTCTATGAAAGAATTCATGGTCAGGTTCTTCACCACTTTTCTTCATCAGTTTTGAAATCTGTATTTTTCTTACAATTATATGGGCTGCCTTTGAAGAACTATGCCTGCAGAGGGTCCCTTCTGTGACAAGCTACGATTCACTGAGGCCAGTTTTTGTGCTGGGTAAAGGAGGTGGGGCCAGGGATGAATCCAGTGGAAAGGCCACTTTTGCATCTCCTGGAATTGGAGGGGTCAAGTGTCCTCTTTGCAGTTGGCAAAGAATCATGCACTCTTCTACTTTGACCTTTGTTTGAAAACAGGGACTTAAAGATACTGCCTTGGGTAAAGACATTGATTCTGGGGCCTGCAGCTGTACAATGAATAACTAAGAGCAGGATAAAACTTGGCATTCTTCCTTCATTCAGTATCCTTAATTAACTTAATATTTGTGACTGCTCAGCTCTGCACATAGACATGTTAATAATTTAAGGAGTGCTCATATAAAAACTAGCAATAGATTACAAATTTATCTAATCTATCTTATACCCCTTGAAGATTGAGTCCAGATTGAAGGGACATTCAACTATCAGCTTTTTAAAAAATATTATTTTTAGTTGTAGATGAACAAAA
This sequence comes from Ictidomys tridecemlineatus, assembly GCF_052094955.1. Classification (NCBI taxonomy): domain Eukaryota; kingdom Metazoa; phylum Chordata; class Mammalia; order Rodentia; family Sciuridae; genus Ictidomys; species Ictidomys tridecemlineatus. The sequence continues at coordinate 68,268,971 of NC_135478.1, read as the reverse complement.
CACCTTTGTTTAATTTATTTATTTCTCTGCAGTGCTGAGGGTCAAATCCAGTGCCTCACACATGACAGTCAAGTGATCTACCACTGAGCCACAACTTCAACCCCTCAAGTGTCAGCTTTTACAGTATCTTGTTTCCGAACCCCAGGGTGGTTCCCAGAAGTTCAGTCATTTTTTATTACCTTCCAGGAAAGGCAGAGCCTTATAGACAAATAAACACAGGAGTTTATTACCTCATCAGGAGCAATCATCTCATGGGACCTACACTGACCCTTTTAAAATTCCAGGTCTGGTAGATAAACATCCTGAATAATATATAAAATTTATTCCTTTCAAGTGATAAGGACTTCTCAGGAGCCACCTAACAGTGCTAGAAGTGAGATAGTGATCCTTCAGACCTCAGTTTTGACAAGACTGCTTAACAATGCTTACCTCTTCCCCACTGTCCAAATTCTGCTTCTATTTAAACCTTCAGGTCATGCCAGCACCAAGAAGACATGACTAAAAACATGAATCTCCTTGTCTTTCTGGTGTGGCTGCACTGACTAAAGTTCTTTTCTTGATTTTTACAATTAATTTTTGGATTTAGAGGGGTGGGTGAGTGGCCAGACCTGTATTTTGTACCTGGAATGGGACTCCATAATTTTTTCAATTCTTATTTTGTGTAAAATTAATAATTGACTGTGTAATCAATAATGCCAATGGTTATGTGATATTATGAGAAATCCAAGTGAAGCCACTGGGATTAATCTCCTTATATGTTCCTGGAACCTAGCTGCTTTTCTTTTTGCTATTGTTGTTGTTGTTGTTATAAGTGGACACAATATCATTATTTTATGTTCCTGTGATGCTAAGGATCAAACCCAGTGTCTCACACATGGTAGATGAGCATTCTACCTCTGAGCACAGCCCCAGTCCCATAGCTGCTGTATGTACAAATCATGAGACCTTTGTAAACACAAGCTCCATCCATATATCTTTGCCCACACAGGTTCCTCTTCCTAGAATATTTTTGTGCCTCATAAAAGACTCCTGCTGAGCCTCCAAAAGCCAGCTCTTATAGCACCTATTTTGGTAGAGTCTTTCCTTACTAATCTCAAAGAGAAGGACAACTTATTCCTTGTCTGTTCTCCTCAGGACTCTATAGGCTGAGGCAGGAAGATCATGAGTTCAAAACCAGCTTCAGAAATGCAGTGAACCCCTAAGCATCATATATATATATATATATATTTTTTTTCTACTATCATTCATATATATATATATATGAATGATAGTAGAAAGAACTGGTCATTACCCTATGTGCATATATGGTTACATGACTAGTGTATGTCTGCATCATGTACAACCAGAAGAATAAGAAGTTATGCTCCATTTTTGTATAATGTCTCAAAATGCATTCTACTGACATGTATAACTAATTAGAAAAAATAGTGAAGTGTTGGGGATATGGCTCATTGATTAAGCACCCCTGGATTCAATCCCCAGTACCAAAATAAATAAACAAATAAATAAAAATAAATGAATAATGGCTGCACCTCAGTGGAGAATCACCTCTCGGTTCAATTCCCAGTTAAAAAAAATTCTCTCAATCTAAGAAATGAACAAACCACCAACATTACCACCAGCAAAAGCACTTATTCCTCTTAAGCAACTTCTGTGCTCTGCACACACTTCCATTGTTGTCTTCTCTACTCTTATATCACATTGCTTGTTTCCACCAGTGTTTCCCTGAACCAGACATTGAGTGTCTCAAGGGCCCAGTCTGGGTATTATCCACTATTGTGATATCCAGCAGAACGTTTTATTCCTGGCATCAAGAAAAGTTTGCTGAGTTGAATTGGGTGAGATTTCTGTGGCTCTGCATGATCCTCTCTGGGGAGTCTTTGGTGACATGGACATCATGTCTTCATTTTACTTATTTTCATAAGCTTTTCGAAGGATCAAGCCCAGAGACTCACACATGCTAGGCAAGCACTCTGCCACTGAGCCACAACCTCTAATAATTTTTAATCTCCTCTTTGATGTCTTTCACAACCCATTGTTCACTCAATAGCATAATATTCACGCTCTAGGTTTTGAAATATCTTATATTTTTTATCTTATCATTGATTTCTAATTTTATTTCATTATAATCAGATAGAATGCAGGGTAGTAGCTCTACTACTTTATATTTGCTAAGAGTTGCTTTGTGGCATAATATTTTAGAGAAGGATCTGTGTTCTGCTGAGAAGAAAGTGTATTCACTCATTGGTGGATGAAATATTCTCCATATGTCTGTTAAGTCTAAGTTATTGATTGTATTTTTGAGTTCTATAATTTCTTTGTTTAGCTTTTGTTTGGAAGGTCAATCCAGTGGCAATGAGGCATGTTAAAGTCATACAAATTACTGTATGGTGGTCTATTTGACTCTTGAATTTGAGAAGAGTTTGATTGATGAGCATAGATGCTCTACTGCTTGGGGCATACATATTTATTATTTTTATGTCTTGTTGATGTATGGTTTCCTTAAGTAGTATGAAATTTTCTTTTTTATCCCTTTTGATTAACTTTGGCTTGAAGTCTATTTGATATGAGGGTAGAAACACCTACTAGTTTCCACAGTCCATGTGAGTGTGTTTTTTCCCAACCTTTCACCTTTGGTCTGTGGATGCTTTTTCCTATGAGATGAGCCTCTTGAATGCAGCATATTGTTGGGTCTTTTTTTAAAATTCAACCTGCCACTTTATGTCTTTTGATTGATGAGTTCAGGACATTAATATTGAAGGTTACTATTCAGACATGATTTGTATTCCCAGTCATTTTTGTATATTTTTGGTATTTAAATTGACTTGGTTTCTCTTTTGGCTTATTTTTCCTTTAGTGTAATAACTCCTTTTGCTGATTTTCATTGCTGTTTTTCATTTCTTTCTCATGGACTATTTTGCCAAGGATGTTCTGTAGTGCACTCTTTCTAGTTTTAAATTCTTTTAACTTATGTTTCTCATGGAAGATTTTTATTTCATCATCAAATCTAAAGCTTAATTTTGCTGAATATGATTCTTGGTTGGCATCAATTTCTTTCATACCTTGGCATATATTTTTCCAGGATCTTCTAGCTTTCAGGGTATAGATTGAAAAATCTGCAAAGATCGTAATTTGTTTTTCTTATATGTGATATCATTCCTTTCGTTGTGGCTTTTAAGTTTTTTTCCTTATTCTGTATGCTTGAGCTTTTCATTATAATGCATCTTGGTGTAGATTTGTTGTAATTTTATACATTTGGTTTCCTCTAGACCTCTTGTATTTGATTTTCCGATTTATTCTTTATACTTGGGAATTTTTCTGATATTATTGAAAAGATTGTGCATTCCTTTGATTTGAATCTTTGTGCCTTCCTCTATCCCAATAAATCTTAGATTTTATCATTTGATGTTATCCAATAATTATTGGGTGTTCTGTTTATGGATTTCTACCACTTCACTGTGTGCTCAACTTTACTTTCAAGATTGTATATTTTCTCTTCATTATCTGACATTCTGTCTTCCAAGTGATCTAATCTGATGTTTATGCTTTCTCTTAGGTTTCTGTTTGTTTGTTGACTGTTTTCTTGATTTCTGATTTTATTTTCAGAATCCCTCTTTCTTGAAGTACTCTTTTGCTACCTGTATTAGCCCCCTTATCTCTTTGTTGGTGTGATCAATGGTTGCCTGTATTTTCTCAATTAGATCATCCTTTACTTTGTAGGTCATTTTAATTATGTGTATTCTTAATTCCTTCTCTGACATTTCATTAACTACACTGTCCATGGATTCTATTATTGTAGTATTTTGGTGTGTTTGGGGCAATTTTCTCCCTTGTTTTTTCATGTTGACTATGTGTCTTCCTTTCTTGCAGTGCAAATCTGAGTTATTACAGTTTCTACCCTATAATCTTATAGTTTCCCTGAAGATTACTTGTACCTCACCTTGGTTTTGGACTTCTGGCCCCCAGCGAATGAGTCATGATAATGCTACTGCAACTAAATGTGGTGGTGGCAATATTGGAGATAACTCAAGATAGCTGTGGGGTTGTGTCAAGATGGATGCAACTACTTTCAGAGATGGGGCTAAAACGTGGTCTTAACAGTGGCTTTGGGCTGCCTATTCTGAGATGCAGCTCCCTCCAAGCCCTAATTGTTCTCCCAAGGTGGAGACTACTGCATTGGGTGGGTTATGTTGATGTTTATAGGGGCTCAAGATGGAGGTGGGGTAGGCCTGAGTTCTGTTGTAGGTCTGCCAGTCAGCTGGGTGGACCTGGGATTTCTTCTACCCTTTTTTTAATGTTTTCTTGCATTTTGCACAGAAGGGTGGTAAAGGCTCACCTTGGGCTTTTCCTGATTTTTAACCTTGAATCAGCCTTTTGTCTAACCAGCCCTGCTTCCTATAGTGAAATATGTTTTTTTTTGTTCTAGGATCTGATCACCAAGACTGATCCACTGGTCTTTGCTATTAAAATGTCACTGTTACCCAGTCCCATTTTTGCAGACAAGTATGAATTTAGTTTTCTACATTCAAACTCTCTCTCTCTCTCTCTCTCTCTCTCTCTCTCTCTCTCTCTCTCATACACACACACACACACACACACACACACACACATGTTTCTCTATTTTTCTATCTGGAAAAGCATGAATTCACAGGGATACACTTCATTTCAATCCTACTTTACAGGTCTCATGCCAATTTTCTTTCCTGAACCAGAGAGTCATTTCACCAACATTTCCTATGAAAATTGGATTTCATTGTTCTTCATGTATTTACTTATTAAACAATCTCTCTTTATACAACTAAATTCCATTTATCCTATTCTAACCCCACAAGCCCTCCTTAGCTTACCTGGGTGTTCTTTACCCTATTTAGTCAATGAGTGTTGGGGGCTGCAATCAAGTCAAGATGGCGCCTGGCAGTTTGCCAGAAGGAGTGGTTTGTGAGGCAACGCCACCAAGCCATTAAGATGGTGGGGATTACTTATTGGCGGATTGCTGTATCTAGATGATGCTAATTGAGTCAAGCTGTGTGTAATCAGTTAGGTATATATACCTCTACTGTTCAACAATAAAGCAGTTCCCGCTACCTTGGCTTCCTGCTACCTTGGGTTCCCGCTACATTGAGTTCCGGCGCAAATAAGTGTTTATGATAGGGCATCCCTCTGCTTGGAGCCCATCTCAGGTTGCTTGGGCTCTCATACTCAGGCAGGCTGTCCCTTCTGAGAGCACCTTCCCAATTGTATCTCATATTTGACTTGAAGCCACCATTATTTCCTTCTCCACCGCAAAGTGTGCCCTCACAATGCTGGACCACACCAAATGGCATTAGGAGTGAATTATTCAAGAAGGGAAGGGGATGTAGAGAGAAGGAAGAGAAGGTACAGGACAGAAGATGAAAAAATCCTGTGTAGCTCCTGATACCAGTTGAATCTCAGGAGCACTGCTATAAAAACAATTCACTATCAACCACTTTCTAATTCAATGCTAATTGTGCTTGTGATCAAATTAGGAGTTGAAGATGGACTACAAATATGTTTCTTGCTTTCCAGAATCAACAAGGGAGATAGGATGGAAGTAAGAAATCTAAGCTAGAGAGATAGTAATAACTACCGCAGTAAAGTGTTACAAATTTTGTGCTTCAAAAATGACAGAAGGCCACTATGAATATTCTTTTCCAGCAATGGGGAAACTCACAGTGGATTAACTCTATCTTACTATTTAATTTGAATTTCATAAAAAGCTTCATGTATTCACTTATTGTGATGATCAAAAGATTGAATTTTGACTTTCACTGATTGAGTACTATATATCCCCTTAAATGGGCATAGAGGCTTCAGATAAACTTCTATAAGGATATGTTTATTGACTTTCTCATTATAAAACTTATCATAACATATTTAAAAGAACACATCTTATATCAATGTCACTACAAAAGCCACCACAACCACCTTCATTTTCATTAAAAATTATTGAAAAATTTGGTGATAATTGTTGATTCTCTAATTAGAGCTCAGGAGGAGCTGCCAGTAATAACTGGCAGTGAGAGGAGAGAGCCCATTAGACCCAGAAGGGGTGAGTCTTCATGTGTGGCACTGAAGTGGGCACCTCCTTTTCATTAGAAAATACATAATACTTTGCACAGACCCTGAGCAAGGTCAGCAAAGGTCCAGCATCTCTTATCATTCATCAATTGAGGAATATAGAGTCTATCTTCATTTTGAGTTTTCTTCACAAAATACATTTTTGTTCTCTGATGTTCTGGGTCCCAGGATCTGAGGACAACAATGCACAAATCATTAGGGAAGTTCAGGCTCCACTTATTATCCAATCTCTGCACACAGAATTCAGAATAATTGGCTTTTCAGATTGAAGTATTCCTTGATCGGCTAATTTCAGGGAAATCTGTAATGTATAGACAAGCACATAGAGAAGAAATGAATGAAACACCAGGAACCAAAGCAACAAAGTCAAGAAGATACATTAAGCCCAGTAATGCTCCACAAACAAAAAAAAACTACTTTTAGTATCATGTTCTTTGAATTCATCCTACTCATTCTCTAAGGTGTGTCATAATTGGATAGTAAAATTATTCATTTATCTGAAAAATTATTTCATAAACATTTATCTTGTACAAGGCCTGAGACAAGGAAGTTCTGTAAGTTCTGGTGAGGAGAGCTTCACTCAAACATCAGAACCCTGTGGTAACCACACCTCATGACTGTGTACAGGGTCTCTCCAGGAGACTTGGAGCTGAATTTACACTGTGCTCAAGTTCACAGTCCACACATACACATGGAACACTAGTCTGCATTGAGTCCATATGTTTTTTACACTTTGGTCTTCATAAAGCCATAGATTTAGAGCCCCCATGGTGTAGAACTCTAAATCTCAAAGATCGTGCAAAAGAGACTCACTGGACTATAGATCTAAAAATTAAATGATGAATGAGCATATAGTTTTCTGTCACTTGGCCCCCTCTGTTTGGAAAAACATCTTCAAATAAAACATTGTATATATGAAAAGCTACTGACCTGTGTTTCCTTACAAGTTTGGAAGGAGAAGTTCTGCATTACTTTGACAAGAGCAAGTTTTATGTTCATGAGAGCAAACCTCATGGTGATGCAGTTTCGGGGTCCATTTCCAAAGGGCATGTACACGTAAGGATTGATGCTGTCCTTGTTATTCTTACTGAACCTTGTCCCACAATAGATGAGAAGTAAGCAAAATATTAAAACCTAAACAGTTACTTATTTCAGTTTGTTCCTTAGACACTCTCAAGCAATGGTGTAAAAGATGATTTCTGGGCTGGTCATTGAAATCCAGCTGTGGCTTTGCTATGAGAATTGTTAAGCTATGGAATTTTTCTACCTTTCTATTACTTAGCCTATAGAAGTTTTTCCACCTTTCTCCCTCTTAGCCTATAGGATCTTTCCGTCTTTTTGAGATGAGATTAATGCTGTTTCAAAGGAAATCATGGTAAATTGAGACAGTAAAGAAAACAAAACACACATAAAATTTAAGGAGTATAAGAGTGAATACATAAAATAAAATGAGATAGTGGTTATGTCAGTTATGGCACATGCTTTAAAATTTGAAAACACAAACACACACACACATACACACACACACACTCATACACACAGAATAATGTGCCATATCTGAGGAGAATTCATTTTAGCATCAGAATAAACAAAATCCTGGGTGTTGAAGGCTCTTATAAAAATAATGGGGAAATACATGTATAGCCTATGCACATCCTGAAATATATTTTAAATCATCTCTGGATTGCTTATAATAAGTAATAATATTTAAATACTATATAAATACTTATTGTTTTAGACTGTTTAGGAGAAACTGACAAGAAAAAAGTTTATAAGTTAGTTGAAATTATAGATGGAAAAACCATACATAAGGCTGAGCACAGCACATGCCTGTCATCCCAGCAACTTGGGAGACAGCAGGATCCCAAGTTAAAAGCCAGCTTCAGCAATTTAGTGAGGCCCCAAACAACTCAGTGAAACCCTGTCTATAATAAAATACAAAATAGGGCTACTGATGTGGCTTAGTGCTCGACCACTCATGAATTCAATTCCTGGTACCACGCAAAAAAAATCATACATGCAGAGGTTGAATGTATATATTATCAGGTGCAAGCAAAAATAAAATATGATACAATCTAGTTTAGCAAAAATATATATCTATACATAGAAATATGTTTATGAGAACATGATCATATTATTAATTCATGGTTATTTAAAGAATTTAACAAACTAAAAATTTTCTTCTCAGAAAAAGAAACATTTTGTGAGGTGAATAAAGAGACTACACCTTGGGAGCAAATTTTTACCCCTACCACATTAGATAGAACATCAATCTCTAGAGTATATAAAGAACTAAAAAGCAAAGCACCAAAAAAACAAATAACTCAATCAATAAATGGGCCAATAACCTTAACAGACACTTCTAAAAAGATGACATACAATCAATCAACAAATATATGAAAAAATGCTCATGATCTCTAGCAATTAGAGAAATGCAGATCAAAACTATTCTAAGATATCATCTCACTCCAGTCAGAATGGCAGCTATTATGATAACAACAATAAGTGTTGGCAAGGATGTGGGGGGAAAAGTACACTCATACATTGCTGGTGGGACTGTAAATTGGTGCAGCCAATATGGAAAGCAGTATGGAAATTCCTTGGAAATCTGGGAATGGAACCACCATTTGACCAAGCTATCCCTCTTCTTGGTTTATACCTAAAAGACTTAAAAACAGCACGCTACAGAGATATAGCCACATCAGTGTTTATAGCAGCACAATTCACAATAGCTAAACTGTGGAGCCAACCTAGATGCCCTTCAGTAGATGAATGGATTAAAAATGTGGCATATATACACAATGAAATTTTACTCAACATTAAAAGAGAATAAAATCATGGCATTTGCAGGTAAATGGATGGTGTTGGAGAAGATAATGCTAAGTTAAGTTAGCCAGTTCCCAAAAAACAAAACAAATGATGAATGTTTTCTCTGATATAAGGAGGCTGACTTGTAGTGGGGTAGGGAGGGGAAGCATGGGAAGAATAGATAAACTCTAGATAGAGCAGAGGGGTGGAAAGGAAATGGAGGGGCAGGGGATTAGCAAGGATGATGGAATGTGATGAACATTATTATCCAAAGTACAGGTATGAAGACATTAATTGATGTCAACATACTTTATATACAAACAGAGATATGAGAAATTGTTTTTATGTGTGTGTACTAAGAATTGTAATGCATTTTGTTGTCATTTATTTTTTAAAAAATCAATTTAAAATTTTAAAAAAAGAATTTAGGATAGTGAATAGACATAGTATTTGTTTTGTTCCTTGTCACAAATTCATATCATTTCGCAAGAAAGTGTTATATTTATAACAGGAAAACTGCTTAAAGTACAAAGACATATATGAAAATAATTACATAGCTACCTATATGTCATCTATGATAAGAAATACAAGGACATGCTTGGACAACCCTAGCCCAGGGTGGTTCCCTTTCCCAGAGGTCCTGTACCTTTCAAGGCGGAACTCCTCAGGCTCTGGCCAGTGCTGTGGGTCTCGATGAAGAACATAGCTTGATATCATCACCACTGTCCCCTTCCTAATGGGCACTCCATTGATTTCAACATCTTTCTTACAGATCCTCTCAAGTCTGCCAGCAATTGGGTACAACCTGAGAGTTTCATTCACCACCATGTCCAGATACTTCATCTGTATCACAGTTTCATAGGTAGCAGGTGCCTGAAGAGAAAAAAAGAGATTTTTGGAAATTTATGTTTAGAACTAACTTTAAACACAATCTACGTAGTTTTATTAAAGTGTTAGGAAGTCCCAGGAATAACACAATATAGAAGGAGAGTAATGCTTACAATTGACTAAGCACTGTAATAACAATCATGTCCATTTGACAACCATGTCCATGGCTCATTGAGAAGTGCAGAGTAGTTTTGTACATAAGAGACCTTTGGGACAATCCCAAATTCAGTGTATAATATCCTCAGCATCATCATGTACTACTTTTCCTCATGCAAGGAAAAGTAACTAATAGAATATGACAATTACACTGAGGGAAAATATGTAAAAATCACTGTTACCTCTCTCTAGAAAAGTCACATGCCTATTTCACGAAAATAGAAAAGAGGAAATAACCAATTATATATAAATTTTTTTGAATAATCCTGCTTTGAGTATATATATATGTGTGTGTGTGAGTGTGTGTGTGTGTGTGTGTGTGTGTGTGTGTGTGTGTATGAAACTTTAAGATAACACTACATCATGGAAAAAATATTGGGAGAATCTGGTAAGTTCCATTCCAGTACCACCAAAAGAAGTCCAAGTTTGGATGGCACCATGTCACACAATTTCAGTTCCAGAGTACATTCTAAGGAGGGCAGGAAGCCACTCTCAGCCCCACCCTCTGTTGCTGGACCAGTCTCCTGGTTGTTCTTCAGGGATTCATTGTGAGCTCTGAAGAAGAGGCTTTGTGCCCACTTCACTCCAAACCAGCCATGCCAGCCCCAGAGACCAGGTGTCTTCATATCCAATAGACTCCCTACTTAGGCAGAGGAGTAAGGACAGCTGGTACTACTTGTGACTAATGCCTGGTGTGTCATTGGAGAGGATACAAAGTAGAAGTAAAGAATTTGGCTCAGGAGTCAGAAAACCTCACTCATCCCCTAACTGCTTCTCTCAAATACATTACTAGATGTGTGGAGCAGAGCATTTTCGTCCTGCCCATCAAGCCCAGGCTCACTCAGCAGACAACCAGGCAGGAGCTCATGCCACAGCTCAGCAGAGCCAATGATCTGGACACTTGAGTGACACATGCTTACACTTCCTGGGTGTAATGATGGTAACTGGTAATGGATACAACTGAAACTACACTCTTTTAAAAATTCCTTGTAGTTTTGGGAATAGCATTTTCCCCAAAATACTGTTTTCTCCTTCATTTGTCTCTTCAAATCCTTTAAAAATAGAGGTGGTGGAAAGAATCAGTGACTATATTTTTGACAAAGCCTCCTAGGAAGTGAAAAGGAGGCAGTCTTGTTGAGGCTCAGCCTCCCCTCCTCCCTCTCCAGATAACATCTTCTCACCTTATTGGGCAAAGTCGAATCAATCTTCTGCTGCAGTTTGGTCTGGACATCGAGATGGGTGGCCAGTTCATACAAAATGAAGGAAAGAGCATTGCTAGTGGTCTCATAGCCAGCAAAAATTAAGATAATTGACTGGGCCACAAACTCCAGATCAGACAGGGCTAATAGAAGAGAAAACACAATTTAGGTAAATTCAGCAAATCCCAACATCAGAGTTTAGATAAAGAAAATCCCATTAAACCCCACAGATCACTATGTAGGACCATGGAAAAGCAATTCAGAGTCACTCGCAGAGTGGTTTTCACTTTCATGTCTCTCTGATAGGGGAGACAAAGAAAAACTTTTTTTTATTCTTGTTTTCCTGAGGTCTATAACACTCTTGGACTTGGCTACTAACTATGCCATTCTCAGCACCACCAAAGATAGGTAATTGCAAGAGATACCATTTCTATCTAAGATACACAGTATGATCAACATGGACTTTTAGATACCTAGGCCCTGAAATAAACATGGTCTCTGTGCAAATCATGCAATTCAAGATTAAAAAAAAGAATACACACAACAAGTGTTTGAAAGGTCTACAGAGTTCAGATTTATTGATGATGGTTTTCTATGTTGTCATGAGAACATTTAATTACCAAATCTTTTATCCCAGTGAGTATGAACCCCATGAAATAGGACTATAAAGTCAAGGTTCAGGCCAGGTGCAGTGGCACACACCGGTAATCTCAGTGGGAGGCTGAGGCAAAAGGATCATGAGTTCAAAGCCAACCTCAGCAACAGGGAGGTGCTAAGCAACTCAGTTAGACCCCGTCTCTAAATAAACTACAAAGTAGGGCTGGGGATAAGGCTCAGTGGTTGAGTGTCCCTGAGTTTAATTCCTGGTAACCCTCTCCCCTGCACCAAAAAAAGTCAAGGTTTGGAGCTTGGCTTTTTGCATTCGTAGCTACTAGCCACACGTGAATGTTTAAATTTTAAACAATTCCTCAGTGGCACTAGCCACATGTCAAGTGCTAAGAAGGCACATGTGTTTGGTGGTTATTTTATTGAAGAGTTAAACTACAGACTGTTTACTTCATCACAAAAAGCTGAATAGAATTGGGTAGATACATACAGGATAGATGGATGAATGGATGGATGGATAGATAAGTAGATAGATAGATAGATAGATAGATAGATAGATAGATAGATAGATAGATAGATAGATAGATAGATAGATAGATAGATAGATAAATAGATAAATAGATCATATGTACATGTGAACCTAAAAATATGTACACTGGGGCTGGGGTTGTGGCTTCGTGGTAGAACACTTACCTAGCACACGTGAGGTACTGGTCCTCAGCACCACATAAAAATAAAATAAAAGTATTGTGTGCATTTATAACTAAAAAATAAAAATATCTTTTAAAAAATATGTATACTGGCAGGTTGTAGTAAGCCCAGTCCTCATCTCTAGAATTAATTGGTCAACATTCAAGACTTTATTCAGTTGATTGTCATAGTACTGGGTACCATGAATTAGAACTGCAATGGAAGTATTTGTGCATTACAGAAAAAAGCAATAAATTAGAAAAAAAAAATTGAAGGAGAGAGAAAAATAGTTTATATCACTGGATGTGAGTAGATACAGAAATATTTCTTTCCTCTGTTGCATGTAGAAGTATTTCATGTTAATAATGTTGCCTACTGAGAGTATCTAAAAGCAAAAATCCACAAGATGATTAAAAATTTTGATTTCTAAATTTCATTAATTGCAAAAACAAAAACAAAAAACAAAGCTGTCATGAGAAACAGCGCAGAAACCTAGAATATCTTAAATCAGAAAGCAAGAAAATACTTACAAAATAAATGAAAAGGACACAGAATACACTATATCCTACTATAATGTGGTTACATGTCATAAAATGTACAAGACTACGAGCAAACCCTAAGAAAATCTGTGGACTGTGAATGCTAGAAGTGTGTCAATACAGGTTCCTGAACTGTGTAAATATAAGTCTCTGGTGGTAGATATGGGGAGTGAAGCAGTGTATTCAAGACTACATGGAGAACCTCTATGTTTTCAGTTCAATATTGCTATGGCCAGAATAAACAGAAGCTACTTTTAAAACAATCATAAAAAAAGATGACAAGAATAATAGAGGACTCAGGAGCCTACATGAAAGGGATTCCAGTGGACAAATATGGGAGAATTGAGCATCAAAATAAAAATAGTAAGAAAATAAGTTGAATAAAACTACCATGCTAGTGAAAGAAATACTTGTTTTTATCAGCTTCAACATTTGAACATGGCTCTAGGTGTGCTTCTCTAGAAAGTTCCTCAGGCTATTGTATATGACATCCAATCATGCACTTTCTGCAACTAGGTAGAAATACTCTTCTTCCTGGAAAATCTTCTGTACATTTCCAGAACAATCTTTCCCTCTAGTTTCCCCATCAGTAGATGAGATAGCAACCTTGTTTACCTTTATGAGACTCCACATCTTTGGAATTCTGAGAATTTATCATAAGCTGAAGAAAATCCACCCGATGCTAGAAACAGAGAGATTTCAAAGATAGCAGGGCATTAAGAGTGCAGAACTTATCTTCCCTTCTGATACTATGAATTCTTTAAGTACAGAAGTCCAGCTGGAGTTTCCTAAGTCATCAGTGAAGAAAAGCATCCATCTACAAACTTTGAAGAGTAGGATATTTCCCCGAATGAAAACTGGCTGTGGTGTCCAATAGCTACTGGCCTTTGCTCTCACTACTTGTGAGCTCCTGTGGATTCTGAACACAGCCTCCTGGCCAGAGAGTGGTTGGCTTTGTCTCTTGTTGCATTTGTTTGCTTAGAGAGAAGTCCTGGACTTCAATATTTTGTTTTACTACCTTAATTCTTCACCAAAGATGCCACAGATTAATCTCCTACAATTGTTAGAGCTCATCATCAGATTTTTGGCAAGTTTCTTGAAAACTCCCACCATGCTTAAAGCTATGAATTTTGTACTGACCCCTGGAGGGCTCATCCTGGCTCCCTGGCATGCACACATTATTGTGTCAGGCTTCATACATGAAACAAAATCTTCACCTAAAGAACCCCATGCCTGCTCCATGAGGGGCCAGAAAGTTCCAGCTACCCTGAGGATGCCTTCTGTGGAGAGTATGTAAAGTGAGAGTTTTTAAAGGTTTGGAAATGCAATGATTTTTGACTATATAAAATCTGATGAAATTAAATCACCAGGAAAATAACTTTTATGTTGAAATTTTACCTATTAAATAGACGGGATATGATGAAACATTTTCCCTCTATTTAAAAAAATTATTTCAACTGATATATTAAAACATTAAAATATACATATCAACAGGTACCTGATTACTTTGATATATGTATATGCTGTTTGAAGTTTATGTCAGTTCAGACACATTTTAATTGCATTTATCATTTCCTAATGGTGGATGATTTCAAAATCTATTCAGTTCTTCGAAAAAATAAATAAGATCGACAGACCTTTAGCCATGCTAACGAAGAGAAGAAGAGAGAGAACTCAAATTACTAACATAAGGGATGAAAAAGGCAATATCACACCAGATGCTACAGAAATACAGAAGACAATTAGAAATTATTTTGAAAACCTATATTCCAATAAAATAGAAAATACTGAAGACATTGATAAATTTCTTAAGGCATATGATTTGCCCAGACTGAGTCAGGAGGATACACACAATTTGAACAGACCAATATCAGTGGATGAAATTAAAGAAGCAATCAAAAGACTACCAACCAAGAAAAGCCCAGGACCAGATGGATATACAGTGGAGTTTCACAAAACATTTAAAGAAGAATTAATACCAATGCTTTTCAAGTTATTTCAGGAAATAGAAAAAGAGGGAGCTCTTCCAAACTCATTCTATGAGGCCAACATGACCCTGATTTCGAAACCAGACAAAGATACCTCAAAGAAAGAAAACTACAGACCAATATCTCTAATGAACCTAGATGCAAAAATCCTCAATAAAATTCTGGTGAATCGGATTAAAAAACATATCAAAAAAATTGTGCACCATGATCAAGTAGGATTCATCCCTGGGATGCAAGGCTGGTTCAATATACGGAAATCAATAAATGTTATTCATCACATCAATAGACTTAAAAATAAGAACCATATGATCATCTCAGTAGATGTGGAAAAAGCATTCAACAAAGTACAGCATCCCTTTATTTTTAAAACTCTAGAAAAACTAGGGATAACAAGAACATACCTCAATATTGTAAAAGCAATCTATGCTAAGCCTCAGGCTAGCATCATTCTGAATGGAGAAAAATTGAAGTCATTCCCTCTAAAATCTGGAACAAGACAGGGATGCCCTCTCTTACCACTTCTGTTAAACATAGTTCTCAAAACACTGGCCTTAGCAATCAGACAGACGAAAGAAATTAAAGGCATAAAAATAGGAAAAGAAGAACTTAAATTATCACTATTTGTGGATGACATGATTCTATACCTAGAAGACCCAAAAGGGTCTAAAAAGAAACTACTAGAACTAAAAAGTGAATTCAGCAAAGTGGCAGGATATAAAATCAACACTCATAAATCAAAGGCATTTCTGTATATCAGCGACAAAACTTCTGAAACGGAAATGAGGAAAAACACTCCATTCACAATATCCTCAAAAAAAAAAAAATACTTGGGAATCAACCTAACAAAAGAGGTGAAAGATTTATACAATGAAAACTACAGAACCCTAAAGAGAGAAGTAGAAAAGATCTTAGAAGATGGAAAAATATACCCTGTTCATGGATAGGCAGAACTAACATTATCAAAATGGCGATATTACCAAAACTTTTCTGTAGGTTTAATGCAATGCCAATAAAAATCCCAATGGCATTTCTTGTAGAAAGAGATAAAGCAATCATGAAATTCATATGGAAAAATAAAAGACCTAGAATAGCAAAAGCAATTCTAAGCAGGAAGTGTGAATCAGGCGGAATAGCAATACTAGATTTCAAACTATATTACAGAGCAATAGTGAAAAAAACAGCATGGTACTGGTACCAAAAAAAGCGAGTGGACCAATGGTATAGAAGAGAGGACACAGAGACTAATCCACAAAGTTACAACTATCTTATATTCGATAAAGGGGCTAAAGGCATGCAATGGAGGAAGAAGAGCATCTTCAACAAATGGTGTTGGGAAAACTGGAAATCCATATGCAACAAAATGAAACTAAATCCCTTTCTCTCGCCATGCACAAAAGTTAACTCAAAATGGATCAAGGAGCTTGATATCAAATCAGAGACTCTGCATCTGATACAAGAAAAAGTTTGCTCTGATCTACATATTGTGGGGTTGGGCTCCACATTCCTTAATAGGACACCCATAGCACAAGAGTAAAAACAAGAATCAACAAATGGGACTTACTTAAACTGAAAAGTTTTTTCTCAGCAAGAAAAACAATAAGAGAGGTAAATAGGAAGCCTACATCCTGGGAACAAATTTTTACTCCTCACACTTCAGATAGAGCCCTAATATCTAGAGTATACAAAGAACTCAAAAAATTAGACAATAAATAACAAATAATCCAATCAACAAATGGGCCAAGGACCTGAACAGATACTTCTCAGAGCAAGATATACAATCAATCAACAAGTACATGAAAAAATGCTCACCATCTCTAGCAGTCAGTGAAATGGAAATCAAAACCACCCTAAGATACCATCTCACTTCAGTAAGATTGGCAGCCACTATGAAGTCAAACAACTACAAGTGCTGGCGAGGATGTGGAGAAAAGGGTACACTTGTACATTGCTGGTGGGACTGCAAATTGGTGCGGCCAATTTGGAAAGCAGTATGGAGATTCCTGGGAAAGCTGGGAATGGAACCACCATTTGACCCTGCTATTGCCCTTCTGGAACTATTCCCTGAAGACCTTCAAAGAGCATGCTACAGGGATACTGCCACATCTATGTTCATAGCAGCACAACTCACAATAGCTAGACTGTGGAACCAACCCAGATGCCTTTCAATAGATGAATGGATAAAAAAAAAAAAACGTGGCATTTATACACCATGGAATATTACGCAGCACTAAAAAATGAGAAAATCATGGAATTTGCAGAAAAATGGATGGCACTAGAGCAGATTATGCTTAGTGAAGCTAGCCAATCCATAAAAAACAAATACCAAATGTCTTCTTTGATATAATGAGAACAACTATGAACAGAGCAAGGAGGAAGAGCAGGAAGAAAAGATTAACATTAAATAGAGACATGAGATGGGAGGGAAAGGGAGAGAAAAGGGAAATTGCATGGAAATGAAAGGAGACCCTCATTGCTATACAAAATTACATATAAGAGGTTGTGAAAGGAATGGGAAAATGAACAAAAAGAGAAATTATTAAAGTAGATGGGGTAGAGAGAGAACATGTGAGGGAAGGGAAGGGGGGATAGTAAGGGATAGAAAATGTAGCAGAATACAACAATTACTAATAGGGCATTATGTAAAATTGTGGATGTGTATTCAACGTGATTGTGCAATTTGCATTTGGGGTAAAATTGGGAGTTCATAACCCACTTCAATCTAATGTATGAAATATGATATGTCAAGAGTTTTGTAATGTTGGGAACAACCAATAAAAAAATTAAAAAACAATTAAAAAAATTAATAAGAACAATTTTAACGTAGTGTTGCAATAAACATGGGAATGCATATCTCTCTTTGACATACTGATTTCATTTCCTGTGGTTATAACCTAGTAGTGACACTGTTAGATCATACGGTGGGTCTGTATTTGATTTCTGAGGGCCCTCCTCATAGTTTTCCATAAAGGCTGTCCTAATGTGCATTCTAGTCAACAACATACAAGGACTCCTTTTTAGAGCATTTGGGACTTTTTCTATCAGCAATATTTATGCCTTGACAAACTAAATTCCACGCCCATTATTTAATTGTAAATGCTTTCCCTCTGATTCATTATTTTTTCAGTATTTGGAAAATATAATTTTATTTATTTAAGTCTTTTTTATTAGTTCTTTTCAGTTATATGAGAGTAGAGTCCATTTTGACATAATTATAAAAGCATGGAATATATCTTACTCTATTTCAGTTCCCTCTCTAATTCATTCTTGTTTTTCAATTACTAGATGCTAAATTCTTTATTCTCCCCAAATGAAACCCTCTACTACTCCCAACCAAGAGTTCTTCATCTACCTTTTAAAAATATACAAAGAAGTATGGAAGTCATACACCCATAGGCAAATAAATTATCAAAAATGAACCTCTGTAACCACAACCAGATTTTACCTGTTGTTTCTTTTGAAGGTGACATTCTTTCATTCTCTTTATAGCTTTCTTTAAAAAATTTGTGACATGCTTTGGAAACAGAGAGATATTCATTTTCTCATAAATTGGAGTAAGGAATGAAAATATTACTGCAGGGGAAAGAAAAAACAAAGGACACTTCAGTGAAAAATGTAAAATTTACCTGGAGCAATTACATTTTCTCTACCAATTGGAAAAGTGGAAATAACAGGAGTTCCTAAAGAGGAACTATTTCTATTTGGACCACTGATTGGGCTCCAGGCCCCTGGATGAGGAAGAAGATGTCATATATAGGATCACCACTATACCAGTGAGATCAGTGGCCCCTTATGCCTCTTTGGAGTGACCAAAGGAGCAAGATGAAAACCCTGACCCCTTTCCCCTTATTGTACTGGAATAAAGTGGCTTTGGATAAAACTAGGCTTTTGTCTGAAGCTGCAGTTAATCATGCTCTTCAAGAAAGAGCAGTCAGGATGGACCAACAGAGCATGTTTTCCTCAATCACCACATAAGGAATCCAGAAGGCATTATTAGAAAGAAAATTGAAAAACTCAAAGTATGGACAAATTGATCAATATGCACCTAAATAAACACTGGATGAAAGAAGAAATATAACGTGAAATAGATAAAGTATTGAAAGGAAATAAAGAAGGTATAATATGGAATGGAGAAAAAGCCATCATTGCTCAAAGATAAATTCTCATCTATTAAATAAAAACAAAGATTGCAAATGAATGATCAAACTTTACATAATAAATCATGAAAGAAAAAGCAAATTAAACTTAAAGGAAACAGAAGAGAGAAAATATTAAGGACCAAAGTGAAAACTAATCAAATAAAAAATAAAATCAATAGAATAAATTAATTAAAACAAATGCAATTCTTTGAAAAAAAAACCAACAAAATTCACAAAATAATAGCTACTCTGACCTAGAAATAGAAAGGCTACAGTTAGTAGCATTCAAAATGAAAACTTGGGAAATACTGACATTATAAACATAGAAAGAATTATAAAGATATTGTAACAATCAGATTACACAACAATTATACAAATTACATAAATGAAATAGACAAATTCCTAAAAAGACACAAACAACAGAAACTGACACAAAAAGAAATGCAAAATATATATTGACATACATCCTGTGATGAGACTAAATTAGGAACTTTTCTACAAAGTGAAGCTCAGGTCCAGATGTTCCAAGGACAATTCTACCAAACATTAAAAGAACTAATACCTTTTCTTTACCTCTTTACAAACATTCATAGAAATATCTATTATTTTATAAATATAGAATACAGTGAACACTTGTAAAAGATCTTAAAATGCCCATGTTACCCTAATCTTAAGACTTAACACAAAGATAATACAGGAGAACTACAAACTGATATATCTTATAATTATGGATGCAAAATCTCAACAGAATATTAGCAAATAAAATTATTTGTTGTTCTCTATTCTCTCTCTTCTCTCTTCTCTCTCTCTCTCTTTCTCTCCTTCCCACTTATCTATATCCTCAAAGTCTCTTTGTCTCTTTTCTCCTGCTACTAGCCAACATCTTTTGATTCCTCTTTTATGCTTCCTAAGATCTAATAACTCTATATCCTCATTTCCTACCTCCTTAACATCTCATCCTAAATCAGTCCCCCATTCTCTCTTTGTCCACCATTATAAACTGTAGATCTTTTTGCAACCTACTGTTTACATTGTTAATAATAATCAAACTCACCATTTCTGTCTATTGTGACAAACCTGTAAACATCTCAAAAGAAGCTATTTGGTTTAATTAAGCCTGCATAATGTTTGCATGGGGATATGTTAATATTGATCTCCTCTTTAAAGGAGAGGTCATGGAATTCTGCAGGGATACTATAAGTCTATTGGTAAAAACTGTAATACCTTAGATCTGCACTGATAAAGGGAAAGACATGCAAACAATATGAAAAAACAAGGGAAGAAAGTGCCCCCAAAAAACCGAGATACATTACTAGAACCAATGGCCAGCATAGCAGAAGAGATGTCCAAAAAGAGTTCAGGATGTATGTAATTAAAATGTTCTGTGAATTAAAGGATGATATAAGAAAGCAAACACAGGCAACAAAAGGTCATTTCAATAAAGAGTTACATAGCCAAATACAGGAAGCAAAAGTTTACTTCAATAATGAGATAGAGATTCTACCAAAAAAAGGAAAAGAAATCATTGAAATAAAAAAAAACAATAAAGCAAATTAAAAACTCCATAGAAATCATCACCATCAGATTAGATCACTTGAAAGATAGGACCTCCGACAATGAAGACTAAATATATAATCTTGAAAGTAAAGTTGACCACACAGTGAAGATGGTAAGAAACCATGAGTAGAACATTCATGAATTATGAAAAGTCCAAATGTAAGAATTATTTTGATAGAGGAAGGCATACAGTTTCAAAACAAAGAAATCAACAATTTATTCAATGAAATAATATTAGTAAATTTCCTATACCTAAATAATGAATTAGAAAATCAAATACAAAAGGCTTACAAGACACCAAGTGTACAAAATCACAACAGATTCTACACCAAGGCACATAACAATTAAAATGCCTATCATACAGAATAAAGAAAGAAATTTAAAAGCCACAAGAGAAAGGAATCAGATTACATATAGGAGAAAATGAATTAAGATCTCTGCAGATTTCTAAACCCAGACCTTCAAAGCTAGAGGGTCCTGGAATAATATATACCAAACTCTGAAAGAAGGTGGATGCCAATCAAGAATCTTATATCCAGCAAAATTAAGCTTTAGATTTCATGATGAAGTGAAAAACTTCCATAATAAACAAAAATTAAAAGAATTTACAACTAGAAAGCTTGGACTACAGAACATCCTTAGCAAAATATTCCATGAAGAAAAAATAAAAAAC
Organism: Ictidomys tridecemlineatus; assembly: GCF_052094955.1. Lineage (NCBI taxonomy): Eukaryota > Metazoa > Chordata > Mammalia > Rodentia > Sciuridae > Ictidomys > Ictidomys tridecemlineatus. The sequence goes on along the minus strand of NC_135478.1, from coordinate 68,247,632 downwards.
AACAATGAAAATCAGCAAAGAGAGGAAGTACACTAAAGGAAAAGCCAATCAAAAAAGAAACCAAGTCAAATTAAAAACCAAAAATAAAGCAAAATGACTGGAAATATAAACCACACTTCAATAATAACCCTGAATGTTAATGGCCTAAACTCATCAATCAAAAGACATAGGCTGGCAGATTGGATTTTTTAAAAAACCAACAATATGCTACCTTCAAGAGACTTATCACATAGGAAAAGACATCCACAAATTGAAGGTGAAAGGTTGGGAATAAATATACTACTCACATGTACTGTGTAAACAAGCACAGGTTTTTATCCTCATATCAAATAAAGTAGACATCAAGACAAAGTTAATTATAAGGAATAAAGAAGGATATTTTATACTGCTTAAGAAAACCATTCATCAACAAGAAATAACAATTATAAATACTTATTCCCCAAACAATGAATTATGGGATAACAAGAAAATGCCAAATGTAATAGCCATCTACATTCATCAAACTCTTCTCAAATTCAAGAGTAAAATAGACCACAATACAATAATACTGGGTGACTTTAACACAACACATTCACCACGGGGTAGATCTTCCAAACAAAAGCTAAACAAAGAAACTATAGAATTCAATAATACAATCAATATCTTAGATTTAACAGACATATAGAGAATATTTCATACATCAATGAGTGAATACACTTTCTTCTCAGCAGCACATGGATCCTTCTCTAAAATAGACCATATATTATGCCACAAAACAATTCTTAGCAAATACAAATAGAGACACTACCCTGCATGCCATCAGATTATAATGGAATGAAATTAGAAATTAATGATAAAATGAAAAACAGAAGCTACTCCAACACCTGGAGACTAAATAATATTCTACTGAATAATCAAGGGATAGCAGAAAACATCAGAGAGGAGATAAAAAAATTCTTAGAGGTAAACGAGACCACTGATACAACATCTTAAAATCTCTGTGATACTATGAAGGTCGTACTAAGAGGAAAGTTCATTGCATGGAGTTCATTTCTTTAAAGAATAAAAAGTCGATAAATAAAGGACCTAAAATTACATCTCAAAGCCCCCCCCAAAATAACAATCAACATTAAAAGTAGTAGAAGACAGGAAATAATTAAAACCAGAGCTGAAATCAATGAAACTGAAACAAAAGAAACAATTGAAAAAATTGACAAAACACAAAGTTTGTTCTTTAAAAAAATAAATAAAATTCATAAACCCTTAGCCACACTAATAAAAAGAGAGGAAAATTACTAAAATCTGTGATAAAAAGGAAATATCATGATGGACACATCTGAAATATAGAAGATAATTAAAAACTATTTAAAAAAATTTATACTCCAGTTAAATAGAAAATATCAAAGACATCAACAAATTTCTAGAGTCATGATCTATCCAAACTTAATCAAGGTAATATACACAAGTTAATTAGATCAATTTCAAGCAAGGAAATAGAAGACACCATCAAAAGCCTACATACAAAGAAAAGCTCTACCAGTCAGATTCTCACAAGACCTTCAAAGAAGACCAAAAACTAATACTCCTTAAATTATTCCATGAAATAGCAAAAGAGGAAACTTTTCCAAACTCATTCAATCACTCTGATTTCAAAACAAGCCAAAGACACATCAACAAGAGAAAATTTCAGACCAATATCTTTAATGAACATAGATGCAAAAAGTCTCAATTAAATTCTGGCAAATCCATACTACCAAAAGTGTTATACATATTTAATGTAATCCCTATTAAAATCCCAATGACATTCTTCATAGAAATAAAAATGCAATCATAAAATTTATTTGGAAAAATATGAGACTCAGAATAGCTAGCAATCCTTAAAAAGAAAGTGAAGCAGGAAGCATCACTATACCACATCTTAAACTATACAGCAGAACTATAGAAACAAAACCAGCATGGTATCTGCACCAAAATAGACTTGCTGACCAATGGTACAGAATAGAAGACACAGAGACAAACCCACATGAATGTGGTTATATCATACTAGACAAAGGTGCCAAAAACATTAACTGGGGAAAAAAGCCTCTTCAACAAATGGTTCTGGGAAAACTGAAAATCCATATGTAGCGATGTGAAATTAAGTCCCTACCTCTCACCATGCACAAAACTTAACTCACAGTGAATCAAGGACCTAGTAATTAGGCCAGAGACCCTGCACCTAATAGAATAAAAAGTACCCCAAACTTTCATTATGTCAGATTAGATTCTGACTTCCTTAACAAGACTCTTAAAGTGCAAGAAATAAAATCAATAAACAATAAATGGGATGGATTCAAACTGAAAAGCTTCTTATCAAAAAAAAAAAAAGAAACAATCAATAAGGTGAAGAGAGAGCCTAAAGAATGGGAGCAAGTTTTGACAACATGCACATCATATAGAGCACTAATCTCCAGGATATATAGAGAACTCAAAAAATCTAACACAAAAAATAGCAAATAACCCTATCAAAAAATGGGCTAAGAAATTGAACAAACATTTCTCAGAAGAAGAAACACAAGTGATCAACAAATGTATAAAAAAAGTTCAATATCTCTAGTAATTAGAGAAATGCAAATCAAAACTACTCTAAGATTTCATCTCACTCCAGTCAGAATGGCAGTTATGAAGAATACAAGCAGAAATATATGTTGGTGTGAATGTGAGTGGAAAGGCATTTACATTGCTAGTGGGACTGCAAATTGGTGCAACCACTTTGGAAAGCAGTATAGAGATTCCTCAGAGAAGTTGGAGTGGAACCACAATTTGACCCAGCTATCCCACTTCTTGGTTTATACCCAAAGAACTAATAATCAGCATAATACAGTGATGCAGCCACATTAATGTTTATATCAGCTCAATTCACAATAGCTAAACTGTAGAACCAACCTAGATTTCCATCAACAGATGAATGGATAAGGAAAGTGTGGTACATATACACAATGGAATATTATTCAGCATTAAAAGAGAATAAATTCATGGAATTTTTACAAAAATGAATACAGTTGGAGAATATCATGCTAAGTGAAGTAAGCCAATCCCAAAACACAAAAAGTCAAATGTTTTCTCTCATAAGTGAATGCTGATCCATAATGGGGGGGGGGGTTATCCGAGGAATGGAGATACTTTGGATAGGGCAAGGGAAATGGAGGGGCGATGGGTGTAGTAGTGATGGTGGAATGAGATGGACATCATTACCCTAGGAACATGTATGATGACACAAATGGTGTGAATCTACTTCATGTACAAGTACAAAAAAGTGAAAAGTTGTGCTCCATTTGTGTTTTATGTAGTGGAATGCATTCTACTGTCATGTATAATTCATTAGAACAAATAAATAAATAATTTTTTTAAAAAGGAAATGAAGTACTCACGCATGCTTCAGGATGAAAGAATTTGAAAATACAATGATAAATGAAAGAAGTCAGACATGCAAAGACAAATATTGTAGGATTTGTTAATAGAAAATTCACAGTATCAGCAAATCTATAGTTAGAAAATAAATCCATGGTTGCTTAGGCTTGAGGAATACAGAGTTTATAATGAAATGGTAGTCTGGTTCTGAGTTGAAAAATGGTCACTAGTGATGGTTGAGTATATCTTCATACTGAACAATTTAATTGTATAATTAAGTGGGGTAATTAAAAGATTGTTAATTATGTATCAATAATGATCTTATTTAAATAGAGAGAGGGAACTAATAACATGGTAGTCCACATACTTATTGAGAGAAGCAAAGGGTCAAAGAAATGAAATTTTAACAGCTTCTTGACTTTCTCCACAAAGGGATCTTGTGGGTTGTTGAGAGAATCAATGTTCACTCCAAATGATGTCGCTGTGATCACATCCATACTATAGGCTCCAAAGATGCTGAATAGAGAAAGACATGGAAAGTTAAAACCAGTGGCTCTTCCCAGTCCTTCCACTACACATGCAGCAAAAAGTAGGAGTAAGTTCACATACCCAGGCAAGACAAGCAGTGAGCCACACACTCACCGTTATCTGCTGGACTCTCAGATGACTCCATGATCCTTCACACTTACTATGAGGCCTTTATGAGTTGCAAATGAGTACTGCCCTTGTTCCAGGAGTGATGGGCACAGTGAGGTGAGGTAGACTCACTTCTGAACTCAAGAAGCTTACCCAAACAGGGATAAGATCCATAATCAGACATACTACAGTAGCACAAAAAGAATGTGAATGATGATAGTTTTGTTCAAACTGAGCTTCAGCAGGACAAGGGTGGAATAACTGAGTCTTCCTAGAGGGCTCAAATAAGGTGACCTTGACCTTGACAGTATTTTGTCTTCTAGTATATCCAAAGTCACAAATAGCAGCCAAACAAACCTTGGTGGATACAGGAGAGATCCTTTCTCCCCAGCTTCCCTGTCTCCACCTGGGAGAAGCTCCTTCTTGGATGAACAGTTGGAGTTGTGACTCCAAACTTGCTTTTGTCTGCTCATTGCACTAGCTCAACATTTGGAATTCAGAAGGCAGTTGGATGGGGCTCCTGGTGGAGCTTGGAATGCCAGAACTGCCCTGCTACTTACTCTTTCAAGTTTATAAACTTGCCCTTCTCTGATTCCAGTCTCATGTTATTCACCAACACATCTCCAGACTGGTTAATGATGGGGAATATCTATGCACAAAACAAAAGATCATGCATAGTTAAGTGAGGAGACTCAGTCCCCAACACTATGGCTTTCCCAGAATGAAGAAATATGAGACATTTATAATGATTCCCATTATACCTCTTCTAAAACATAAAGACAAAAAAACATTTTTAGGAAGTTCAAATTCAGAGGACTATCCGTTTGAAAGGGACTACTATCTCTCTCACTTTCTACCCATACCCAGATTAATCCTTTAAGTTTCCAATGAAAAACCTTCCTATTTTATTACCTCCTTGAATTTTCCACTAGTGAAGGTTGGAGACAGAAGTGTTCTTATTCTCTTCCACTGTTCGTCCCCAGACATGGTGATGGCTTTTTTCATAAATCCCACTAGACCAAAACTCTGGAGTCAAAGGAAAAGATATTTTTTCTACATAAATGTGGAGGTCTCCACAGTTGCACAAGTTTGTTAAACAAGCTTTATTTAAAAAATGTTTAGTGTGTGATAGTAGAAAAAGAACACCTGGACTTAAGCCTAATGATGTGCAAGATTGACATCAAACCTACTAAAACCAGTGGGAAATGTGATAGTAGGAGCAAATGTGACTCCATTTTGTTTTATGACTTCATACTGTAAAACAACCATGCCAAGTAGAAAAGTCATGACTGGGACAAGATGTTCTTTTCCTTTTGCTATAGAAACCTTTAAGAACACAGAACTACCTAATGGGGTATTGTTTCTGTAACTAGAGTAACTGGGCTCTGTTTCTGTAACAGGGGTGACTGGGCTAACTCTGATTGGTTAGGCTTACCTCTGCTTGACTGCACTGTCCCACTTCTGTTTCCTGACTTGCTTGCACTGACTAGACGCCCTAAACAGGCTTATAAAAATGCCCTTGCAATTGTTTGGGGCTGATCAGGGGAACAGTTTTATGTTCTGGTCAGCTGCCACCAGTGTGCCTGAATAAAGGCTTGATTTGATTATATATGAGTGGTCTGGAAATCAGTTTGTGAAGCCCTGGGATGAAGCTTTAACTATAACATCCACTGCCTACTATGTCAGACATTCAATAGTATTTATTCCAAATGCCTAACCACCTAAGAGTTTGGAAGAGACACCCAGGTACCTCACATCATTTTTGGACTTTATATTCCAACCCTTGTTTAAATGTAAAATTTCCTTTGGTTGAAAGCTTTTTCCAGAGGAATAGACAGGAAGAAGACCTAAGAAGACCTAGTACAACCCCCAGGGCTATTGCAGAGGAGAAATGGGTTGGTGACAGATAACAGATGTTCTTGGTCAACTATATGTTACCTAAGATCAGTTCTGTCTTTACATGCATTTACAACATAAGCATCTTGATAAAGGGGTGCTTAGATATGATAATTTTAAAAATAATAATATTTGAAACATAAAATATTTTGTCTACATAAAACTCTCAGCTAATGTCAGAGAAAAGAAAAACAAATAAATAAAAGACATACAGAAAAAAAACACGTTATTAATGGAATTTCTTCCAATATTTTCTACAAGGGAAGAGGGGGAAAGAAAGATAATTCTATTTTTCACCTGGGTGCTAGCCCACCAAAGCAAAACCCCTGAAATTTAGTTCCAGCATATATAATATATTTTTGTACTAAAATGTATGCTTCCAGCCAGGCACAGTGGTCATGCCTGTAATCCTAGCAGCTCGGGAGTTTGGGACAGGATGATCACAAGTTCAAAGCCAGCCTCGGCAATGGTGAGGTGCTAAGCAATTCAGTGAGACCCTGTCTCTAAATAAAGTGCAATATAGGACCAAAGATGTGGCTCAGTGGTTGAGTGCCCCTGAGTTCAATCTTCAGTCCCACCCCACCCAAAAATAAATATATGCTTTCAACACTCATTCACTGTAAAATTTAGGAGATTAGAAACAGAGGAAAGTTTTTTCAACTTGACAAAGAGATTCTACAAAAAATCCATTTCAGCTAACCATACACTTACTGGTGGCAAACTGAATGCTTTCTCCCAAGCATCAGGAATAATTCTACAATGTATGCTCAGTCACATACAGAAAGACAAGTAAAAATATTCATCTGAGTGTAGATTAGTGATTTGAACATGTTGGGAAGTAAATAGAGGCTAGATTTGGGCAGTGTGAAATATATGTATTATTAAACATAGCAGCAAATCTTATTATCATCCACAATTATCATACACTAATCAAAGATTTTAAAAAATTTTTTGTGATGCTGAGAATTTAACTCCAGACTTTGTGTCTTTGAGGCAATCACTCTACCAACTGAGCTAAACCCAGTCCCCAAAGTTTTTAAAAAGTGAAGATAGAGATTGTATGGGAATCCACACACACACATCAGCCTCATCTAAAATTGGGGTAAACTTTGGAAGATTAAAGTCTATATCCTTCTAAAGAAATGTTCACTCTCATAGCTCTTATACAATCTCACACTGGAATTCCCAGCTAATGTCAGAGGAAAAGAAAAACAAACAAATAAAAAGCATACAGATAGGATTTTCCCTATTTGTAGGTGCAAACGTTGACCACTGTGGTCAACACACAAGAAACCAGGCACATTTCTAAGGTTAATGAAGAATTGGTGAAAACACATTAAAAACACAATCTAAAACTGCACAAATGTAGGCATGTGATACATTTGCACAGAGCTGCACACTCATACATATAGGCACAAAAAACAGGAAAAATAAAAATAAAAACTTAGATTGTATCAATTTCCTGTTACTATAGAAATAGGAACTTAATAAATTTATAGTCATGTAAAAAATTATCATTGGGTAAAACAGAATAAATTATACATGCAACTGCCTGATAATTTTTTTGGCAAGGAATGACCTCTGAACCTATAAATATCTCAGGATAAAAATTCAGTTAATAAATAAATAAATGTTACTTTGAATTAGTCAAAGGGGAACAAATGGAAGGGTGAGGGGATGAGAATAGAAAATACTGTAGAATGAATCACACACAACTTTCCTATCTTCGTATATGAATACACAACTAGAGAAACTTCACATTATGTCCAAACACAGGCTTGGGAAGTTGTACATTGTATGTATAATATGTCAAAAGACATTCTAGTGTCATGTATAACTGAAAAGAATACATTAAAACTTAAATATAACTAATTAAATGTGAAAATGTTGAAAAGTGAATGCTTACCCACCGGTTACTGAAGACAGAATAAAATTCTTTGATGAGCACTGTTTTGATAGTGCTTGGCTCCATAATAAACAAAACAGGCTGTCAACCATCATATATGCTGTGTTAGAAAAATAGGGCTTATTAAATATAACAGGCCAGATTTTGCAGCAGAAATCCAGACTTCGATCCTGATGTTACCTATTCTACCTGCCTAGCCCTACAATACATAGCAACATAAAGTTCTAGTTGAGGATTCTGACCTCAGAAGACACTGCAGTCTTCATAGCATAAAGGGTAATGTAGATAAAGTAGGTAGAAAGAGACAAAATACACCACCTAAGAGATCATAATTAGAAATAGCATTGGAACACTTGTTAAATCTAGATAGTGAATACAATAGTATTGCCTACACTATTTTCCATAACTTATTTATTTATTATTTATTGTAATTATTGGTGGACAGAATGCCTTTATTTGTTTATTTTCATATGGTGCTAAGGATCAAACCCAGTGCCTCACACGTGCTAGGCAAGTGCTCTGCCACTGAGCTGCAGCCTCAGCCCATAGTCTCCATAACTTTTTACATAGCCAAATATAGGTTTGTGAAAAAAATTGAAGGCAGACAATTGAATAACTTCTCACAATTATTAAGTTTTTCAAGTGGTAGCTAAAATGGGGGATTTGGAGACCCAGTGGAGCATGTTGTATCCTTGGATCACATGTTGTGTCCTTGGGCCATGTCAACTGAGCAGAACACTCTGGCCAGGCCTGTGGCTTTCTGGGGATTGATGAGAGAAGATAAAGAAGAAGAGTCAATGTCTTCTACCACTATTTTTAGTGGAGAGCAAAATTATTACATGTCTTCTTTGGCTCCCACCAATCCCCCACCAGCTCTAAAAGAGAATAGTTGCTTTACTTAGCTGAGGCACCCTCCAATATAAACCCTATCAATTCACCAGGAAACTCACTAGTGGAACTATATCCTATGTCTGGTCTCAACATCAAATGGATGAAGAAGAGAAAGAAATGCTTTATTGAAAAGTCAACACTGAAAACTTAAAAATGGCATATGAGCAACAATAATCATGAAAATATAAAAGAAGAAAGAAAGTTAAGGAAATGAAAAAATCTGAGCAGAAATGGTTTCCCATCTGCTTCCCAGTACCTCCCAGCCTTTTGTTCAAAAGCATACATTAAATCTAAAATTTAAATAAGAGAATTTGTCTTTAAATTAAAAGGAAATCAATGGAGGAAATAGATTATGCCATAAATTTATAAGCCAATGATTTTAAAAAACAATTCTCAAATAATACATTTTATTCATCTAAAGGGGACAAAAAGAAAGAAAAATCTGGAAGATAGGAATAGCCAGGCATTGGACACAAACTAAGGCTGGAAACTCTGGGTCATCAAAAGCAGGAGAAAAGCCAAAACATGCAACATTCTCAACCTAAGTCAGACTGTAGACCCAGATTCATGGTGAGATGCAGAACCTTTGGCAGGACAAGCCTCTAAGGACTTTGCAGCACAGAGGGTTGCATCCAAAAGCTCGGGGCTGAGGTTGTCCTCATGCTTTGGGGCACCACATCATAACAAGTCTACCAAAGAGAAATTTCCAGAATACTCACCCCCATGTTTTTACATACTTTTTATAACATTCTGTGTCAAAATTAGACAAACCCTAGGAAGAAGAACAAAATGAAATTACATTACTGTTGCAAATGTACTGACATTGCATTAAATGACCCAAATCTCATGAAATCAGGCTTCTTGTTTCTAACAGGTGGTTAGAGAGAAGCTCTTATTCAGAGGCTTCTGAGGAGAAAAGAGAAAATATGCAATGTTTGAAATAAAATATGTAAAGTCACTTGGATTTTCTCTATTATACATAATCAATTTCCCTTGTCTATGAATACAACATGCTTCTCTTCTGCAATATTTCTTCTTCTACTTATGTTGTCTCATAAATACTTGGACCTTCTGAATTATCACCTCCATGGGCACATGAGGAAACGCAGGGTGAGGAAAGTGAGTGTTTCCCAGGGCCACGCATAAACTTTTATCTCCTCATTGAGGATCATTTTAATTTATCTCAGGTTTTAACTAGAATTCTAGTAAAATTAGGGACTTAAGGACACCAGCAACCTCTTCTAGCCTAAAAGATTTATGTTATCACAATCCTGTTGTTGAGTAAGTAAGTGACATAGTGAGCAAATAAAAAGCTAACTTGCCCTATGTTGTAGCTCAACTTGGAAAAGGGAAGTTGCTACCTCTCTGCCCATAGGACACAGATAGTTAGACACTGGCTCTGAGTTTTCATCATAGAAACTAAGCAATTAATCTTCCTCATGCTAAGTTTTATTTGTAATATTTTAACTGTACAAATAAAGCATCCCAGAGGTTTGAGTGTGTCTTCCTATAACCTGCACTGAGAAAAATAAAAATCCTCTGAGAATGCTCACAGTTTGCTGAACATAAAGTCCACAGCTTACAATGTGGATGTGCCAGAGTCCTGATCTCATCAACAGAAGGGAACCTGAGGCCAGGAGGAGTTGTAAACAGAGCCCCAGGGTAAACCTCACTGTGCTTTGGATGGGGATCTCACACAGTTTCTGAAGCTTAGAAATCTTGAAACTTCTCTCATGGAGCTGAATTTCTACTTATGTAACTAAGCAGATGTTTGCAACCATAAGAGGCAAAACAGGGAGCTCAAATGATACTCACCTGGCGATAATTAAGAACAGTTCCCAAAAAAAGGAAGAGGCGTTGGCCCAGGAATTCCCGGCTTTTTAAAATATACATGTGAATAGGTCCCATATCTATAAAGTGGAAGAGAAATCCAGATCAAGGGATTGTGACTGTGTGTATATAGTGGCTCAAGAGTCACTTATCAAGAATGGGAGCCATGAAGCCAGGCAGGTAACATGTAGGCCATGAATAACAACAAAGCTCCAATGGCCCTAATCATATCTGCTAATCATCTCCTCTCTCACATTCCCTGAGAGACTCCAAAAGTCACAATACTTAGCTCAGAGCAGCTAATTCCATCACTAGGCTCCCAAATGCTACAGTGAATATCTGATATAAGTCCCCAAACATGAACTTAAAAATTCCTGAGCAATTCAGCCTAAATTTCTTCTAGGTCATTTCACTCACTGGTGTCAGTTCAGGAAGATGACTTGATACCATCACGTTGGCCTCTCTAGTGGCCTCCAGTGGGGGTTGTCCCCACTCTGGACCTTCTTCCCTCAGCAGAGAGAAATATTCTCTCACTTTTTCATAATTCCTATCTGGATGCCTTTTATTGCATCCCTCGTCCATGTTCTCTTTTACTCATCTGCTGTAAGAGATTAAGAACCTTGGCATATGGGGAAACTGTTGAATAAGAATAACCAGCTGGGAAGGTATATTTAAAGATATGTGCAATCTACAACATGGATGTATGTATTAGATTAATATTCCTTCAATTGTTCAAAAAAGATGGGTCATTTTTAAACAGATTGGTTTTCACAAATACAGAACCCTAGGGTCCTATTTTGACCTTCAGAAGGAACGTGAGGAACATACCTCAAAAAAATTGCACTATTGAACAGAATAAAATTAAAACATTTCTATTAATTTTAAAATGCCACTGGAGGGAAAATAGATACAACAAATGCCTGAATACCACCCTTTACTTCAATTGTTACCACCAGGTTTATATTTTCTATTTTCACATCATTATGAATGCCAACTCTCATAAAAGTGGATTTAAGGTAGAAGTCAAAGATCTCTTTGGGGCAATGTCTTCTACTCTCAGTCAGAAATAACTGCTCTTTTTACCTGATCCATGAAACCAGGAATCTCACTATTTTTTAAATATTTGTTTTAGTTGTTGGCGGACACAATACCTTTATTTTATTTATTTATTTTTATGTGGTGCTGAAGATCAAACCCAGTGCCTCACACATGCCAGATGAGCTCTCTCCCACTGAGCCACATCCACAGCCCAGGAATTCCACTACTTAAAGGAATTCTTCTACTAGATTATTTTATTCATGCTTTTGTACTGGAATATCATGGGAAAATGTTTAAAATACAAAATTGGCTTGTTAACTTCTGTCTCTTAAAGCTGCCATTAGATTTCAAATCAAGAAAGAAACAAATCTTGACACTTATGATAACTTAAAGAATAAAAGCTCAAAATTTTTCTTAAGTCTTTGCTCAATAGTTTCATCATTCAGCAGTAGTTGCATATTTCAGGGTGAAGGTATTGAGTTTTTAGAGGGAGGACTGTTTCTCTGAAAGGGAAGAGAACAGAGGGAAGAACTGAGTTTGAGCCTGTGGTAGCACCTGGGGTGCACTTGGTACATTTTACAAATGGTGCTGGGACATGGGATGAGAAGCAGGAACCACCTGTTCCACAGGATACAAGCCTTCTATACATCTCTTGTACTGCACATAGAACACAAAAGATAGACAATGACACAGAAACTTGTGAAGACTCCTCTTTACCCCGAGAATTCTGAAAGTTTGCAGAGGGTGCATGACTTTTCAGAAGGTGTCTAGTTGTTTGTAATCTGCCTCTACAGAACTCCGGCTAATTAATCTGGGTACAAATTGAGACTCAATCAGAAGTTTATGCTCCAAATCAAATCATATCACTAAAACTCTTACTCACAGAAATGGGAATTTTCAAGAGGAGAGGAACTGGGACAGTTACTCACAGGTAGAGGAGCACCAGGCTGATTCCCAGGAGAACACAGGTTTCCATGGAAAAGTTTGGGATCAGTTCCATCACTACTTTCCTTCCAAAATTTTCTCCTCTGAGTTTGACTTCCAGCTATGTGAGCTATCTTTTCACTGGCGAAGGTGCCAAGCTTGCCTTCTGTGAGCAGCTGTGAGTCAATGAAGTCAGTCTGGCATATTTATATGCTTGGAAAGAAAGTAGAGCTGGGTGTACAGCCAGTAGAAGAAATCACCTGTGCCCCACCCCCTATTGCAGAAGCCAGGTGCGCCCTCCACCTTGGCAGTTGGCAGTGAGTCATGAGACATGCCCATTTTTATCTTTGAGCTCAGGTTTGTAAAAAGTATTAATAAAAAATTCAATGAGTTATCATTATGCCCAAAGGTTATTGCTTCTTATAAGAAACTCAAGTGAAACATTGGAATTAAATGTCCTCTAATCATTTTTTGTCTCCTTGGGTTTTCTCATTACAAAACCCTTAAATTCCACCCCCAAAAAGTTATATCTAAATAACTACTCATGCACTTTCCTCTGCTTACAATGCCCTCTTGCTCAGAGAAGACTTTTTTAAAAATATTTTTTTTAGTTGTTGATGAACCTTTTTTTCCTTCTTTCTTTCTTTCCTTATTTATTTCTATGCAGTGCTGAGAATCAAACCCAGGGCCTTACATTCTAGGCAAGCACTCTACCACTGAGTCACAGCCCCAGCCCAGAAGACTCTTAATCATCCTGCAAAACCCAGCTCAGAAAAAACTTCATCTGGTAAAGGCTTTAAACACCACCTCTTCACACGGAGCCACTTCCTCCCCTGGACAACCTCTATTTTCCCTGGAACACATTTCTATTTTTGTTGTCCTCTTTATGTACAACATTGTTGGATTCCACCTTTGTTTAACTTTCCAGAATGTGAACTTTTCTGGAGCAGGGTCTCTGTACTATCCACTATTACACCCCTAGTCCCTAGCAGAGTTCTCTACAAAGAGCTGGTATCTGGGACGTTTGGTTATTGAGTCAGGTGAGATTGCTGGGCCTCTGCAGGTTCTTTGCCTGTGTGTCTTTGCTGACCACTTAATCTTCCTGGTTTATTAATACAGAAAGATGATTTGTCTTGTTTGGGCCACCGCCACCTTCCCAGCACATTCAGGTTGTGTGCCAGTACCCAGATGGCCAGAAGTCCCCTAAAAAACGGGGTGAACAAGATGACACTGATGGATGCACTGAGTAATGTCAATCCAAGCTACGTCCTGTGCCACCATTAAGAGATCCCTGCAGTAGCCAGTAAGTTTTAGACAGATTTTAGAGCAAAGAATAACCTCTGTCTCTGAAAATAATGCATGTCCATGACCAATGGGTGTGAAAGGACAAAAGAGGAGAACAGTATCCTGCACGGCCAGGTGAACCACAAATCACTACTCACCCATCTCATGGCAGATATCACCACAGAGAGCACATCCAGCACCAGAACCCAAAAAAATGATCTCAGATTTTTCATTAGGCCAAGAGGTATCTGAGCAGGTGGCTCCCTGCTTTTTGGTAAATGTGAATGGAGAGCAGATCCTGGGAGCTGGTTTAGGAGGAGTCTTGTAAGAACAATTGTCACTTTTGAGACACTCAACAGATTCCTGATGCGAGTGATGCCATGTCTGAGTGTTTGGAAATTATACCAGTTTATCATCTCAAGTCTAAGTCAAATTCTTTGTCTGACTAGGCTGAGAAAGAGAGGTTTAGGTAACAAAGCCTCCAAGTTGTCAAAACATAACAGAATGAGAAGATATTCAAGCTGTGCTTGTGTGCTTCCTTCTCTCTTTCTTCTGACTCTGTGTAAACTGATACTCACTCTTCACCAACCTTTCCTACATCTCTGGCATGCATTCAAACAAGGAGAGATTATAGTGTCATTTGATAACTACTGACAATTAACAATCTTGAAACAGACTGAATTCAGAGGCACTCCATCTGAAATTGGGAATGACTTTCTTATGTTGAGAGTAGAAGCTGGGAGGCTTCCACCTCCCACCCTGACAGGCACCAAAGAGGATGTAAATGGGGATTTCATTCCATCTAGGACAACACAGACTAAATCTGCACCTGTGTATTTCCTGCCTTTTTTTTCCAGATTGCTCCCTCTTCAGATCAACCAAATATACACATGTATATCACCTGGCTTTTGTTTCTGTAAATTATAATTCTGTCTGTGAGATAGGTAAGGAGAAGTAATCTAACTACTTCCTCCTGGGCTGATCAAACTGCTTAAAGTTCAATACTCATTTTACCATATTTTGTCTATTTATTATGTGGATAGACAGCCAAATCCAGCCAGCCAGAATCAAGGTAGGTACCAGGGTTAGGTTGTCAGTAACAATCTTACCATAATCCAAAATCTTTTTTATACTTTCTGCATAAAAAAAACCTCTATAGAACTAATATAACTTCATCTTCCTTCAAATCATATATTTGACTACTATAATGAAATAGCCAGGGCTATTATTATTTTCCCCATCTTTCATAGCTCTGAACCTGGTTGGACTGGTTGGGATTTGTACCAACAAAGATGGGTTAGACATTCCATGAGATGAAAAATGCATCCAGTGCTGGACCCCAATCTATGCAAAAGTTCTTTTTCTGTAAAGGGCAATCAGAGAAGCAAAGCTTTAGCCAGGCAGAGTGGCAAATATCTGTAGTCCTAGTTGTTCAAGAGGATGAGGCTAGAGAATCACTTGAGCCCAGGATTTCAAGGTCAGATAACACAGGGAGAAGTCATCACACACACACACACACACACACACACACACACACACAGAGAGAGAGAGAGAGAGAGAGAGAGAGAGAGAGAGAGAGAGAGAGAGAGAGAGGCATGTTCCTCATGAACTTAATTTCATAGAAGGTAATATCATCAAACACAAAGATATTTGCATACTAAATTTTTGCTGTGCATGTCCAGGAAAGCATTATGTGCCAGAAGACTGCCCTCATGACTCTGGCATCTCCTCTACATATTTAGTTAAGCACTCACCACATACTTTAAAGATATGTTCTATATATTTAAGTATTCAGATGTTTAATCCCAGTTATTATTCTGGTTGCAGATAGTGATAGCAAAAAATAAGGACATAGTATAAATAAGGATGGTTCAGCCACATAAAATTAATTATGCAAGTATGAGACACATACAATCCTTATTAATATGAATGGTTTATCTTCTTTCTTGTTTTCATATGCAACACATAAAAGTCCAATCTCAGATTACATTCAGGAAAACATCAGGCTGATATAAGTGTAAATGAACAGGTGATCCACAAACTTAGTGATGTAAGGGTCCCAATCATTATGATATTTCCATTCTTTCATAATGGTAGCCCAAGTTGTTATTCCCATGAAAAGTCTATCTTGGCTGGAATTGTCTGACTAAATTTCTCTTGGTGTAGAGAGACACAGAAGTGCTCTGGAATGATTTGTGTATAAGGTTCAAATTCTACAATTTATAATTACAATTATGAAAAAATGCAAGCAAGATTATTTATCTAACTTAGTTAAGTGCCCATTCTTCTCAGTTGGTTAAACTTGATCTTGCTAATTTGGAGAATCAGGTGGTATCTAAGCTTTGGTGGCTAGAAGAGGAAATAACCAACTCTTCTGGGCTAATGTATGGGAAGGTTGAGGAGCATGTCAGGTCAAAGAGACAGTTACTTTCATTATTGGACTCTTCCAATGTGTGCCTAACATCAGTATCACTGTATATTGGCAGAACTGTCTAAGTAGTGTGTTCAGGACTTGTGCCAAATTCTACCTATAAGCCAGTCATAATCCTTGCCTTTGTGAAATTTAACCTTAAGGGAGAGCAATGCTAATCAAGTAAATACACAAATAATATTAAATTACAAATTTTATTACAAAAGAAAAGAAAATTTGTTGAACTTCCCAGCAGTGTTTTACATAGGTGGTTGATGTGACAAGAGATGAGAAATTAAATCAATATATGACCCAGCTATATAATCCCCCATATTTATCCAACAGAATTAATCAACATACTATGCATATCCATGTGTTTGGTAGCATAGCATACTTCACAATAACTAAGTTATAAAAGCAATCTAGGTGTCCATCAACTGGATAAAGAAAATATTGTATATGTACTCAATGGAGATTTACTCAACCATAAACATAAATAGAGTTATGCCATTTGCAAGAAAATTAATAGAAACAGAGAATGATTTGGTCAGCTTTTTTTCTTCTGTGACTAAAGGACACAGCTAGCACAATTGTATGGTGAGGAAAAGTTTATCTAAAGGCTCATCATTTTAGATGTCTTATTTCATAGAAGGCCAGCTCCATTCCATGGGGGCTCAAGGTGAGGCAGAACATCATGGTGTAAAAATTATGGCAGAGGGAAGCAGCTCATATGATGATCAGAAGAGAGAGAGAGAGAGAGAGAGAGAGAGAGAGAGAGAGAGAGAGAGAGAGAGAGAGAGAGAGTTCTTCACTTGCCAGATACAAATATATACCCCAAAGCCATGCCTCCAATGAATCACTTCCTCCAGTCCCACTCCACCTGCCTACAGTTCCCATTCAGTTAATTCAATCAGGGACTAATTCACTGATTAGGTTAAGACTATGCTATATAACCCAATCATTTCTCCTCTATACCTTCGTGCATTGTCTCACACCTCAACCTTTGTGGAACACTACACACCCAAATTATAACAGAGAATATCATACTAAGTAATATAAGCCAGATTCAGAAAGTCAAGGGTTCTTTGTTTTTTATCATATGTGGAAGCTAGAGAGATATAAATGAAAGAAAGGGAACACAGGTAAACAGAAAAGGGACCAGTAGAGAAGTGGAATCAGTGGAGGGAAAATAAGGAGCAAAGAGAGGGATCTGAGAATGAAATAGTTTATGCTATGTGCATATATGAATCTATCACAATGAAAATTACTCATCTATCTAATCATAATGCATAAATAAAAATTTTAAAACCATAAGAGAAAAAATAACTGAAACATATTAAATAAACAAGAAAAGATATATTTGGACTTACAGTTTAAGAAATTTCAGCCCATAATCACTTTGATCCATTGATTCTGGGCTGTGGTAAGGCAGATTGCCATGACAGAAGAGCAACATGGAGCAAAGTTCCTCCCCTCATGGTGATTGAAAAGCATAAGGAGGGCAAGGTAGGGGCTAGGGATTTGATAAGTTCTTCTAGGATCTGCACCTGATGACCTAACTCCAACTAGGCCCTAGGCTCCATCCTCTCTACCACCTTCTGTTAATGCCATACAAATGTGAATCCATCTATGGCTCATTCACAGATGAGATTAGGGAAGCTCATAATCAAATCACCTCCCCAAAATCTCCACCTCCCCACATTGCTGCACTGGGAACCAAGGTGTTAACCCTTGAGCCTTTGGGAACATTCCAGAGTCAAACCATATCATGATTTTTCCTTTAAACCTTAACTCTCTCCTACTTAGTAAGTTATGAAAGCAGAATCCAAAGAACTTGTGGGGTTGATTGTGTGAGAACTTGGGTATGCTTAGCTCTAATTCCTCATCTGACTGTAGAAGGGGCTCAGTAAATACCCTTCAAATCACAGGATCTTAAGGATCACCTGCCTCTCTCTCTACCTCTATGATTCTCTTGTATTTAAAAACAATGCCACTTCCACATTATTCTCTTTATCTTGCATATCATGAGACTCCCAGGCCCTCCAGTTCATCCAGAAACAAAGAACTCCTGAGGACAGGACGAAGCACGAAGACAATGGAATAGACTGGACCTTGAATAAGACATCTGCCAAGGAGGTCCTAGCTTTAAAATTCTAAAGTGGCTTCTCAATTAGGAGTACAGAGTAAAGGACATCATACACATGCACACAAACACATATTTGCCCACAACACACACACACACACACACACACACACACACACACACACACACACCTTAATTTTGGGGATTTTTAGTAGCAGTAATTGAACCTAAGGTTGCTTAAACATCCCAAGCTCACTTTATTTTTTTTTTTTTATTTTGAGACAGGATCTCACTGCATTGCTCACAGCCTTGCTGAATCTGTCTTCAAACCTTCAAACACATGATCCTCCTCCAGATCCCCTGGGATTACAGATGTGCATCACTGTACCCAACACACACACACACACATAATGTACCTCAAGCAACAATAGTGTTACTGAAAGCTCAATCTTGTCCCTGATGTCAATTCAATAAAAAGGAGAGTTTTGAGAAAAAAAGAAAGTTTTATTGTTCTACTGAGGAAGGAGAAGCACAGGAGACTCCTTTCCCAGAGGCTGTGATTCTGCCCATCAGGGAGAACAGAGGGTTCCTTTTTTGTTTGTTTGTTTGATCTTTTTTTTTTTTTTGGATTGGTAGATGGACAGAATGTCTTTATTTATTAACTTTTATGTGGTGCCAAGAACTGAATGCAGTGCCTCATATATGCTAGGCAAGTGCTCTGACTCAACCCAAAAACTGATGGTTTTTAAAGATATAATCCATTCCAAGTGTTCCCTGTGAGAGGTTCAATTTACCTGTTAATTTGGGAGATAACCATTCTTATGGCTCCAGTCCTAAAGTCTGACTTATTTGTTCCTGTGGTGAGTGTATGCTCAAAGACAGATGAATAACTCAGCTTAGGATGGGAAAAGATAATCTTGCTCCCAACCCCCAGGTTATGAAGAGAGAGAGGAAGAAGAGGAAAAAAAATCCTGTCCACATTAAAATAAGCCTCAGTGGCGAAGCAGCCAAAGACTATATTCACAGCATGAAGTGGATGACTGATAAAATAGGTGAAATTTTTGTCTAAAACATTTAACTTTTTTCCTATTTCCTGAAATAAATTGAAGAGTATTGGTATTAGTTCTTCTTTAAAGGTCTTGTAGAGCTTGGCTGTGTAACCATCTGGTCCTGGGCTTTTCTTGGTTGGTAATCTTCTGATGGCGTCTTCTATTTCATCATTTGATATTGGTCTGTTTAAAATTGTGTATATCTTCCTGATTCAAATGGAAAAATCGTATGACTTAAGACATTTATCGGGATTGGGGTTGTAGCTCAGTGGCAGAGTGCTTGCCTAGCATGCCTGAAGCAAGGGTTCGATTCTCAGCACCACATACAAATTAATAAAAAGATCCATTCACAACTAAAAAAAATTTTAAAGAAATGTATCGATGCCTTCAATGTCTTCTATTTTATTGGAGTATAAGTTTTCAAAATAATTTCTAATTATTCTCTGTATTTCTGTAGTATCTGTTGTGATATTACCTTTTTCATCGTGTACGTTGGTGATTTGAGTTTTATTTCTACTTCTCTTCATTAGCATAGCTAAGGGCCTGTCAATTTTATTTATTTTTTCAAAAAACCAACTTTTTGTTTTGTCAATTTTCTTCAATTGTTTTTTTGTTTTGATTTCATTGGTTTGAGCTCTAATTTTAATTATTTCTTGCTTTCTACTGCTTTTGCTGCTGATTTGTTCCTCTTTTTATAGGATTTGAGATGTAATATGAGGTCATTTATTTATTAGCTTTTTCTTCTTTTAAGGAATGAACTCCATGCAATGAACCTTTCTCTTAGTACTGCTTTCATAGTGTTCCAGATTTTGATATGTTTTGTCTATTTTCTCATTTACCTCTAAGAATTTTTGATCTCCTTCTTTATGTCTTCTGCAACCCATTGTTCATTCAGTAGCATATTGTTCAGTCTCAAGGTGATGGAGAAATTTTTATTTTTCACTTTCTTGTTGATTTCTAATTTTATTCCATTATGATCTGATAAAATGCATGATTGTATCTCTCTACTTTTTTGTATTTGCTAAGAGTTGCTTTGTGGAATATTATATGGTCTATTTTGGAGAAGGATCCATGTATTGCTGAGAAGAAAGTGTACCTGTTTGATGCAGGTTGAAATATTCTACATATGTCAGTTAAGTGTAAGTTATTGATTGTATTATTGAGTTCTTTAGTTTCCTTAATGAATTTTTGTTTGGAAGATATATTTAGTGGTGAGAGAGGTGTGTTAAAGTCACCCAAAATTATTATGTTGTGTTCAATTTGAACTTGAGAAGAGTTTGTTCGATGATCATAGTTGCACCATTGTTTGGGGCATATATATTTATGATTGTTATGTCTTAATGGTATATGCTTCCTTCAGCATTAGATAATGTCCATCTTTATCCCTTTTGATTAATTTTGGCTTGAAGTCTACATTATTTAATATGAGGGTGGACACCCCTTTTTGCTTCTGCAGCCCATGTGAGTGGTATGATTTTTCCCAACCTTTCACCTTCAGTCTCTGTATGTCTTTTCCTATCAGATGAGTCTCCTGGAGGCAGAATATGTTCTTTTATTAATCCAGTGTGCTAGCCTATGTCTTTTGATTGGTGAGTTTAAGCCATTAAAATTCAGGGTTACTATTGAGACATGGTATTCCCAGCCATATTTGTTTATTTTGGTTATTTTACTTGATTGATTTTCTTCTTTGATTAGTTTTTCTTTTAGAGTACTACCTCCCTCTATTGATTTTCATTGTTGTTTTTCATTTCTTCTTCATGGACTATTTTGCCAAGGATGTTTTGTAAAGCCAATTTTGTGGCCATACATTCTTTTAACTTTTGTTTATCATAAAAGGTTTTTATTTCATCTTCAAATCTAAAGTTTAATTTTGCTGGATAGAAGCTTCTTGATTTGCACCCATTTTTATTTGTAATTTTTTATTATTTGCTCAACCCAATACACTGATCTTGACATATCATACATTTGATTCAAATAGGGTATGAATTCTCATTTTTTCACATGTACAGATTGCAGGATCACATTGGTTATACATCCATGTGTATACATACAGCAATCTTAGTGTCAGTTGTATTCTGCTGCCCTCCCTATCCCCCCTCCCCTCCCCTCCCATTACCTCTCTCTTCTCATTCTACTTTGACACTCATCTCTCTCTTTTTTCTTCCCTTCAACCTCACACCATCGTATATGTATTTTGTGAAATCATGAGGGTCTCCTTCCATCTTCCATGCAATTCCCCTTCTTCCTCCCATTCCCTCCCACCTCTTTTCCTTGTTTTGTGGTAATCTTCTTCTCATGCTCTTCCTTTCTACTCTGTTTTAAGTCAACTCCCTTATATCAGGGAAGACATTCAGCATTTAATTTTTAGGAATTGGCTAACTTCGCTTAGCATAATCTGCTCTAGTGCCATCCATTTCACTGCAAATGGCACCCATTTTTTTTCAGAGCTTTATATATTTTGTTCCAGGATCTTCTCTCTGTGTTTGTGGCATTGGGGTCTCAGGTGGCTGAGAGGCACAGCCTAGACTCCAGAGAATATCTCTCTGGGGCTTCCAAATATTAAGGCACTATTCCAAAATCCCAAATAAAACTCTGTGTCTTTTTGAAGTAAAGATAAAGAATTTATCTTGGCCAGGGCCAAGGAGGGAACACAAAGACACCAGTTCTGCAGCCCAAGAATTGAATGCTGGTGGGGGGCATCTTAAAAACACAAAAAAGCACAAAGAAGGGAGGCAGGGGAGGAAAGTACAATCATAAGACATATTTCACAAAGTGGAAAGAACCAATTTCTCAGAATTGGCACCTTTTTGTGCATAGTCAGGAAGCAAGCTTTCATTAGTTCTACGGTTATGGACATTGTTGTAAGGGAGCAAGTTGGCAAGGGTGGCGATTTCAGCTTCTATGTAAATGGGCTCATGCAGAAATGGGGGCCAATTCTACCCAGGGTGAATTGTCTGAACAAAATTGGGTCAGACTGACTTAATTTTCAAATCATCCCATAACAAATCCATTTACAATTTTTTTTATTAATGTCCTATGAAAACATGTGATGCTGGGACCCATTGTGCCACACCCATGCATGCACATTCCATGTTTAGTGAGATTCATTTCACTCTTCTTCCCTTTTTATGTCCCTTCTTCTTCCTCCTCAACCCCCTCCATCTATTCTACTGAACTTTCCTATAGTTTTTATTAGTTGTTCAAAATATTACAAAGCTCTTGACATGTCATATTTCATACATTTGATTCAAGCAAATTATGAACTCCCATTTTTTGATGAAATTACTTCTCCCGTCTATTGTTCCCTCTCTCTTTTTCTTGTATTTTTTTAATCTCCACCTTATTTGCCTTACTTTGGATTAGCTTCCTCTTAGTAGAGAAAACATTTGACGTTTAATGTTTTGGGACTAGATTATTTCACTTAACATGACTTATCTTCATTTTAACCTTTAGCTTTGATAACCTATAACAGAAAGGAGCAAAGATCTACCAACAAAAATAACTATTTTATAGATTTTTTAGTGTTGTTTATATACTTACTTTTACCAAAATTCTGGATATTTTCATATGGTTTCATGTTAATATTTAGCAAAAAAAATAGTATCTGTTTCATTATAGTAGTCACAGGAGACTATGCAGCACTTCTCTCATTCTGGTAAAGTGTCTGAAACTTTCTGACTTTGTTGTTGCTAAAATAATTAATCACCATTGGGTTTTATTGATTAAACACCCTAGAAAATTTAATGGGTGTGAACCATTTATAATTCTGCAGGGTTACAGGGCATTCTCCGTGGAAAATTAGATTTGAGTTCCAACTGTTCTTTATGACAAGTGAAATCTGGGCCCAAACTGGTGTGTTGTAAGGTGACCAGTTAATCAGTCTGCTGATTTCACAATCTCAATGGGCCTGATTAGGGTGATTAAAATATGAACTTCCTAAGTTTTATGTGTAACTTTAAGTTGTTAGATAATAGTCAACCAGGATTATATCTACAAGGTAGAAAAACATTAGATAAATGTCATTATTGGTGGCAGTCGAGGTCTGCCTTTCAGGACTCACTTTGATATATATCATCTGTGTCAAATTGTTAATAAAATCTTGACTTTTAGTGACAGGCTCTAAAGCAATGACTAACAGCATGTTCCTGGGTGTCACAAATTCCCATTCTTACCTTACCTGAACTGGTTATTGTCTACATTTTCTGAGGTTTTTGTGGTCCCCTGAGGTTGTTGTTTAATATTCAACCAGAATTTTGCTAGTGAGATAGTGTTGTAAAAAGCTATTGGATACATGTCATCCTTGCTGACATTGTTGGAATTGTGACATTTTCCAGCTGGCTGCTAGTCTCAGTCACCTCACTTACTTTCTCTAAGAATATGTAATTGAAAGATTTAGACTTAGAAGAATATAGATTTATTCCCATGGTCGGGTGTGTGAGTGATAGATTTGTGTCTATGTTTCTAGATTCCTAAAATGATTTCACTTCAATACTGTTACTATTTCCTCCTCTTTTTTCTAAAATTCTATGTATGTTTTTATCTGGCTGTTTCCCAACTCTCCCAACCTATGGGCATTCTGCAATTCTAAAAATGCTTCCACTTTTTCAGTTTAGTTACAGTAATGACCATATGCCTCACTACCAATTTCTCTATAAATCTGTATTTTATTACTAAAATGAGGAAATTGAGGCAGGATATTTTGTAAAGAAATGATGCCATTCAGTCACATCCATGCTGTCCCAAATGATAGAAATTCATCATTTGTAAGGCTGAATAGTGTTATCTCTTGTATACATTCCACCTTTCCTTTTATCCATTCATTAATTTATGGAAACTAAAGTTGATTTTTATTCTTGGTTATCATGAATAATATTGCAATAAACATGGGAGTACACATGCCTTTATGACACATATTTTATCTAAATAAATATCCATAAGTGGGATGCTGAATCATATAGTAGTTCTATTTCTAATTCAATATTTGTTGTATGCTTGTAGGATTAGGATCTTTTTCCTGTTACATGTTAAACTCCATGAGAGTAATAATTCTGACGTTTATATGCAGTGCTGTTGCATGTCCCAAACACAGCAGGCATGCAGCCGAGCCAATTCATAGTATCACTGAGGTAAGGAAAACACCTTCTCCAATGCCAAGAGAGAACACCATGGGACCTGCCAGTTTCCCTACAACATCCAACCATGAGGCCTACAAGGGTTGGTTGTTCCCCTTCTTCAGCAATCAAAGCTAGATACCACCTGGTTTCCCAAATAGACCTAATCAAGTGTGCCCCTACTGAGAAGTGTAAGCTCTTGAGAACAGAGTTTTAAAAAAAATCTTGTTTGCATTTAAAAAATTACTCTCTATTTTTCACAGTCAAGATTAGAAATTGTGAAAATTGAATCTAACACTCAAATCATTTCAGCACAACACTGCCTCTCTGCAATGAGAGCAAATACTTAAACAATAGAAATCAGTACAGGTTTCCCATAAGAGGAGAAACTTGGGCTAACAATGTAAGGTATAATATCAGATTCATGGAGATCCTTACAATACTCTGTATCCAGTGATAGGATCTGAGCCTAATGCCCTGTGAATATTATTTGAGACTCCACATTGATAGTATATGAAGAATACTGAGACAGAAACTCAAATATTCAATGTTGACAAAGACATTTATTATACTTGAATATTTGCTGTAGTTATCTGTTTTTCATTATTTTTGGCCAGAACACCCTAATCTTAGTCATCTTTTTAATCTCAGCACTTAGAGCAGACCTCTAAAAGTACATGCAGATGCTTCAATACAACAAAGAGTAGATGGGAGACAAGGGGTGGTTTGGGTGCTTCCTGTATATGTTCAAATAAATTGTCAGTTTGCAAACTTTTTATGTTAGAAAACATTGCTTCTGGGGAATCAAATGGCACAAAGAACATGTCTCTTATTATTATCCCCTGTAGAGTAAGACCATTTGCATCAGTTGGGAAATAGTTCTGACTATATTTCATTCCCAAGTAATGATAGCTATTGCTTTTTTAAAAAAACATCAGAAATTTATCTGTTGCTCAAAACATTACATTGATCTTGACATATCATATATCATACATTTGATTCAAATGGGGTATGAATTCTTATTATTCCCACATTTACAGATTGCAGGATCACATTGGTTATACAGCCACATTTATACATACTGCCATAGTGTCTGTTGTATTCTACTGCCCTTCCTATCCACTTTCTATCCCCCCTCTCCTCCCCTTTTCTCACCTCACCTCTCTCTACCCCCTCTACCATAACTCATTTTTTCTCTTCTTCCCCTTTCCTTCACATCCTCTTATATGTATTTTTGTATAACAATGTGGGTCTCCTTCCATCTTCCATGTAATTACCCTCTTTTCTCCCATTCCCTCCCACCTCTCATCCCTGTTTGATGGTGATCTTCTTCTCATGCTCTTCCTCCATGCTCTGTTTTGAGTCACACCTCTTATATCAGAGAAGACATTTGGCATTTGTTTTAGGGATTGGCTAACTTCACTTAGCATAATCTGCTCTAATGCCATCCATTTCCTTTCAAATGCCATGATTTTGTTATTTTTTAGTGCTGAGTAATATTCCATTGTATGTGAAGTCTAAGCACTCTGGTTAGGGCCTAAGATGACAAGGGCAGAGGAACTGTCACGTTGGACTTGGTAATGGCACAGTATTTGTAATTATATGCTTTAATGGAAAATGAAAACATATGAATTTCCACAGGAAATTTATTTCCAAAAAAAATAAGGAAGGCATTGGGATTAAGTTGCCAGTGGTTATAGATGACACTCTGACCTTGTTTCAATGCATTCTGTGGACCCCTCTGATGGAGTCACAGAGGATGGTCCTACTCATTAATACCTTCAGTATCTCCCTGATTTTCGTTCCTCCTCTTTATCCCTGCTGAGGGAGGAAGGTAAGGATGGAGGGAAAGAGAGAGAGAGAGAGAGAGAGAGAGAGAGAGAGAGAGAGAGAGAGAGAGAGAGAGAGAAAGGGGGAGAGGTATTCTTACTTCTGAAAATGCCACAGGGGAGCTGCTGAGAAAATAACTATGGGATAGGAATGGAATCTCAACTGATTAGCTGTTAGAGTCATAGATCTGGCTATGTCTGATGTTGACCCTGTCAGGAAATGGCAAGTACTGAGAAATGAGAAGCAGAAGACTTTTCAAACTCCCTTCACGTTAGCTCTATCTATCCTATTTTGTTGTGATCCACAGCTGTTGTGAAGCCATTCACATTCACTGAGCCTCAGTTTCAACCTCTGTGAACCAGGGTTCACTCTATGAAACAGAGTCCATTAAAGTCAAGGAGAGAAGTCAGGAATATGTAAGAATTTCCTGGGCTAAAAATCAATCTCACCATGCCTGGAGATTGCCTCCCAGCTTTTCTTCCTGTCCTTTTCCTTGTCTGTAAGTATCTCTGTCACATATATCCTTAATCACATCTCTGCCGAGTGTCATTTTTCAGCCCTAAAGGTTTTCATATTCAGCTGTCAGGAAACTCAGTGTAGAGAATTGTCCATGGAAAGCTGTGATAGACCTGATCCCCAACTTCTCCATGGAGATTGGGATTTTCTTCACAATCAGCCTGGTGTTTCTCTGTCTGTGAGTAGCTGTCCAGGCCCTTCTCCTCTGAAACCCTGGAATTGAGGTGTTTTTTAGGGCCTTATTGTTTTAAAGTGTTTGGAAGGTCAAAACAGATAATGCTAGAAATGCATAAGTTTCTATTAATCTTAACTAGATGCTTAATATCTTCTTGAGTTTCTACCCCTTCCCCCAACTTCCTATTCCTGTGTCTACAGGGGTTATTGAGAAAATTATTTCCTGTGATGATCTGATTAACTGAATTTTAGACCCAGACCAATGATCCAGAATACAATGGAGGAAAATAATACAAAATAAAAAAAATTTAAAAAACTGACCGCCATGTGCAGTAGGAACCTCGCCCCTTTCTCTATTAACTTTGGGAATTCTGGAGGCATCTGGGTTATTTGGAGATTTGTTTTATTATCTTTATCTTCTCCATTATGTCTGCTGGAGGATATGTGTGACTGTCTTGTGGATATCAGGAATTCCTGTTCTCCTCCCTCCTACTCTCCAGCATCATTTACAAAAAGCTCCACAGTGCACCCCCTACCTAGTTGGAGGGTCACACTCCACCTTCCCTCTTTTCTGTGATCTTCCCCTGGAACCTCCATCCCCTCCTAGAACTCAATTTCTACATCATGCAATGTGCAGAACCATTTACCTCTAAGTGTTGAACTTTTAGAGCAGAGACAGCTGTTGGAAATACAGAGGAGGAATCCCAGAGCCCAGCTGGCCTTGCTGAGGAATGCCTGTGGATCCTTTAAACACAAGTCTTTTCCTGAAATAAATTTTATGATATTTTACAAGAGTTACTAGATTTTTACAGAATATTTGACACATTGTCTGCTTTAAAGGCTCATCTCTGGAGAAGAAGATGTTAATTCAACCATCTGGAACACATCAAAGTTTCTCTTTTGATATTGCACAGTACATCTCTTGCTATGAACAGGAAGAAACTTGAACTTCAAAGGGCACCTCTATTGTAACTGAAAGGTCTCTTGGGGAATATTCCTTTCATACACATAGAACTTTTTATACCTTCCCATTTGTCACTATGGGACCAACCTTCTGGGAATGACAGATACAGGATTCAGTGGTTGCTGGCAGCCTCTTTCCTTTTTCTCTCTTCTTTCTTAAGTTTGCCCCATCTCAGCCACATTGGAGTAAAGAGGTTTTCAGGATCCAGAACCCACAGCTGTGGGTTTAAGGACATGACATATCAAAGATGAGTTGCAGGCAGGTCTGCCCTAGGAAGCATCAGCCCTAATGGGTTTCATAAAGAGGTAGTTGATGAGACAGAGGCAGCAAATGAATGGCTTTGTAACTGACCCTATTTATAAGTGTGAGCATGGCTGGCACTGTGCTAACCATGCAAGTATCACTGGTTGTAGATTTCATGAGGAGAGGAATGGCCTCAACATTGGTTCCTTAGTAACCCATTTTTGTTCCCAGTGCCACTCAGGTGAAATGTGGAAAATCAGCCTTCCCTAAATGTCAAATCATACGGAGTGTCTGACAACAGCAATTTTGGTATCTCTGAAGGGGTTCAGATTTCTCTGATATCATGGGAAGCCTTGGACCCTGTTGTCATTCTATATATATATAAGAGCACTGTGAGCACTCCCAGATCTTTCTGAGAAGACAGATCGAACTTCCAGATCCTAAAATAGGAGCATGCTTCAGAGAAAAGAAAAATTATAAAACCCTCAGAACAAATTGTAAGAACGATATTACCACAGGTGCTTCATGACTTTGTGATGTTGAGAAGATGCACTTAAGCAAAATCTTATCATTCAAGGAAAAGAAAAAAAGTCTTTCTATTTCTAGCACATTTATTATTCCATTAATGAGAATCATAATTTCATGGAATAATCAATTTCACCAATCCACATAGGCAAATCAAATGCCCTGGCAGAATTTCAGTCTGAAGCTCTCAGGAACACTGTAGTTTGAGGATGTTTATCAACTCTTCATTTTAGGATGGGATCATAAAGAATTCAGGTTCTTTTAGTTAATCATGAGTTTTAGGAGGTCCCTCACTGGAGGTGGAGGGGGAGAAGGTGGGTTAATGCAATTATTGCTTTGGGGATTTTGCTGTCATTATATCACCTACATGTCACCTCCCTGGCTTGACTGCTCTGGTTTCTGAGTCTGTGACAGGCAAGCCCCATATACTTTCACAATTCCTGTGTTCTGGCTTTCTCTTTTACAGTATAGCTATGGGACCTCCTCATGTGGACTTTTAAAGGAGCTGGAGATTCTGGGACCAAAACATCTGTTGTTTGGGGGAACTATTCTGGCTTGCTGCAAGGTAAGGGTTGCTTAAGTTTCCATTTTGCTTCTCCTGGTTGCAAAGATCCACTTAGTTCCATTTAGATTCTGCTCCTTGGGAAGAAGTGCTGAGGTTTCAGAAACTGTGTGTGGGCTCCACAGAGTATAGCCAGGATTTCCGTGGGGCTCTAACCTCATTTCTTTGGAGCCTAGTGTTTGCCTCAGGTTCACAGCCAAAATCTCTGGCACATTCAGAGGATTTTGTTTGTTCCAGTGAAAGACTCCATGCATTTTCTCTCTGAAAAAGCAATAATTTCCTCTCCATTTATCCCAAATCAACTTTTCAGTAGATGTGTCCCAAAATCCACATTCCTGTGACCTACTTTTGCATTTTAACAATGGAAAAAGTTATTCTTAACTTTCAGAAGTGGAAACTCAGAGCAAGTGTTGACCTTGCCTTCTCCTTGTGTAGAGGTGGCAGTTCTCCATCTCTCCATGCTGAGTGGGAACTCAGGAGGCAAGTTTTCTGATATTTGCTCACTTACTCACTTTCTACTCCACACTATGCCTGGGATATACATAAGTCTGTTGGTCGAAGCAGACCACTGGTGTCTTAAGATTCCTAACTCTATGAGAACTCGAGGAGAGAGCTCATGAGGTAAGAGGAAAGCATGCCCCTGGAGGAGGTGAGCATATTGTTGGGTCTTGCTTTTTAATTCAATCTGCCAGTCTAGGTCTTTTGATTGATAAGTTTAGGCCATTAACATTCAAGGTTATTATTGAGATATGATTTGTATTCCTTGTCATTTTGCTTCTGGTTTTTAATTTGATTTAGTTTTTCCTTTGGTTGAATATTACTTTAGTGTAGTTTCTCCCTTTGCTGGTTTCCACTTTTTTAACTTCATTCTCATGAAATATTTTGTTGAGAAAGCTCTGTAGCTCAGGCTTTCTAGTTGTGAATCCTTTCATTGTTTGTGATCATAGAAGGTTTTAATTTCATCTTTAAATCTAAAACTTAATTCTGCTAGATGTAAAATTCTTGCTTGGCATCTATTTTCTTTTACATCTTGAAATATTTTATTCCAGGAACTCCTACCTTTGAGGGTCTAGGTTGAGAAAACAGTTGAGATGAAAATTGGTTTCCCCCATATGTGATTTGATTTTTTTCTCACAGCCTTTAGGATTTTACCTTTATTCTCTGTAATTCATTCTCATTCTAATGTATCTTGGTGTAATTTTGTACATCAGGGGTAATGTAAGCCTCTCATATTTAATCTTCCATTCCATTCTTTAGGTTTGGTAAATTTTCTGATATTATATCATTAAATTATTGCTGCATTCCTTTGGTTTGTATCTCTGCTTCTTCATCTATTCTTATAATTCTTAAATTTTTTCTTTTCATGTTATCTCATAAATCTTGGATGTTCTATTATGGTTTCTGACTATCTTCTCTGCAGAGTCAACTCTATCTTCAAGATTATATATTTTGTCTTCATCACCTGAGGTTCTGTTTTCTAAGTGGTATACTCTTTTGGTGATGCTTTGTAATGAACTTATAATTTGGTTTATTTATTCCTTCATTTTTGAGGATTGTGGGTTTTTTTCCCCAGAATCTCTATGTGTTTCTTGAAGTAATCTTTTGCTACCTTTATTTTATCTCTTATCTCATTATTGGAGTGATATATTGTCTCCTGTATTTTCTGTGTTACATTATTCTGTGCCTTGAAAATCATTTTAATTGTGTATGTTTTGATGTCCTTCTCTGACATTTCTTCTACTTAGCTGTCAATGTATTCTATTATTGTACCATCTTGGTTTGTTTGGGGTCACTTTCTTCCCTTGTTTTTTTTTAATGTTGTTTATGGGTCTTCCTCTATAGCAGTATAGATCTGAGGTATTACAGTTTCTACTCTATAATCTTGTAATGTCCCTGCAGGTTACCAATACCTCAACGTTAAGGGGTATATTAATATTTACAGCATCAAAAGCAAACAATATGCAGCCTTAAACTACGTAATTCCTACTTAGACAATTATAGTCTTGTCACAATAAACAGAAATAATTTATTCAATTAGTGTCCACATTAAAAATAGTAGGGTTGCATAAGGGTATACAGTTTTGAATGATGAACAAAACGGAGGCTTTAGGATATGGGATTTGTGAGGTAGAAGGTGAGAATATAGAGATATTAGGTCCTAGGGAGAGTGAAAGGGGTATGAAGCAAAGTAGGCTAGCAAGGATACCCCTGGTGTAACCAGGATAGAACCTTGGTGATGGTCTTGCATGTCCTGGATGTTGTCTCTAGATGGAATTAAGCCAGAAGAGCCATGCATTGGTAGATGTGGTTTGGACTTTTCCTCCACATGTGCATAGTTGATCTCCTCTTCCATACACGCAGCTGTGGTCAATCTCCTTTTCCTCCTCCATGTGTCTGGCTGAGGTCAGTCTCCTCCTCCTACCCACATTGGGATGAGGTCAGGTTCCTCCTCCTCTGTGTGTCTGGCTGTGGTCAGTCTGCTCTTCCTCTGCTCTGGGGCTTAGATCTCTCTGATCCACCTCCTTCATGTGTGGGGCCATGTTGGTCTGTTCTACTTCTTCCACATGTTGTCCCAGGAGATCTCTCCTATATCTCTTTAATTTCACCAAGGCAGTTTCTGATTGTTAAACTGTTTACAAAATGTATAATAAATTTAAGGATACTTTTGATTTTTGTAAACCCATGCAGATGTATGATTTTTGTACTGTACTCTGGATACTAAACTGTACTGTAAAAGTTAAAAACAGTAAAATGTAAAGCTTAATAGAGCACTTTGCCATGTTGATGTTCTACAAACTAAAATTATCTGTAACAAAAGTCTCAGATATGTATAGGAATAACAAATTGGGTTGATATTTATTAATGTCATTAAATGTTTTACAACCAGATAAAGTAATCTGTTGTCAATAAGTTATATATAAAATTTTGTGTTACTCTTCACATTACAATTGAAATATCAATGCACTTTTAAAAATAATGAGAGCCTTATCTGTTTAAGGTAAACTTGTAAAACATGAAAACATTTTGCCACTTACCCACACAAAAGGAAAGTTAACAGCCCCCTTAGCCTTTCTCTGATCCAGGTTTTAAATGTAATGTTATATTGTGTTAACTAATATTCATATAGACTCAGGAAATAATATATGCCAACTTTATAAAATGACATTTAAAAAGGCAAAATCAATCTCAAACGTAAAACTCATTACCTAAAATTTGTCAAGTCCCACCTTACCTGAGACAAAACTCTGCCTTCCACCTACTACGTGTTAAAATGGCTCCAAAATGAGCTGGATTTCAGTTCAAATAAAGTTATGTTTGGAAGAGTGATACATTTTTTAAAGATTACTTTGATCTCAAAGAGGAATATAATGTATAAGATAGCCAAACTTCAAGATAGCTATTACACAAACTAAGCATATTTTTAGTCTTGTTAATTTCATTATTAAGTAAAACAAAGACTATGACTTTGTATATGTCAAATTGTTTTACAAAGTATTAACATCTAGTTGGATGGGAACTTATTCACTCATCCTGACTACCCCAATGGCCATGAAGGTAAATGACCTCACAGGGTGGATTTATCTCACCTGAGTCAAGACAAAAAAAATCTCCTGCAAAAGATTGGACAGACTAAGAGACCTCAACCACCCTCTAAAGATAAAACTAAAAAAAAAAAGAAAAGTTAATTATATTTTTTCTCTTACTCAGACTGTGTTCTAAGTCCAGAATTAATAAAAAAACATATTTTGTGAATCAATTATATATATGACTCACAATATATATTCATTTGCATATAAAATACTATATATTCATTGTTATATATATATGATTCACAATATATATTCATTGATATATATTCATATATATATATATATATATATATATATATATATATATATATATATATATATATGCCATTACAACCCCCTACCTCATTCAAAAGGGGGAAAAGTTATGGGCCAGGATATAAGTCCCTTAACCAGACAAACCATTTTACTCTGAGACTCCATTTCATATAAGAAATTCTTTTGCCAGAAAAAAACCCTGCCACTGCCATCCTGATCCTGCTTAGCACACCCTGCTTATAAATGCAAATGTTTCTCTTCTTCTTGTACAATGTAAAGTTATTCTCTTTTTGGTTCCCATTTTTTTGGCAATGTACCCTAACTACATAGAATGATTGTCTAGATATTAGTAACTATTCTTTCAGTTATACTCATTTAGGTTTGTTTTGATTCATTTCCCCCTCTGCTTATGATTTTAGAGCTTATGATTTATGTGTATTGTTTTGTGTCATAGTAACAGCCATTTATGTTTAATGTAGGACATGCTTTACTTGTGGTTTTTAACTATAAATGATGTGTTCAAACCCTTGGAGTGGGCCAAGTAGTGCAGACAGTGGTGAATAAAAGTTCCAATTCCTATATTGAGTTTGACTCAGTGATTTATTGTAATCTCATTATAAAAATAAAGCACTAATTTTCAAAAGTAGAAATAAGACTAGTAGAATAGAGAAAGGGTAACAAAAGGAATGAGAATAGGAGGGACAGAGAAATTACTATGGTCTGGAGTGGAGCAAATTATATTCCATGTTGTATGATTATGCACATCCATTTTAATGGGAATCCTGTGTTTACAGCCACTGGGTGATTCTTTGTAGGAATTATGAGAGAGCAGAAGTGGAGCTCTTCACCACCTCTCTGGTGAGTCAGGGGAAGGGGTTAGTGGGGATACATGATGCCCTGTGTGACTTCTGAAAGTTGGTTAGGAATTCACTTAATGAAAAACAGGTTGGGACGCTCCAGGAGAAGACTATCCTGTATAGAGAAAAGAAAACAAGAACATGTCACATTTAGGGAGCTTGAGATGTGATAAATGATAACAATCCCTTAAAACATCTTATGGAGGTATAGAGTGAGACAAGACTGAAGAGGCCAGCATGTCTTAGTAAAGAAGAATCAGGTGTTGCTGAAGGCAATTTGGTTTTATCCTTTGGGTGTTAGTAGCATTTGGAGGGATTTTAGTACAAAAGAAATGTCAGCTGGGCATCGTGGTACACTCCTGTAAACCAAGTGACATGGGAGGCTGAGGCAGGAGGATCACAAGTCTAACGGCAGGCTTAGCAACTTAGTGAGGTCATAGCCTACTTAGCAAGACCCAAGATTCAAAGAAAAAAGTAAAAAGTCTGAGTACCGAAATCAATAAATAAATATTAAAAGGCCCATTTTACAAGGCTCTGCCTAGTGCTGAGCAGGGCATTTCCTGGATAATACCAGCCTGCAGTCCCATCAAGCAAGTTATAAATTCACTGTCCCATGTGGAGGGGAGAGTGTGCAGGTTTTGCAGTGCTTTTCAACATGACCCCATGATGCTCATCTTCTCCTTACTCATTTTCTCTTTCATGAATTCTGATTTTTCTTTGATTTATTGGCTTTGTCCTCATTTACTTCCTGCTTTCCTGACTATCAAAATGATTCAGATTATAAAATGACTGAACTCTTTCTACCTCTGACTGTCTGCTGACTCCAGAAATTCAGTGAATTCACATTTAGTAATAAACTAAAGGTTGTCTGTGGATTTGTCTTTACAAGCAGTTCTGCACCATTTCATAACAATTATGAAAGAATTCTGGGAGGTGTGAAAAGAAATTTTAACCCATGTGAGGCTGAAACATCAGCCAGGTTTTTGAGAGAATCTCTTGCCCCTTCAGCAAAATTTGGAATGAGAAGTTCTGGCTCCAGGGCCCCACTTCAGGATTAAATTGCCTCAGCAATTTTCTTAATCAGTGTTGGTTTCATGGCTATAACAAGGGAATTAAAACAACCAACTCTAGTTGTCTCACAGAGTAGAAATAGGATCTATCATTAAGAGAGATGTAAATGAGCTTTCTAAACTATGAGGTACTCTGTTCCCTTATTGGTTATTTTCAAAAGAAGAAAGGCTCAGGGATGGAGCAGGATGTGAGCAGCCATGATGAAATCTTCTTACTCTTAACCTCAAAATTTTCAGAAGGTTTCCTCTTCCAGAGTTAGGAGGGGAGATAGGATGTTCCACACAGAGCTAAAATGGCATCTTCAACTTGTGCCTTTGTAGAAGACAGAGCTCTGGGTACAACACTTTCAGAAGATCTGGGCCACATTTCAGTCCCTTATCTCAACATATGTTGCAGTAGGTGAGGATAATCCCATGTTGCAAAATTAAGACCCTGGGCTCTAGAGTTAGATGATTTAAATTAGAACAGTGGCTCTAGTAGTAATATCTAGGTAACCATGGGTGGATGAATAAAACTTGTGGGACTTAGTTTACTCATTCATAAAATAATGACTATAACCACACAAATCTCATAAAGTTGTTGGATAGATTGTGCCAGATAATGAAGAAGAAGTTCTTAAAACAAACAAACAGAAAAAAAAACATACACTAGGAAAGACAGTGGAATTAATTGAATGTCACCTTCCTATGTTCATATATGAATACAAGACCAATGAAACTCCACATCATGTACAACCACAAAAATGTTATTCTTATTAAAATAAGTTATACTCCATGTATGTGTAATGTCAAAACACACTCTACTGTCATGTAAATCTAAAATGACTAAATAAAAAATATGGATAAGTAAATTAATTCTAGCTATTCTTTCCTGAGTTATTGATTTCTGTGTGCGGTTCCTTTTTTTTTTTTTTTTTTTTTTTTTTTTTTTTTTTTTTTGCACTCCCAACTGACAGACCTCTGTAGATTTTACAGCTCAGGAAATCTGTGGCAGGTGTGTCATCTTTTAGTTCCAGTTAATTCCATCTTTTATGCATCCTGATCATAGGATCTCTTGGTTTCTGCATGAATTGGAGAAATTTGGGGACTATAATATACAAGATAATTAGAATAATGTGGAAGGGGTGTGTTTCATGCCAAACCTGAGATAGGCAGGCAGTGCTGAGTGGGTCTTCTGATTGAGATAACAAGGCTTTTGGACCTTTTTGGTCAACTTCTCCCACATAACGAAAGAGGTCCAGGCAGACTTAATGCCTCACACTTTCCACGCCTCCAGTCCCATTGATCCTGTTGTTTTTATATTTTTTAAAGAACGAGTGATTTGAAGGAAAAAAAAGGATGAATGTGTCAAATCCTGCTGCAAAGATTTCAGTAAAGAATTCTTTTACTTCACAGAATTTATCCCAATCTGTAATTCAAAATCTGTATGAGTGGAATTTTTGTTTTTGCTGTTTAGTGTTTCTTTCCCCCAGGAAAATTTAAACTTCGTGAAGGCCAAGGTTCTGCCTGGCTTATGTGTAATGCATGGCTCAGATCCTAAATACAGCAGGCATGCCAGACCAGTCACCCTTCAGTGATACTGGGGTGAGGTATATACTTCTTCCAGTGCCAAGAGGGAATGTCCCTAGATCTGAACCTCTCCTCACCAACACAAACAAAAAGGCCAGACAATTTGGCCATTCCCTCTCTCAGCTACAAAGCTTAGATACCTGCCCCTCAAAACTTGCAAGATGAAGGTAGTCCCTACTTTTAAAAAAGGGCATTTGATAACTGAGGTACACAGATAATATTTCTATGTTCTTTTATTCATTTCTTTCTTTTTACTTTTTGCATATTTAATATTATGACTTTTGTGTTTTGAATGTAAAGCATAAACCAGTTTATTCCACCTTTTATGCATCCTGATCATAGGATCTCTTGGTTCCTGCATGAACTGGAGAAATGTGGGAACTATTCCACCTTGAGCAATTTACTTGCCCCTGAATGTCAGAACAGGCTTCTCAAAGAGATGTCACATGTGCTGACGAAGAACAAGGGGACGGACCATCCCATGGCAAGAAAGAAACTCCACCATTCAGGATTGATAGGATGCTGTTTCTCATTCCACTATGATTACTTTATTTGGCATCCTGAAATTGCCTGTTTATGTGTGCCTCTCTCAAATCATCAAAATATCTGGGGCTGAGTTTCTGTGTAACCAAGTACTTAGAGCAGAAATTTATAGATGAACAGTGAACCAAAGTTGGTGCCCTTCAACAGGTGAATGGATAAAGAAAATGTGTTCTATATACACAACAGAATATTACTCAGCCTAAAGGAATGAAATTATGAAATGTTTTAGTATATGAAGGGAGCTGGAAAATATTGTGCTAAGCCAATCCCAGAAAAACCAAAGGCCGAATGTTTTCTCTGATATGCAGATGCTAATTCACAATAAAGGTTGGGGGTTGGGGAAGAATAGAATTACTTTGGATTACACAGAAGGAAGTGAAGGGAGGAGAGGGGATAGGAGATAAGAAAGATATTAGAATGAATCTATTGGTTGTACACTATGTAGAGATACGAGGGTTGAGTAATCATTTGCATAGAGTAATAATGTGTGATTCATTCTATTATTCTTCTCTTTTTGTTTTATTTTGAGGAAAGGTCGATCTAAGTTTCTTAGGACCTCCCTGAGTTTCTGAGGCTGGTTTTTAACTTGCAATCCTCCTGCCTCAGCCTCCAGAGTCTTGGGTATTATAGGCAAAATATAAATTGTCCTACTGTTTGAGATAAATAAGGAAAGACTGTACCAAATAAGCGTTGTAGGAGATGTGTTTTGGAGGCTGAGCAGGAATGTTTTATGAGGCACAAAATCATACTAGGCAGACAAAACTGTGTGGGCAAAGATTTCAGAATGTTTTGATGAAAGTCTGTTTTTAACAACAGCAGCTGTGTTGCAGAGACACATAAGGAGATTTAAGCTAGTGGCTTTGCTTTGGTTTCTCACGATATCAAATAACCTATGACATTACCAATTACACAATGATTTATTGACTTCCCACAATATATAAACTAAAAGTATTACAGGAGTTCCAGGCCAGGTACAAAAGCCAGATCTGGCCACTCACCTGAATAAACAAACCCAAATGCTAATTGTGAAAAGCAAGAAAAGAACTTTAATACCAGCCACAATGCGATACATGCTTTAGGCATATATTCAGCATGCTGACATGACCTGAAGGTTTAAATAGAAGAATAATTGGAGAAGTGGAGAAGAAGAAGTATGCATTTTTAAGTAGTCTTGGCCAAACTGTAGTCTGATGGATCATTATCTCAGTTCTAGCACTCTGAGAAGTCCTTATCACTTGAAGTGGGTAAATTTAATGTATTGCATAGTATGTTCATTTACCAGACCTGGGATGCTAGAAGGGGCAGTGTAGGTCCCATTAAATGATTGCTCCTGTTGAGGGAAGAATCTCCTCATGGTGATGTGTCTATAATGCTGTGTCATTTTTGGAAGGGATTGAGCAATGACTGAAAACTTCTAGGCACCACACCAGGTCTCTGAAACAAGGTACTGTAAAAGCTGATGATTTAATGTTTCCTCAATTTTGCCTCAGTTTTCAAGGGGGTATCAAATATATTAGGTAAATTTGGGTTAATAAATGTGGTATTTTTAGTTTTTAGATGAGCACTACTTAAATGATTAACATGTCTATGTGCATAGCTGAGCAGTCAAAAATATTAAGTTAGTAAATGATACCAAATACAGGTAGAACACCAAGCTTTATCCTGCTTTTAGTTACCCACTGAACAGTGGACCTCAGAGTCACTGCATTTACCAAAGGTAGCTTCTTGAAGTTCTTATTATAAAAAGACAATGTAAGACAGTGCATGATTCTTTACCAACTCCAAAAAGGACATCTCACCCTCCAATTTCAGGAAATGGAGACAGTGACCTTTCTTCTGGCTGTAGCTCTTGTCTCACCTCATTTTCCAGCACATAAACTGGCCTTGCACCACTTGGCACAGAAGGGATGCTCTGCAGGCACATTTCTCCAAACAGCATCCCCCAGAGTCAAAAGGAAAATTCAGAAGACAGAAGTGTTGAAAAAAAGTGGTGATGGATCTGATCCCAAATTCTTCCATAGAGACCTGAGTCCTCCTATCTATCAGCCTGGTGCTCCTCTATCTATAAGGAGCACCATTAGGAGCGCCAACCTGATTAGGCCCCCAACTCCAGAGAAGAGGAGGCTAGCAGCACTTAAGACTGAAATTGAGACAGAAGTCCACACAGGTTATATCGGACTTCTGTCTGCATTTCACTCTTAATTGCTGTCTAGCCTTTTCTCCTCTGGAACCTTGGAGTTGGAGGCCTAATCAGGTTTCTGTTTCCCTTATATTTGGAAGATCAAAGAAATGATGCAATTGAAATTGCTATGAACACTTAAGAAGTTCCTCTTCATCTTGGACAGACTTCTTGAGCTCCTCCCCACCTCTAAATCCATATTCTTTTGGGTAGATGGCTTGGTGGTGAGGTTTGTTCCTGGGGATGATCTGATTAGCTCTGAGTTTGCACCTAGTGTAATGAACCAGAAATAAACATATACAGCTAATGAATAAGTTATTACTATGTACAGTGTAAACTTCACCCTTTCGAGCTTTGAGAATTTCGGGGACAACCAGTTTGCTTGGGTTTTGCCTTTATCCTCTGGGTTTTTTGTCTTCTGCAAAACAAATGTAAAAGGAATATCTCTCATGCATGTGGGGATTCCTGACTCCTCCTGCCCCCAGCACTGTGGTGAGCCGTTCCTGCGGACTGTGGTCGCCATTACATGATGGCGCTGGCTCCGCTGTGGTCTGTGAAGGACAACTCCATATCAGAGAGAGTTGGCGTATTGTCAACTCCTTATCAGAGAAAGTTGGCGTGTCGTTCTCTAGCACCCTGTGAGAAGGGTCCACGTGGCAGCTTCGCATTGGGGTTCGAGGTGCTTTATTAAGGCTGGGAGGGGCATCCAATTATTATTCCGGGAATTAGAAGAATTATTAGAAGAATGTCAAGGGCCTGAATAAACTGCTGAAATAAGATTCCTGAGTCGCGTCTTCCTTGCGGGCAAGGGGGTCGTGACAAGTGGTGCTGAAACCCGGGAGAAAAGAAAAAAGAAAAAAAAAAAAAGAAAAACCCAGGAACCAGAACTTTCAGCAGTCAGGGAGGCGCACCGGTAAGTCCCAAGTAAGGTGGGACCTGCTGTTAAAAAGCGGAGGCTCCTCTATAAATAAAGAGGGAGCGTTAAAAGGTACCTACTCCTCTGTAAATAAAGAGAGGGCGTTACATCTCATAGCAATTGCACTCTG
Organism: Ictidomys tridecemlineatus; assembly: GCF_052094955.1. NCBI lineage: Eukaryota > Metazoa > Chordata > Mammalia > Rodentia > Sciuridae > Ictidomys > Ictidomys tridecemlineatus. Next base: position 68,207,282 of record NC_135478.1, on the reverse strand, counting down.
TATTTTCGTTTTGTTTTCTGTGTATTTTCGTTTTGTTTTTGTGTACTTTCACTTTCGATTTCTTTGTTTTCTTGTGTTGCGTCATGGGTGCCGTGACTTCAAGTCCACTTCTTCTGGCCCTAGATGGCCTTTTACGTTCCAAGGGACTGGAGGTGAAACGCAGTACCTTAGAGAGATTTTTACAGAGGGTAGATACAGCTGCACCGTGGTTTGCATTTTCGGGCAGCCTCACTACACCCAACTGGGATAAATTAGGCAAAGACCTTGATTTTGCTTGTGAGCAGGGCATGTTAGAGGGCAGGGTGATACCCCTCTGGAAGATGGTCCGTAGTTGCCTTACAGATGGCAGATGCCAAGAAGCGCTTGTTAAAGGGCAAGAAGTTTTAGAACAATTGCATGAGGAAAAATCAAAAACAACAGAGAGTGAAGTGTCTCAGGAAGGGGGGAGTGTGCGGGGCGTGGAGAACGGGAGGAGACTTTATCCAGATCTCAGTGTGCTGCGCACGCCCCCATGCGAAAGTGGGTCAGAGGTAGAAGATAATGAAGAGGAGGAGCTGGAGACGCTGTCTCGGCAGCTAGGGAGTTTAGGTACAGGGAACAGAGATAAGCAAGGGCTCAAAAAAGGACAGCCTCCCGATCCGCCTCCGTATGGCGGGGGTGTTTCGGGATGAAGTTTCCACGCCCAAACATGGAGGGTTGTTAATGCTAAGATGGGTCTTGCTTATCCAGTTTTTCAGGATGATAATAGGGGAAGATTTCATGAGCTTTTGGATTTCAAAATTGTAAAGACCCTGGCGGAATCTGTGCGCACTTATGGGGTCGATGCCGCTTTTACACTAACTCAGGTAGAGAATCTGTCTAGATACTGCATGACTCCCTCTGATTGGGCTAGCCTCGTTCGGGCTTGCGTCTCCCCAGACAAATATTTGGACTGGAGAGCATTTGTGCTAGAGGGCGCAGCAGAGCAGGCCGCCCAAAATCATGCAGCAGGACACCCCCATTGGGACAAAGACATGCTTTTGGGGCAAGGGAGATTTGCTAATCAACAGACAGGATTTCCTCTTAAAGTATATGACCAGATTAATAATATTCGCATTCGGGCATGGAAATCACTTCCAAATAGAGGAGAGGTGTCTGGTAACCTGACTAAAATTACACAAGGCCTTACAGAACCCTTTTCAGATTTTGTAGCAAGGATGGTGGATGCCACTGCTTTCCTCTGTTCCTCAGGGCTGGCATATCATTGCTATTGACATTAAAGACTGTTTCTTTTCTATTCCTTTGCATCCTAAAGACTCACAGCGTTTTGCCTTCACCCTTCCCTCGTGTAATCATGAGGAACCAGATCAAAGGTTTGAGTGGGTTGTTTTACCACAGGGAATGTCTAACAGTCCTACGATTTGTCAGATGTATGTAGGGAAGGCACTCGCACCTCTCAGACAAAAATATCCTTCCATCAAGATTATTCATTATATGGATGATGTATTATTGGCAGCCAAATTAGAACAGTCAGTTAATGAGGCCTATAAAGACTTGGTGAAGTTGTTAGCTCAATATGGATTACATATTGCACCTGAAAAGGTTCAAACAGGGGATTCTATTAAGTATTTGGGAGCGATGATTGGATATGACATGTTAAAACCACAAAAGGTTACTATAAAAACTCAAGATCTCCAAACTCTAAATGATTTTAAAAAACTGTTGGGTGATATTAATTGGATAAGAGGTTATTTACATATTCCTAATATCGTGCTCCAGCCTTTGTATGCTATTCTTAAGGGTGATCCAGATCTTACTTCCCCTCGTACCCTCACTAAAGAGGCCAGAGCGGCCCTTATAAAAGTAGAAGAAGCTATACAACATGCTACTCTATGCAGGCTCCAGAGTGATAAACCTTTCCAGTTATGTGTGCTTGACACTATGCGGCAGCCTACTGGAGTACTGTGGCAAGATGGGCCTTTACTATGGATCCACCCACATGTATCCCCAGGAAAATCTTTAGAATACTATCCTGATGCTGTTGCAGCATTAGCACTTAGAGGGATTCAACAGAGCATTCAATTTTTCGGACAAACACCTTCTTCTCTTATCATACCCTATTCTAAAGCTCAAATTAATGTTTTGTGTGCTACTCTGGACAACTGGGCCATTCTATGTTGCTCGTTTCAAGGGGATATTGATAATCATTACCCTTCTCATCCATTACTCCATTTTGTTAAAGAACATCCTATCATTTTCCCTAGAGTAACTTCGCCCACTCCAATTCCGGGGGCTGTTAACATTTTTACTGATGGCTCTAAGTCTGGAATGGGAGCTTATGTGATTAATGACTCTCCCCCTGTCCAGCATCAATTTGCTCCTGGAAATCCACAATGGGTAGAACTACAAATTGTCATTGCAGTTTTTAAACAGTGTTCTTTTCCTTTCAATCTCATTTCGGACTCCATCTATGTGGTGCAGGCGCTCAAAATTCTGGAGGCTGTAGGAGCTATTAGTGACACCCATAATGTATCTACTTACTTTAATCAGCTTCAACAGCTTATCTGTAGCCGTACTGCCCCTTTCTATCCAATGCACATTCGGGCTCACACCTCTCTTCCTGGCCCGTTATCACAGGGTAATGCCTGTGCTGACTCGGCAACTAGAAGCCAGTTGGTATGCTTGGCCTCCTTTTTAGAAGAAGCTAAATTGTTTCATCACAACTTTCATGTCAATGCTATGACACTGCACAGACATTTTTCCATCTCAAGATTGGATGCTCGTCAGATAGTATTACAATGTCCCCATTGTGTCACATTTCTTCATCCTCCTACTTATGGTGTAAACCCATGGGGATTGAAGCCATTGGTTGTCTGGCAAATGGACGTAACTCACGTGCCTAACTTTGGTAACCTCAAATATGTACATGTTTCTATTGACACATACTCTGGAATTATTCATGCTTCTGCTTTATCGGGAGAAAGGGCATGTAATGTCATTACTCATTGCTTAGAGGCATGGGCAGCATGGGGTGCACCTGCATCCCTTAAGACTGATAATGGACCTGCTTATACTGGCAGACAGTTTACATCTTTTTGTTCTAATATGGGAGTACAACTTGCTCATGGGTTGCCTTACAATCCTCAAGGGAAAGGCATTGTCGAACGTGCCCACCGCACCTTAAAAGAAACCTTAGAAAAACAAAAAGGGGGAATAGGAGTTGACCACACTCCTAAAGAACGCCTGTCCTTAGCTCTTTTTACCATTAATTTTTTGAATTTGGATATTCATGGCCGCTCTGCGGCTGATAGACATGTGTCCCCTCAGGCCTCTGTGACTGGCTATGTTAAGTGAAAGGATGTTCTTACGGGCCAATGGAACGGCCCTGACCCCATGCTCACATGGGCACGAGGATCTGTATGTGTTTTTCCCCAGGATTGCACGGAGCCGCTGTGGATCCCTGAACGCCTGACAAAAAGAGTCTCGAGATCTACTAACCAGCAGCAGGAGGTGCCACAACAGTCCCATGATGAGGAGCTTCATTCTGATGAGTGCTCTGGCTCTGATGCTGGTGCCAACGGTACAGATGACACCAATGCAGTGGTGGGCAGTGGCACGGGCATGGCCAATGCCAATGCCAGTTCATAGTAATTCTAGTGTCCTCCCCACTCTTTTTTCTACCTCATGTGAGATGTCTGCTCCTTGTACCTCTCCTAGAGGGGACATGGAAAATATTTTTAATCAGTCTCAAGTTAATCTCACAGGAGTTTTTTGTTTCAGCCTTGGGAACACTAATTGTATTAGCTTTAAGACCAAAAATTTGACTAACTGGGAGGACCCATTGCGGTCCAGTCGAGTCTCAGGGAGCATTCTCAGTGCTGTATTGAGCCAAGTAGTTTCAGGGAAGCAATCAGGCTCAGGGACCCCCGCAACTAGCTCTGTTTTAAACATAACTACTTTAGCTATTATCTCCGAGGTACTAATCCCAATGCCTCCTTCTTCTAATAGTACTTACAATGCCACTCATTTCAAGGCCTCTCCTTACTGTACCCCTAATTTTGGTTTTCCCTCAAAATTTATGCTTTGTCAGGATCATTCTTGGGAGAAACATCAAGTTGCTAAAGGTTTCTCCTTTTCCCCCCCTCTGAAGAGATATGTTTACAACTTTAACAACAATGCCAACTCCTCTACAGGAACAGGTTGGTCCTGGTTTCAATGGCTCATTTCCAATGAGAAGGGGGCTTCAGCCGATATTTCTACATTGGCTCAATTACTAGGAGCTAAAAGTTGGCTGGCTAATGTTTCTGGCACTACTAAGGAGAGTGAACGAGGTAATAGGCTTACATCTGTTTTGTTCAACTCTCTGTTACATTATGCCACATTGCCTCCAACAATGGTCTGTATCCAATCCCCGTTCCTGTTCCTTTTAGCTAATGACAACTCATCGGGGATGCTGGATTGTTCTAATATTACCTGTTTCTTATCTGAGTGTTGAAATGGTTCTTGGACTGTAGCAGTGATTATGAAATTTCCAACTTTTGTCCCAATCCCAGTCACTGCGGATCCAGATAAATTTCCTATTGTAGAGCTACTTAGAGTCTGCAAAGATTTTGGAATCACAGCAGCTATAGTGACAGCCGTGGCGGCATCTGCTGCTGCAGCAGTTACGGCCGGAGTAGCCATGGCCAGTCAAGTACAAACTGCTGCCACTATTAATCAAGTTGTTCAACAAACGTCCACTATACTTGAATTGCAAAATGCGATTAATCAACATATTTTGTCAGGGATTTTAGCTGCCAACCAAAGAATAGATTTTCTTCAAGCTCAGGTAGAGGAATTGGCTGACCTAGTACTTTTAGGCTGCATTGACCAACGTGCACATTTATGTATAACCTCTGTCAGATTTAATGATTCCAGGAATGCTTCCCACATCATTGGTGGATATCTGGCCGGGAATTGGTCCATGAAAGCGGAAGACATGATCCAGTCTCAACTAACCCAGATAGCTGTCTTGAATAGTACCCGTGTTGATCCCGTGACTCTGGGTCAATTCACCAATTGGATATCTTCTGCCTTTTCTTTTTTTAAGGAGTGGGTGGGAGTAGGCATTTTTGGTGCACTGTGTTGTTTTGGTATGTTCCTCTGTTTGTGGTTTCTCTGTCGCCTTAAAGCTCATAGTGCTCACGATAAGGCTATGATCATACAAGCTCTTGCTGCTTTAGAAACTGGCAACTCACCTCAAGTCTGGCTTGCGCATCTTAAACAGTAAATCTTTGACACGGTCATTGCACCCCAAGTTATTATAACATTGCACTGGGATTGACATGTCTTTCCTCATTATTCTCTTAGTGTCAGAATGCCTTGCACTCTGCCGGTCTTGCTACCATTGCACACAGATGGGTTTCTACACTAGTGCCTTTGACATAGTCGTTGCACCCCAAGTTATTCTAACATTGCACTGGGTACGACACGTCCTTCTTTTGTCTTTCTTTTAGTGCTGGAACGCCCTTGCACTCTGCAGGTCTTGTTGCCATTGCACGCAGAAGGGTTTCCACACTGGTCTTTATCTATCACTTTAAAGTCCGTGCCTTTCTTTCAGGGTGCTGCCAACTTGTTTGTAGTTGTACTTCTAGACAGCCACAGTTCAACCTCAGCTATTCCCTCTTACTCACCATCGTCACGATACAGGATGCGAGGCAAGGCACTGCACTTGAGTGATCCATTGAGAAGAGGGACCTCAAGGGGAGCATGTCCTATTGCATGCGGGTTTGACGTGTCTCCGCCCCGCCCCACAAAAAAAGGCGTCGGCTGATATGGTGTCAGATTTGGGGAAGGCGCTCCCTAGGGCTGGACCATACTATGCAGCCACTTCTGCACAGTGGGATAGGACCTCTACTCTCGCCTGTATTGTCTTAGTGAAACAAAAAGGGGGAGCTGTGGTGAACCGTTCCTGCGGACTGTGGTCGCCATTACATGATGGCGCTGGCTCCGCTGTGGTCTGTGAAGGACAACTCCATATCAGAGAGAGTTGGCGTATTGTCAACTCCTTATCAGAGAAAGTTGGCGTGTCGTTCTCTAGCACCCTGTGAGAAGGGTCCACGTGGCAGCTTCGCATTGGGGTTCGAGGTGCTTTATTAAGGCTGGGAGGGGCATCCAATTATTATTCCGGGAATTAGAAGAATTATTAGAAGAATGTCAAGGGCCTGAATAAACTGCTGAAAGAAGATTCCTGAGTCGTGTCTTCCTTGTGGGCAAGGGGGTCGTGACACAGCACTATTTATACAATGAACCAATTACACCTGAGACTCCCCCAGGGGGCTAACTGCACAATTTCCTGTTTTCTGTGAACCACTCCTGGCACTCCCCTCCCTCCTAAAAATTATTCTTCCACCCTACAATACAAAATACTGTTTCTTTCTATATGATGAGTATGTAGAGCAGAGGATATCTGACAGAAATTTTAAGAAGTCTTATTCTTTTGCTTTGTATTGTTAGCATAAGTAAAGAGATATATTTCTTCCAATATGAAATCTGCAAGCAACCTGAATAACACCCCAAAGCTAATTTGATTTTACAGTTTTTTCTCTATACTTCAGCATGAAAACATAAATAAATATCATCTAGTAGAAAATTGTGCTTAATAATGAGATCATGATATCTTGAAGTTGAGGGAAAGAGGTTACTTTGATGTGTGTGTTGGAAAGATTCCATGCAGGTTATATTCATTCTTAAAAGTAGGGAATCACAATAGCATGAAAAAGGAAAATGTAGATCTAGTTTCAATTCTCTGAAAGTAAAGGTATTAATTCGGGGTGTTATAGTGACATAATCCTCTTTCTAATGACATTTTCTAATAAATTGATGTAGCTTAATTTTCTTGTATTTAGTTACATGATTTGTACAAAAGTGTATGAAACCTACATTACCTTCAACATTCTCCTCTAAATAAGTAGCATCAAGTGCTTATTGCAGCTGTATGGAACTCATCATGGATTCTTATTTTATGTTGCGTATTTTCTGCCGTGTCAACAGGACTGTACCTGAACTTTGGAAGGTACTTCCATGTAGCTGAATTGAATTGCAGGGCTATTGAGCCATTTATACTTGCCACGCTTTCCTTCTCTGCCACTATGGGGCCATCTATACAGAATTAGATGTTTCATGATTAAAACATCTGGCAGAAATTTCTTCTTCACCTTTTCTTCTTCCCGTGATCTCTCATCTTTGAGTAATGCTGGGGTAGGGTAGGAGTTTTAGGATCCAGAATACTCAGGAATGGGGACTGGTGAACATGATACATCTGAGTTGCTGACTATTCAGCCCAAGGGGGCACCAGCCTTTGTGGATTTTCTTACAAAAAGAGTTTATGTATTGAGACAATAAACAAATTTCTTTGTGATTGACCACTTTGGTAAACATGAGCATGTCTGGCTCTGTGCTGCCATTTGGCCATCACCAGTTGAAGGAACACAATCAACAAGAAGAGGAATAGTCTGGAGATGATTTTTTCAGTCATTCATTCCTCAAAGTAGCACTTAAAGGATGTAAGGGAAATCAGCCTTCTTTATGGCTCATGTCAACCTGATTGTCTGACAACAGACTTGGATGTCACTCAATAGATCTCATATTCGTTTTAGGCCAATGGAAGTCTCATTTTTTTTAAAAATGACATATTTTTCATTCAACAGAAATAAGAATACTTTGACTGCTTCCAAGTGCCCATGTGAAGTCAGATTTAAAGTAGTGCTGGATGCTGAACCAGGGACATGGCAGAGAGAAGAAAAAGCATAAGAGATTTGTGAACAAATTGCAAGGAAAAAAATGTCACCATATTCTCTCAGTGGATTACCTAAAATTGAATGGACTTGGTTACCCAAAATATCACCATCAAAATAGTGTCAAAACATCAAACCCCCACCTTTTTTTACCTAGTCTAGAAATATCTACATTAAGGAAGGGTCAACATACCAAAAAGACATAGCAAATAAAATGCCCTGGCAGAACACCAGCCTGGATTTCTCAGGAGACCTCACTTATGGGAATGTTTAGCAAGTACGAACCCAAGAATTTGGGCCATGAAGACTAAATATTTTTAGCTAATTATTGTGCTTTTGGGGTCGGGAGGGGGCGTTGTCTAACTGGAATTGGAAAGAAGAGAATGTGCTGATGGGGTTTTCATTATTTTGTGTCATGTATATGTTACCTCCCTCTCTGCCTGGTCCAGTTTCTGAGTCAAAGATTGGCCAGTCCCTTATCTATAGAATGACAGTCATGGTTATCTGGGTTTCTATTTCACTTTATAGATACAGAACATCTTCACATGGGCTATTTAAGAAGATGAGAATTTCTGGGCAGGCACCTCTGCCTCCCTTTGGAACTTTCTGAACTACTACAAGGTGATTGTTATATCTAGGGTATCTAGGGTATTGATGTCCATCTCTTTCTACCATCTTTCCTGCCCTCCCACATCCTGCCCACCCTGCCTATCTTTTGCCCAATCAAAGTTCTTCAATTTTTCCCATGTCTCCCCCTCCCTGTCTTGGATCAGAATCCACTTATTAGAGAGAACATTCAACCTTTGGATTTGGGGCATTGGCTTACTTTACTTAGCATGATATTCTCTAACTCCATTCAATTGCTTGCAAATGCCATGATTTTATTCTTTTAAGGCTAAGTAATTTTTCATTTGTATATATACCACAGTGTTTGTATCCATTCATCTATTTAAAGGCATCTAGGTTGCTTCCAAAATTTAGCTATTGTGAATTGAGCTACTATGAACAATGATGTGGCTGCATTACTATAGTATGCAAATTTTAAGTGTTTTGGGTAGAGGTTGAGGAGTAGGATATCTGAGTCCAGTGGTGGTTCCATTCCAAGTTTTCTAAGGAATCTCCATACTACTTTCTTTATTGGTTGCACCAATTTGCAGTCCCACCAGCAATGTATGACTGTGCATTTTCCCCTACAATCTTGCCAACATTTATTTTTGTCTGTATTGTTGATGACTGCCATATTGACTGTCATGTGATGAAATCTTGAGTAGTTTTGATTTGCAGTTCTCTGATTATGAAAGATGTTGAACATTTTTTTATATATTTGTTGATCTACTATATATTTCAGAAGATCAGAAGAAAAACTTCTCTATGCTCAGATTTCCTCTCCCCAAAATCTGAGACTTTTTAAAATTAGATTCTAATTCTATAATTCTAGACCTAATGTCCACCTGAGAATTCTATACTGCTGTTCCCTCTGTAAAAGCAATCATTTCCTTTTCATACTTCCCCAGTCAACTACTTACTAGACAGGAGCTAAGATCCACATTATTGGAGGCTCCCTTTGCAGCATGAAAATATCACCTCTGAAACTTAGCAATAGGAAGATTTATTTTTAAATTTTTCACTAATCCAATACTCTTTCACAGCAAAAGGCCAATCAAGAACATGAACCAAGAATGTAGAGAAGAGGAGAAATCTTTGCCACCTGCATCATTTATGGTGTTAATTTCCAGGATATACAAAGAACTCAATAAGCTTAACATCAAAACAAACAAACAAACAAACAACAACAACAACAAAAACCCCACAAATATCTCAATCCAAACTTGGCAAAGGAACTCAACAGATTTTCTCAAAAGAAGAAATACAAATGATCAATGAATGTATGAAAAAATGTTCAACATCTCTAGCAATCAGAGAAATTCAAACTTAAAACTCCACTGATAATGAAATATTTTAAAATACAAAAATTGTTACGAATGGAATAGAAAATACATATGCACCATTTAGACTTATCTGACCAGCCTCTCCTTATGAAGAATTTTTTGTCTTTAAATATCTCTTTCCTACTTCAGCTATATGACCTTCATTTTATGAAAATCAGAGTGGTTTCTATGGCCAGAATCTCGCTGTGTATCATACCCTAATTTGACTTTGTATCTAGTGTCACTGTGCATTACACAGTTAGGGATAGGGGTTATGGAACATCATTCTGGATTGCTGGTGGTTGCTCTAACTGCAGAATCTGGCTTTTTAGTTTTAATCAGCTCTTCTTTCCCATTACAGGTTGTGTGATGATCCACAGTCTGTGTTGGTTATTGCAGATCCAGAGATGTTCAAAACAGTGATGGTTTGTTTTCACAAATCAGCTGTAAGCATTCATTTTTTAAAATGAGATTTTTTATTAAATTTCTGTCTTAAAATGATTACACTTTCATAGAGAATTGCTAAAAAATATACAGGGAGGTTTCATATACTATTCTCCTGAATTGTAGCAGTTACATTTTATGAGCACATTGCTTATCTATGAATATAGTCTAGTCCTCTTATTATAGTAATGAAAAATTGTCATTGATACAATTCACAGAACGTATTTAGATTTCACCAGATTTTTTTTTTGCATGCCTCATGCATATGTGCCTATGTATGTCTGCAAATTTGCTACTGTGGATAGATTCATGTAACTATCATCTTAGTCCAGACAAAGTGTTTCCCAAGGCTCTGTCTTACTAGTCTTTTAGAGTCCTTATGTGTATCTTGTCTTTTCCTCTTAACAGGGTCTTCATAAAAGCAAATATGGTTTTATTTGGAGGAGACTAATATATTAATATTTATTTGTCATTTAGGCATAATATCTGAAAATTCTTTGCTTCTGACTTCTGTTTTTCTTGTTTCTCTTCTAAAAGTTGTACTTTTATGTTTTGCATTTGAATCTATGATCTATGTCACATTCATTGTTAAACAAGATGAGGTTTGTTTTTGTTGTCTCATTTTGTTGACCTGTGTCTGTCCAGTTTCTCCAGCGCCATCTTTAGAAAGACTGTCTTTGCAGCACTTCCAAGCTCATTCTCTGAAGCCAATATCACCCTGATCCCAAAACCAGACAAAGACACCAATATCTCTAATGAACATAGATGCAAAACTTCTCAATAAAATACTGGCAAATTGAATACAAAAACATGTCAAAAAGATCGTGCACCATGATCAAGTGGGGTTCATCCCAGGGATGCAAGGTTCATTCAACATATGGGAATAAATAAATGTAATCATCACATCAATAGACTCAAGGATTAAAATCATATGATCATCTCAATATGTGCAGAAAAAGCATTTGACAAAATATAGCATCACTTCATGTTCAAAACACTAGAAAAACTAGGGGTAACAAGAACATATTTCAATATCATAAAGACTATCTATGCTAAGCCTCAGGCCAACATCATCCCAAATAAAGAAAAATTAAAGGTATTCCCTCTAAAAACTAGAACAAGACAGGGATGTCCTCTTTCACCACTTCTATTCAACATAGTTCTTCAAACACTGGCCAGAGCAATTAGACAGACAAAGAAATTAAAGGGATACATATAGGAAAAGAAGACTTAATTAACAGTATCTGATGATGATATGATTCTATACCTAGGAGACCCAAAAATCTCCACCAGAAAGCTTCTAGAACTAGTAAATGAATTCAGGAAACTAGCAGGATATAAAATTAACACCCATAGATCAGAGGCATTTCTATAGTCAGTGACAAATCCTCTGAGAAAGAAAACTACCCATTTACAATAATTAAAAAAAATAAGATACTTGGGAATCAACTTAAAGAAAGAAGTAAAAGATCTACACAAATAAAAACTACAGAACCCTAAACAAAGAAAATCACAGAAGACCTTAGAAGATAGAAATATCTACCTTGCTCTTGGGTAGGCAGAATTAATATTATCAAAATGACCATACCACCAAAATCACTATACAGATTTCCTGCAATTCCAATCAAAATTCCAATGGCATTCCACATATAAATAAAAAAGGCAACCATGGAATTCATCTGGAAAAATAAGAGATGTGGGAAGCCATTTCTGACATGTGATTGGGTGGCTCCTGTTAAGGGTCTGAGGCGCTTTGGCTGTGTCGAAGCTTTCCCGTCCCTTTCCTGATGACAGAGCCCATCCATGTGGGGGTGTGCCTGACCACTGACCCCGGGGACCCAATCACTGACCCTGACCTTGGAGTGCAGCCCCCCCAATCTTCATTAGATGGAATTCTCCCCTGAATCTCTTGTTCAACAATAAGAGGCTACTCCCAGGCATGTTCACTCTCTCTCTCCTGCTAGCCCTGAGTAATACTTGCTGCCCTGCTGGGCGGTTAGAGGAGGGAACCAGAGAGGGGAGCCGTCTCGGACCTAGCAATAGAAATAAGGTGACTGAGTCTATGTGTTTTATTTTGATCTCTTCTAACTGACTTTATGCCTAGAACATCATTAATGAAACCATTGCGCAGGCCGCATGGTAAAAAGAGACCCAGAATAGCTAAAGCAATTCTTAGCAGGAAGAGTAAAGCAGGTGGCATCACTATACCAGACCTTAAACTATACTACAGATCAATAGTAACAAAAACAGCACAGTATTGGCACCAAAACAGACTGGTAGACCAATGGTACAGAATAGATGACACAGAGACTAACCCACAAAATTACAATTATCTTACATTAGACAAAGGTGCCAAAAACATGCATTGAAGAAAAAATAGCCTCTTCAAAAGATGTTGCTGGGAAAACTGTAAATTCATATGCAACAAAATGAAATTAAATCCTGTAATCTATTTCATCTGTCTAATTGCTCTGGCCAGTGTTTCAAGAACTATGTTAAATAGAAGTGGTGAAATCGGGCATCCCTGTCTTGTTCCAGTTTTTAGAGGGAATGCTTTCAATTTTTCTCTATTTAGAATCTTGTTGGCCTGGGGCTTAGCATAGATAGCTTTTACAACATTGAGATATGTTCCTGTTATCCCTATTGTTTCTAGAATTTTGAACATGACACAGAGCAGTATTTTATCAAATGTTTTCTCTTCATCTGTTGATATGATAATATGGTTCTTATCTTTAAGTCTTTTGATGTGATGAAATACATTTATTGATTTCTGTATGATGAACCAACCTTGCATCCCTGGGAGAAACCCCACTTGATCGTGGTACAGTATCTTTTTGATATGTTTTTGTATTTGATGCCAGAATTTTATTGAGAATTTTTACATCTATATTTATTAGAGATATTGGTCTGAAGTGTTCTTTTTTTGATGTGTCTTTGCCTGGTTTTGGAATCAGAGTGATATTGGCTTCATAGAATGGGTTTAGAAGTGATCCTTCTTTTTTATTTCCTGAAATGAGTTGTAGAGTATTGATATTAGATATTCTTTAAAGGTCTTGTAGAACTTGGATGTGTATCCATCCATTCCTGGGCTTTTCTTGGTTGGTGGACTTTTGTGGTGTCTGCTATTTTATCACTTGAAATTGGTTTAAATTCTGTATATCATCCTGATTCAATTTGGACAAATTATATGACTCTAGAAATTTATCGGTGCCTTTGATATTTTCTATTTTATTAGGGTATATATTTTAAAAATAATTTCTAATTTTCTTCTGTATTTATGCAGTGTCTGTTGTGATATTTCCCTTTTCATAATGTATGTTAGTGATTTGAGTTTTTTCTCTCCTTGTCTTCATTATAATGTCTAACTTTCTGTCAATTTTATTTGTTTTATCAAAGAACAAACTTTTTGTTCTGTCAATTTTTTCAATTATTTCTTTTGATTAAATTTCATTTATTTCTGCTCTGATTTTAATTATATCCTGTCTTCTGGTGCTTTTGGTGTTGATTTGTTCTTCTTGTTCTAGGGCTTTGAGATGTTGTGTTAATTCACTTATTTGTTTACTTTTTCTTTTCTTAAGGAATAAACTCCATGCAATGAGCTTTCATCTTAGAACTGCTTTCATAGTGTCCCAGAGATTTTGATATGTTGTATCTGTGTTCTCATTCACCTCTAAAAACTTTTAAATCTCCTCCTGATGTTTTCTGTATCACATTGTTCATTCAATAGCATATTGTTTAGTTTCCAGGTGTTGGAGTGGATTTTTATTTCTTATTTTATCATTGATTTCTAATTTCATTCCAGTATAATCTGATAAATTCAGGGTAGTATCTTCACTTTTTATGTTTTCTAAGAGTTGCTTTGTGGCATATTATATGGTCTATTTTAGAGAAGGATCCATGTGCTGTTGAGAAGAAAGTATAATCTCTTGTTAAAGATTAAAATATTCTATATATCTCAGTTAAGTCTAAATAATTGATTGTATTATTGAGTTCTAGAGTTTGTTCATCTTTTGTTTGGAAATCTATCTAGTGATAAAAGAGGTGTGTTAAAGTCAGCCAAAATTATTACGTTGTGGCCTATTTGACTCTTGAACTTGAGAAGAATTTGATGAATATAGCTGCACAATTGTTTGGGGCATGTATATTTATGATTGTTATGTTTTTGGTGTATGGTTCCCTTGAGAAGTATGTAATGTCCATCTTTATCCCTTTTGATTAACTTTGGCTTGAAGTGTACTTTATTTGTATGAGGATGGAAACCTCTGCTTGCTCCCACAGACCATGTGAGTGGTATGATTTTCCCCAACTTTCCCCCTTTAGTCTATGAATGGCTTTTCCAATGAGATGAATCTCTTAGAGGCAGCATATTATTGAGTCTTTTTTTAAAATCCTATCTGCCAGTCTATGTCTTTTGATTGGTGAGTTTAGGCCATTAACATTCAGGGTAATTATTGAGACATAATTTGTATTAATAGCCATTTTTGTTTATTTTTGGAATTTAACTTGTCTTGGTTTCTCCTTTGATTAGTTTTTCCTTTAGTATAATACTTCCATTTTCTGATTTTTAATGTTGTTTTTCAATTTATCTTCATGGAATATTTTACCAAGGATGTTCTGTAGTAAAGACTTTTGAGTTGTAAAATCTTTTAACTTGCGTTTATCATGGGAGATTTTACTTTCATCATCAAATCTAAAGATTAGTTTTTCTGGATATAAGATTCTTGGTTGGCATCCATTTCCTTTCAGAGCTTGATATATGTTGTTACAGGACCTTATAACTTTCAGGGTCTGGGTTCAAAACTCTGCACATATTCTAATCGGTTTCCACCTATAGGTAATCTGATTCCTTTCTCTCATGACTTTTAATATTCTCTCCTTATTCTGTATATTAGGCATTTTCATTATAATGTGTCTTCATGTGGATCTGTTATAATTTTGTACATTTGGAACCCTGTGAACCTCTTGAATTTGGTTTTTCAATTCATTCTTCATGTTTGGAAATTTTTCTGATATTATTTCATTGAACAGATAGCTCATACCTTTGGTTTGGAACTCCACTCCTTCCTCTATCCCAATATCTCTTAAATTTGGTCTTTTTATGCTATCTCATATTTCTTATATGTTCTACTCATGGTTTCTTACCATGAGAATGATAGGAAGTACCTTTGGGTAGACAATTAAGTGGGAAAACAGTAGAGTACATAAAAAAACCACACAGATATATCAAGAAAAGTAAAAAATGTTAAAATAGCTGAACCTGGTGGAAAATAAGAAAATAGATTTAAAATTTTTAAAATAAAATAGTATTAAAAGAATATACAACATAATGTATTATTCAGACGTCCAAGACCTCAAAATCCTAATTCATGCAAAGTATTTGTTTTCACATATGTTGGGGATGTGACTGCAGGAGAAAGGAGAAGGAGCGAGAAAGAGAGAGAGGGAGAGAGAGAGAGAGAGAGAGAGAGAGAGAGAGAGAGAGAGAGAGAGAGAGAAATATTGAAGAGAGACACATGGCTTGTTTTGGTTGTTTATCAGTATCTTTCCTGCTTCAGTTCTCATCCAATAGGTGGGGTCCTCTGTTGTTAGCTGGTATCTCTGCCCTCAGGATGGTGAAAGTAACCAAGGTGTCATTGTGCAGAGTTATCAGCTGCTGTGGAGAGTGGGGAGTTAGAAACTGAGTACCAGGAAGATGGTGATAAAGGTGACACAAGATAGAGGCTCCTGCTTTCAGTGGTGTGTCTGTTGTTGTGGTGGAGGAAGCCTGGCGATGGTTTTGGATGATGAGTTCAGCATCAAGCTCTGTGGATGGCAGTGTCAGCTGATTTCGGAGCCTGTGTAAATTTCCTAGGTGCTGGCAGGCACTGTGCATAGGTGATTATGTCAGCTGCTGCAGAGTCCCAAGATAGCAGTGACCAGGGGATTTCCCACATTGGTAGATGAGGGTCCACACAGGGGTGGCAGACTGAGTTTTTACTCATGGGAAGATCCAGGTATCTTCCATGGAAGCAGCATCCGTGATTTCTGCTTGAGTTGGTGGCCAAAAGTTCTTTATGCGTGCTGCTGCCACTGCCATGGATGGTCTCACTCAGGTATCCAGTAGTCTTTCGTGGGCTAGTATTTGGGAAACCTACTCTAATGCTGAAGCCTGAAGCCCTGGACAGGCAAGGTGTTTCCTGCATGGGGTGCGAATATTGCAGGCAGAGAAGCCATATTCTCACAACTTGAACCCCAGGTCACTGAGCAATGCAGAATTCTGCCTCCCTCTGGCCCGCCATCTTGGAACCCCCCTTAATAATCCACACTTCACTCGCTGCTGTAATTTGTTCGCTTATGGCTCTCTCTCTCTCTCTCTCTCTCTCTCTCTCTCTCTCTCTCTCTCTCTCTCTCTCTCTCTCTCTCCTCTTTGATCTGAGAGATGAGTCTCATTCACCTTAGTGTCTGTGACTCCCCTGGCACAAGGACAACTGCCTCATGGCATGTGATGGGAGCAAGAACTAGCCATTGTTCAACAGATAGTTCTGACAGTGTGTGGATCTGTGCTGGTCTTATTCTTGCTGCCTGTGTAGCAGAAAGAGGGTAAAATGGCAAAGATTTAAATATTCTGTGTTTTCTCTACTCAGAAATTTTGAGGCCTACAGCACAAGCATAATCACTAGCACATTCTGTTACACAGAGGAAGGATGTCACACTATCTTCATTCACACTGAGTGAAAGAGGGGCTGGCAGGGGCATGACAACAGGGCCAGCTACAGCCAGAGACAGTTAATGTTGACTCCCTCAAAAATTCACAAGATTTCTTTGTGAAAATAAAGTGAAGAGCATCAGAGATTTAGATATCTTTCATCCATCTTTTCTTATAATTTCTATGTGAACTAGCATTTCTTTTTCTCTTTTAAATAAATATTTGTTAAGATATCATTAACATTATAAAAATAGAGTTATATAATATGTAGTCTTTTGTAATGTAAATGGCTTTCATTCAGCATTTTGTTTTCAAATTATACATATATATCAGATTTTATGACCAAATAATATTTTATTGTATTTATATATCTAAATTTGGTTATCCATTCATCATTTGAGTGATTTCCACCTTTTGGTCATTGTGAATAGTGCTATTATGAATAACATTGTGAAACTTGTTTGTGAACTCTAGTTTTCAATTTCTTCTAGTGTATACTCAGGAGTGAAATTTATGGCTTATGCAATAAATCTGTGTTTCACTTAATAAAGAACCACCAAAAATATTTTCTATAATAGTACCATTTTACTTTCTCACCAAAAATGTATGAGAGTTCCAATTATTTCATGTCTTTTCTAAGACTTTATGTTTCCACCTCTAATTTTAGACATTGTAGTGAATGTAAGATGGCATCTCCTGTGGTTTTCATTTGTATCATCCTATTGGTTACTAGTACTGAGCAATGTTAGTTACTTTTTTATTTGTTCTGTTTAGGTGTACATGACAGGAGAGTATATTTTGACATATTTATAAAAAAATAGAGAACATCTTATTCTAATAAGAATCCCAGTCTTGAGGATGAACAGGATGTGGAAATTCACTGTGGTGTATTTATCTGTGTAAATAGGAAAGTTAAGACAGATCCACTACTTTAAAGAAATATCTATCCATGGGCTGGGATTGTGGCTCAGTGGTAGAGCACTTGCCTGGCATGTGTGAGGCACTGTTTTCAATTCTTAGCACCACATATAAGCAAATAAATAAAGGTCCATCCATAACTAATAAAAATATTTTTAAAAAATATCTATCCACCTCTTTTGCCATTGTATACCCAAAGCATTTGTCTTTTCATTTTGAGGCTTAAGAATCTTTGTATAGTCTTCACAGAAATCCTTGTTAGATTATGATTTACAACAGGTTTGTCCTATTCTATAGATGTCTTTTCACTTTCTTGATATTTTCCTTTGAAGCATAAAGTTTTTAGTTTTTTTTTTTTTTTACAATTTATTCCTTTCATGGAAGCTACTATATACCTCAATCATTCAAATGAATGAACTAGATTTCAAAATCTTAAATGTATTAATCTCAAAGCTGCAAAGTTCATAAAAGAAAAGCAATTGACAGAAAATTAATGTAATATGATGCTATTTATAAAAATGTTAAAAACTTAACATGTCACGGAAACTTACATTTGAATGATGTGTGATTTATGTGTTTTCCTTTTATTGTTTGTGCTTTAAGTATTAAATATCAGAGTCCATTGAGACCATATGGACTTACACAGTACAAATTTTCTGTCAAGAATTGCATAGATTTAACTCTTATGCTTAGGTGTTTCAACCATTTTGCGTTAAGTTCTACATACAGGGTCAGATAAAGACAACACTTTGTTGTTTTGTATGTAGTTATTCAGTTGTTCCAGTTTTTTTGAAGAGTGTCTACCCCATTCAATGGCGATGGCACCTTTCTCAAAATTCCACAGGTCATAGACAGGTGGGTTTCTTTCTGAACTTCAAATCATATTTCACTTATCTATATGTTACCCATTTGCCAGGACCAATAATTCTGTGTTTAACTTAATAAAGAACCACCAAAACTATTTTCTATAATAGATCTACCATTTTTTTATCACCAAAAATGTATTTTTGCTTTGTGTTAAGTTTTGAAATCAAGAAATGTGAATACTACACTTTATTCTTGTTTTTCAAAAAATTTTGGCTATTTGGGGTTCCTTTAAATTCAATTTAAATTTTAAATCATTTTGTCAATTTCTACAAAGAAGTCAGCTAAGATTCTCTTACAAAGGTCATTCTAACCTGCAAATTGATTTCAAGAGTATTGCCATTTTGCTGATATTAAGTTTTCTGATCCATGAACCTAGCGTGTTTTGTGATAGTCATGTAGATCCTCTTTAATTTATTTCAACAGTGTTTTATAGTTATTATTGTACCTGTTTTTCACTTTTTGGTTCTTTAAAATATTTTTATAATAGATGGAAACAATATATTTTATTTTTACGTAGTGCTGAGGATCAAACCCAGTATTTCACACATGATAGGCTAGCACTCTACTAACTGAGCTACAGCCCCAGACCTGTTTTGCACTTTTGTCAATTTGATTCCTAAGCACTCTACTAACTGAGCTACAGCCCCAGACCTGTTTTGTACTTTTGTCAATTTGATTCCTAAGTACTTGTTCTTTTCAATTATATCATAATTTGAACTATTTTCTTTATTTCTTAATTTCCCTTTTAGACTGTTTATTATAGTGTATAGAAACACAGTTTGTTTTTGTATACCTATCATGTATTTTTCAGTTATCATTCTCAGACAAAATTGAGAATCATTGATGTCAATAATTTCTTAACATTATGAAGGATTTATACAGTCCAGGGTAATCCTGACTCACCCCCAGGAATCCTGTTACAGAAAAACTACTTCTTTTACATTTCAATAATAACTCTTTCTGACTCTTATTTTCCCCCTTCTTCTCATCCTTCAAATTCTAGTTCAATATACAAAGTCTTCCAAGGAGTCCACCCCATCTAATGTAAGACTCATTTTGTTATTGTTTACTGCAAACTGTTTTCATCATCTAAGTTAATATTTTGTTATTAAAGCTTCCCATTTGTAGGCCTATATTTTATCTTTTTTTTAATCTTAGTTTTCTAAATGTGGTCCTGACACTTGAACCCAGAGCCTCAAACAGGCTATGCAAGCCCTCTACTATTGAGCCACAACCACAGTCCCTGGAGACCTATTTTTTATGTATCTTAGTACATCATCCCACTTAACTACATCACCTTATTTATGCCTTTCATAAAATTTCAGTGGTGACTTGTACGGAACCTCATCCATGGCAAGCTCTCAGTAAACATTTAAGTAGAGACTTGTCATTAAATTATATTTCATGGCTGTCATTTTTTTGCTCTTTTTAATTTTAAAATTTTACATATAACATTTTTCTCCCTCTTTATGTGTGTGTGTGTGTGTTTGTGTGTGTGTGTGTGTTTGTTCACACACGTGTTTCTCAGTATGCAGAAAATATTTGCAAACTATTTGAAATTTAAAAATAGTAATTTGTTACATTTATGGAACAATGTGGAATTTCTTCTGTGAAAAATGAAAAGTTGTCATTGAGTCATAAAAAGCAAGGTCTTATATGGCTTATTTCTAGAAATTGTTAATTTAATATGCAAAATCTCCCCCATCTGTTAGTTTTCCATATAGGAAATGAGAGGAGAGATATGGTTATCATTTTCTTTGAGGATTCAGGGCAGCCATGTAGCTATGCTTCATGTATGTACATATAAGAAACTTACATCTGATAGAAAATAAGTCTCTAATACACTAGGATGGGGTAGGTACTTTATGCAAGCTCCTAGTCTTTCTCAGCTGGAATTTCTCAGTCTCTACTGACAGTTTTCTTCTCTTTCTTCTCCTTAAATCAGAAGATTACTCTGACGGTAAAGAAATGCCTTGGTGAGAATAAGGCAAAAGTGCTCTTTAAAACTCTGTAGGACTCAAATGTTACCCATTTGCACTTATTTTAGAAGTAAAGACAAAGAGGAGTCTTGGAAGCGGGTAAGCATAATATTCCCTGAAGTTCTTTTCCATCTTTACACTGCATTAGTTCAATCAAGAGGCATGACTGGACTCTTTTAGAAGGGAAGGACTACTCATATACTTCAAATTATAAACCTACTCAGGGTTTCCTGTGTAACCCATGCATGAAATAACATCCATGAAATTCACTTTATTTAGCTTTACAGAGAGTTTGACTCTGGTGTAAATTTTTTAAATTCACCCATCTTACTTAAATTTTTTGTGTGTGGTACCAGGGAACTCAGGGCCTCACAGTTGCTAGGCAAGTGCTCAACCACTGAGCCTCATCCCCAGCTCCCTTTCTACAAACTCAAATTAAAACACACACACACACACACACACACACACACACACACACACACACAAGCCAACATGATTTTATCCCAGGCTTGACAGTGAATAGATGCTCATGAAAGATTTTCTTGAATGGACAGATGTATATATAATTTCACTATCCAATCTTGACACAGCTTATAAAATAAATGGAAGAAATTCAGGACATACAAGGCTAAAAGTAGTTTTCATGTGTTGATACAGCTTCATTATCTTAAATTTATCTTTTCTTATTCTTTTTGTTTTGGTGATTCATTTACTACTTTTAAGTATGCTAGTTTTCAGATTCCTCTTAAATTCAGCAGTGAATTATTAATTCAGCCATAAAAACCAATGTTCTAAAGATTGTGTCAAGAGAAAAGTCTGTGGGCTGGGGATATGGCTCAAGTGGTAGTGCACTCGCCTGGCATGTGTGCGGCCTGGGTTCGATCCTCAGCACCACATACTAACAAAGATGTTGTGTCTGCTGAAAACTAAAAAACAATTATAAATTCTCTCTCTCTCTCTCTCTCTCTCTCTCTCTCTCTCTCTCACTCTCTCTCCCTCTTTCTCTCTCTCTCCCCCTCTCTCTCTCTTTTTAAAAAAGAGAAAAGTCTGTAAAGTAGAATCTGAATCTCCCTAAAGATTTATGCTCTGTTCTTAAAGAAGGATGTATGACAGAACAAAAGGATATCTCTGGAGTGTAAAATTATTTGCTCTGTGAATAAAAAAATTGAAATTAAGAAAAATTTATGCTGCTCTTGAGTTACTAGTGATGCTAGACCTTCTCTGGGCTTGGTCAGTGTCTCTACACAGTACTCTGTGTTGTGTAACGGAAATGAGGTGACCACCTCATTGCCAAACATAAAGACTCACCCTCTCTAGTTCTCTTGGGACTCTCTCCACCCCTCTCCATACCCTCACCTCTTTATTCCTTCCCTTACAAATTCATAAACACTGAATCAAGAACTATAAAGGTCTATGAGTATAAATTTTGTATCATCTACTCTTTCTTTCAAAATACCCTTTACTTCCCATGACTCTGATGTTAAGCAAAAAAATCTAATTTTACACTCCATAAATACCCTCTAGTGGCATGATTTACATATATCTTGTTGATAAATAATAAAAAATGTTCCTTATATATTTATTTTAATATGTTTAGAGTGTCACTGACCATTATATGTCGTCTTTTAATGGGGTTTCTAAAGATATTTCTCTAATACTCTGAATGACTGTAGACATATATAGAATGCTGCTTGAATTCCTGCAAGGAAGTTAAAATAGTAAAGTTATATGTAAACTACTTTATTCTTGGAGGAGTCAGAGAACATCAGGTATCTGGATTCTTGAAGATTTTTAGAGATTTACCCAGAATAACATCTACATTTGGGACAAACACAGGTATAGTCATTGGGAGATAAAATCTCTTCTCAACACTCTCCTCAGAGCCTTAGCTGCATTTTTATTCTGGAGAGTTTAAATCAGAGGAATCAGTGTGGGAGTAATGATGTTATAGAACACAGAACCAACTTTTTCTTGCAGTGGAGTGCACTGAGATCTGGTTCTCATGTATGAGAAAAAGCAGGAGCCAAACCAGAGAGAGACCACAGTGAGTTGGGAGCTGCAAGTGGCAAAGGCATTTCTCTTACTCCCAGCTGAACACATCTCAATGACACTGTGCAGGATGAAACCATAGGATGTATAAACGAGAATGATGGAGAGGAGAAGAAGCATGATGGTGCTTATGTACACTGTGGACTCATAGACACTGACGTCAACAAATACCAACTTCAAATCAGCTTGATACTCACAGTACAAGTGGTGTATTTTCCGAATCTCACAGAAAGGAAAGTACATCAAGATAAAAGTGTGAATTAGAAAATTCAGAGATGCCCCAACCATGACGTGAGGGCCATCATCAGTGCCATCTTCCTGCTCATGAGCACAGTGTAATGCAGAGGATGACAGATGGCAACATACCTGTCATAGGACATGAGAGCTAGCAGAAGACACTCAGCGCCACTGAGAAACAAATAGAAGAAGTGCTGGGTGGCATATCCAAGGAAGGAGATGAACTTCTTGCCAGATAGGTAGTTGGTGGCAATCTTGGGAATGGTTGTGCAGACTTGCATCATGTCCATGAGGGAGAGCTGGCTGAGCAGGAAGTACATGCTTGTGTGATCCACACATATGAGGAGGATGGTGAGGGTGTTGCCACTCAGTGCAACAAGGAAGACCACCATGGTCAGGCAGAAAAAAAAAAGGTGGGTCAGAGAGTATCAAAGAGCCATTCAAGGATTAAGTCTGGCAGAGACGTCTGATTCCTCAGCCACATGCTCCCTTCTCAGTCTCTAGGGAAACAAAGAGTGGAGACAAAGTGTGATGCCAGAAATATGGGATCCTGTGTACAAGACGATAACAATTTGATTCAATAAAACATTTTTGAAGAGTTTTTTCTCTATTTGTAATTATCCAGCAGCTGAAATTATTGAAATTTGGTTTTTTCAAAGCAAGAGAAATCTAAAATTTGTTATCACAGTCATGGTCATTTGAAATTCCAAGACTCTATTAATGGCCAAAATTTATGACTCTTATTACTAAATATAGGCATATGTGTGTGTAATCATATGTGTGATTTGTGTTAGTGTGTGTCTGTGTTTGTATGGTTGGTGGATTATGTTTCTTATTTGACCAGGCAGGTGCTATCAAGAGCATCTGAACCACTAAGACATTTCTATTACTACATGTAATTGTTAAGGGTGGCGATACAGAACTTTGGCCTTATTTCTTTGTGGAAGCTGGTTAAGGAGTTGGTGTACTGCATTCATGTTTAAGTCTGATGTGGAAACTTTTAAGTCTACAGGACAAGCAGTGGAAAGGGAAGATAGTACAAAGCAAGGCAGACAAGAGACAGATAAAATACAAAAGCATAAGCTGTGACCCCACAAGAGAACACAAACAAACAAAAAAGAGTCAGTTCTGCTTGCCTACGGAATTAGGCACTGCGGTTCTTTTTTTTATTGTATTGGCTCCTTTGAATTCTACACAATATTTGGATTTCTTTTAACATGATTAAAAAGCATAAAATAGGCTTCAATTCAGTCCCCATACTTCCCTTTTTCCTCCCCTTCTCCCTTCCTCTGATTAGTTCCTTCTACTCTGCTGATCTGCTATTTATTTAGCATTTTTTATTAGTTACTTGTAGATGTACATCCAGATGAAATCCATATGGTATGTTCATATAGGCACATGGGAAATTTAGGTCGGATTTCTAATGAAGCTAAATGCACACCCCTAGCCCAGAATTCCAAGAGCCTAAAGGAGTAGCCTGGGGAAGGTAGAGCAACTGCAGGCCCAGCCATTGCTCCATACAGGTGAGGTGTGAGCCAGCAGACCAGCAACATCGTATTAATACTATAGGATAACTGCTTCCCTTCTGCCCTCTAATCTCCCAGGAAGCTCCTCTAATACCCACCTTAACTAGAAATGATAGATTAGAGGGAATTTGGTGAGATGTAGTTTATCCTAGCCAACCTCACACATCACAAAGTCACTACAGTCCATCTTCTGCCATTTTAACACACATATTCATCTCATTCAGTCAGGTTAATCTCCAAATACAAAAATGATACATGTGCAACTAAATACAATACATCTAGCATGAAGGCAACACATTAACATTTTCTCCAGGAGAAAATCCAAAGTTCTTTATTTCGCTTAGGGGAGATATTCATTCCTCTGATACATGTGTCCCCTTTTATATCCTGGAACTTCAAACTTTTTTGGATGATATATATAAAAAAGATTCTTATGGAAACTGTTGGGAGTTGCCCAGGCTCCAAATATGGCGCCACCCATGCTTCTCTTCCGGTACTAACTTCCTCATGCCCCAAGATAGCAGCGGGAAGAGCTGCCCAATGGTGAGCCATGCTGACCCTCATGATCCTTACCCACTAATCAGAAAGTGCCCCGTGCCAATATCCTATTCTGTTGAATGGCCCCCGGCTCTATAAATGTGGAAAGCTGTTTCTCAATAAACAGGTACTTCTCTGATGATGAGCCTTGTCCAATAATTCTTTCAGAAACAACATTATTACTACCCCCATAGGATAAATTTTCTTATCCAAAGAAAGGTTAATCTTTACTTTGGACATCAACTCCTGTTTCCTCACTCAGTTGTGGCATCTGCCCAATAGATCCATGAACAAATTGGCATCAGGGGTAAAGATTATTCCTGGATTCAGCAAAATGGACTTACACTCACCAAGGCCAATTTGTCTGAAGCACTGCTGAATACTTACTGCTAATATCAAAGACCAACCTGAGTTCCTAACATGGCACCATTCCCTGGAGTGATCAGCCAGCCCCTCCATAGCACATTGATGACATTGGACCAAATTCAACATAAAAGGGACCCTCCTTTTTTTTTCCTGGACTGGACACTCACTCTGGGTATGAATTTTGCTTCCTCACCTGAAGTGCTGCTGCCACAACTAACATCTCTGGACTCACAGAATGCTTTATTTACCATAAGAGTATTCCATGCAGCATTGCTCCTGATCAAGGAGCTTGATTCACAGCAAACAATTTTGCAATATGGCCTGTGTTCATGGGATTTGTTATACTTAACATAAGTCCTCCATCTTCCTGAAACACAGAACCTCATAGAATTGTGAAATACCCTGTTCAGACTCTGCTTCAAGCAACACCTAGTTGGAAACATCTCTCATTGCTGGGGCAATGTCCTCCAGGTTGTGGTACATGCTCCATGTTTGCATCTAATTTATGCTACTGCTTTGCTCACAGCAAGGATTCATAAGATAAGACCCCAAGCATTCGATGGATATAAATTATAGTGTGTTCTGTCCCTATAAGATTGGTGTCTATGACCCACCAACATTATTTGTTCCTGTATTTTTCAGTTCTGCTGCTTTAGAAAATTCTTAGCGACAAAGAGAAAGATTCTTCTACCCAGACACAAAATGATTCAATTTTCTGAGAGTTGAGATTTCCCTGCTGCCACTTTAGGATGCTCACTATAGCTGAATCAACAGGTGAAAAATAGGGTCACTCTGTGGCATGGAGTGATTGATTCCTACTAGGAAGGGGAAACTCAGTTGCTACTACACAATACAAAGAGGAAGAGCAAGTGTGACATAGGACATTTTCTCGGTGCCTCTTGGAACTCCCAGGTCCTGTGATGGAGGGCAATTAGAAACTAAATCCCAAGTCAGGTCACACTGATAAGGGCTCAGATCATTCAGAGATGAAGGTTTGTGTCACCCACCTGACCAGCAATAATGACCACCTGTGAACCAAGGAAGTATGGACTGTGGAGTAAAATAGGATAGTTATAAAGACCAGTAATGACCATGTGGACAACCCCAAGGAACACAAACTGCCATACTTTGTGCATTTATTCTTAATGATGATAAGAATTTGTATATTTATATTACACAAATTGTTTATTTCATTGTCATCGTCTCATCAAACATGAGGTGTGAATAATACCTAAAATCACATCTAAGTATTTAAATAACTGGATATAAATGAAGGAGTATGAATCAGTAGAAACAGAATAAATTTCACACAAAATACAAAAAAAGGATTTTTTTTTCCTTAATAAGGAAAGGATTGTATATTTTATATGCTCTTCTTGGGAAAAGTTGACAATGTCTTAGGTTATACATAGAATAGTCATATCCAATTAGGTAGAAGGATATTTTATGTTGTCTTTATTTGAATATTGAGCAAAATTTAAAAAAAAATGCATGAGTGCTGTGTTGACACAAAACAAAGCAACCATACCTGTGTTCCTGGGTAGATTTGTGAGTTAACAGATTACATAAAATGCCGACAAAACTTGGTTTTTCACATTGATTTATCCACACTTGCCAATCTGTCTTCTCTCTCGTTCTCTCACAAACACTAATTAGAATGAGAAGTTGTTCTCCATGGGAAAATTAGCTCAAAAAAGTCATAAACTAATAGAGCCTTCTATCACTTCTTATGTCTTACCTCCTAAATATCTTCCTATACTTTTACAGATTCTGAATCACTGATGTACCTTAACAGGACAGAACCACCACCTTTAAAGTAAGTGATCATGACAATTATAAGAGTGAATACCAGCAATTAAAAATAATGATGTGAATATAAAAAATAAACTTCAAAAATAAATAAAAAAACACAGGACTTAATTCATTCTGATCAAATTTCAACTCTACCAGTAAAAAGAGTTCACATTTATTTTTCTTCTGTCCTAGGGTAGGTCTAGGATTATGACAGTCGTGTCACACTGTTACTTCCTGCTCCACTTCTGTGGACTAAGAGAACAATTTCAACCCTGGTTCCCCTGATTACTCCTGTTGGGTGTGGCCTCAGCTCCAAAGACTAAGTTCCCCATCCCCCAAGAAGAGCTGTCCAAGGGTGAGCCCTGCTGGCTCACAAGATCTTTACCCACCAATCAGACTAGCCCTGCTGGCTCACATGATCCTTACCTACTAATCAGACTAGCCCTGCTGGCCAACATGATCCTTACCCTCCAATCAGACTAGCCCAGTTGACTCACATGATCCTTAACCACAATCAGAAAGCACCCCATGCCAACTGTCAAACCATTGTACTGTTAAACTGCCATAACTGTCAAACCACCCCTGGTTCTATAAATATGCAGAGCTGTTCCTCAATAAACGCACATTTTCTCTGATGACATGCCTTGTTCATTCCTTCATTGGTGCCAAAACCCAGGAGGGGGAATGCCTCACTGCTCAAAGGCCCCATCTATAAAGGGTTGCCATCCTTGTCCACTCTTTTTGAGTGCTTCTACTATTCACACAACACTGGCTCTTCAATTGGTGAGTTTCTCTATCAGGTGTCCAACATCAGATGGGCTATACACAGGGGCTTTGACCATGATGGTCTGGCAAACCTCTGACACCCAATCTGGAGAAGAGAACACACCCCACCACCTTCACTGTCATGGTGGACTCTCTGGAGCCCAGTTCATGAGCAAGAGGTACTGAGGGGTGGAAGAACAGGCACTCCTCTCTCTCTCTCTCTCTCTCTCTCTCTCTCTCTCTCTCTCTCTCTCTCTCTATCTTTCTATCTCTATCTCTATCTCTAACTCTATGTCTATCTCTCTCTTAACCACCCTTGTCCCTCTCCTGAACTATAGGGGACTCTTCTTCTCTCCCTGAAGACTTCCCCTTATTAAATTCTGCACACAAGACTGGCCTTACTATCAAATAGACAATCAAAGTCAATGGCCCCCAGGAGGATCCCTGGATCCCGCAATTCTCAGAGACCTTTGTTTAACTTTTGCCAGCGCTCAAAAAAGTGGAAGAAGATCCCCTATGTTGAGGCTTTTCCTCTTCTTCATTCTCACCCTGACCAATCCGGCAGATGAACCCCCTCCCTACCTACCTCCCCCATCAGCTTCGTTGAGCCCCTCAGTTGCTCCCCCTGACTCAGCCGACACTTTTATTCCCCCCAAACTAGGTCCTGCTCCCTAGTCCCACAAAACATGGCCCCCTGAAGAGAGATTGCTGGACCTGAGGGCATTTTCCAGGCACATGTCCTGTTCTCTATGAATGACCTCACGCAACTTGAGCAAAGGTTGGGCTCATTAACAACAGAAGAGAGTTTCAATGGGTCCTCCTGGCTTATAGACTCACTTATATGTTATTGGCTAATACTCTCCTTCTTTAGGAATGTACCAGAGTCTGGGAACTTGCCAGAGGCCATGCGGATGAAACTCACAGAGTTAATCCCAATCACCCTCCAGGGCCACTTGCTGCCCCAGATAATACACAAGCTGGCATACAGAGTAGGGACCGATTCTCTGCATGTATTATTGCTTGGCTCTAAAAAGCCGCCTGTAAGGCTGTCAATTTCCAAAAATTACAAGAGACCCCCATCGGAATTTCTGGATCGGCTTATGAAAGCCCTTCAGCAGTAACCTAGATCCTGAAACTCCAGAAGGTCGTCATGTCCTTATGACATGTTTCCTCTTGCAGAGCTCTCCAACATCTGGGCCAAACTAAAATAGCTCGAACAAGGCCCTGCCAACCCCCAGACTGAGACTTTTCAGAGGCTCAACCAGGCCCTGCAGGGTGCTTCCTTGGGTCGTCGCCCATCACCAAATCCCTTCACACCAGGACTACTGCTTCAAGTGTGGTAAGGAGGGACATTAGGCCAGGGTATGCCCTGCACCACGCACTCCATGTACTCCTTGCCCTAAATGTCAACAACAAGGTCTTTGGGCAGGGCCATATAGTAGTCCCAAGCAGGAGAAGGACTAGGGCCCAACTATGGCTGAGATGATGGTAGTCAGCCAAGTAGACCATGATAATAGATTTTGCAACTAATTGCCTGAAACGTCTTATGTATTTTTTTTCTTTCTCACTAGCACCAAACTCTTTTTTATTTTCTAAGAATGGTTTGCATAAAAACAAGTTTTTTTCTAGGGCCATACAAAGTCCTCCTTGTTTTAGAAAGAAATGATTTAGACCTCATCTGTTTGTAATACTATTTCTGTCAGAGAGTCTAGTGAAAACTCTAGTTTGGATATTGACATTTTTAGTTCTCCTAAATCTATATCTATTTTATGGCTGAGAGACTTAAACTTTTTAGAGCCTGTGATAATATCTGAAGTTCCCAAAGCGGTATACTGATCCATCTATTCCCATATAAGCCAGGAGGAAAACTAAAATGGGGGAAGCCTGTCTATGTTGATAAGTCAGTGGGCCTAGCCTTTTAATAACTCCAGGTTCTTTTCCTTTTTCTCCATCAAAATAGTAGGTTACATAGTTCCGAGTTATTGACAGTTTTGAGATTTAGGCAAGAAGTTTGAAGTGGGACCCTGGAAGCACAATTTTTGTTGAACAGGGAGTTGTCCTACTTATAATTTGGGTTGTGAAAGCAAGTGTCTCTCTCTGGGAGATCAACCAAGGTGATATTGGGGTAATTCCCCAGGTACATCTTCCTGAGCTAGACATATTGGGGAACATCTATACAGATCATAATTTTTTCTCTAATATTAGGGCCCTACTACTGTTGTAAGGGAAAAGGGTGATGACTGTTCTTGCTTCTTAGAGGTGAGAGGGGGCAATGTGCAGTGGGCAAGCAGTTTGGAGTCCCTTTGTAGAAATTGGGAAGGTCAAGGAGTCCATGGTAAAAATCTGTTTCAGGATTGAAAATTCACCTGGGGGTGTGCACTTCTATGAGAGAAACAAAAAGACATATGAGTACTGAAATAAGATCAATGCAAAATAGCAGTTGTAACATCTGAAATCTTTTCCTGAATATTATGAATATGATAGAAATTAATAATTGTTTACCAGGAGGTGGAAGACCTGAGAAATTGTCCCCATAACAAGGCCTAACAAGGCCTAATAAGGCCCTATTTTAGGGACATAAATCTTTCACATTGTCAGAATTATCAGGAATGTAGACACAACATTTAGTTAAGTTAGTTAATGTCATCTGATTTTTGTAAAATATCTTTATTGCCATGATCTCTACATTCAGTAGAGATTTCTTTGTTACTAAGGGCTAGGTAACTATACTAGCAAAAACTTATTAAGTCTACTTGTTAGGAACATATGTAGGCCTTAACCTGACAAAAAACTTCTGACTCTGGCAATTTTTATCATCAGGCATTCTTGCCTAAGAATTTTTATTTTGTTGCCTCCAGTCTTACTTATTTTGGGGGGACTATTAATACAAGTGTACATTTTATGTTACATTAAAATAACTGTTGCTTATTTTAAATGCCCAGGAATGGCTGTGCTTTGGTTTTTAACTGTTTTTGCTACATGTTTAAGACCAAGCTGATAAAACAGACCTTTTTCCTGTCTATTGGTAAGAGTCAGCTGAGTTTTAATGGGGGACACTCTTGGGGAATTTTTGAGCCACATTTCAGCTCTGCTAGTGCCATCTGCATTAGGATGGGTCAAGGTCTTTCCAACCATGTGGCTCCCCTTGGAAGCATCAGGCATGTCTCCCCTTTTTAATGACTCTCCTCTTTTGCAGCATGCACACTCATTGGCTTTCTGTTCTCCATGGTCTCATTAATCTCCCTTATCAGGAGGTTATTGGCCCAGAGTTGCAAAGCTCTTCCTCCTGTCCTGAGTTCAGGCTGACTCAAAGGTCAAATGCCAAATATTGGTTTTCTCAGCCTCTTTATTTTAAGCTTAATTTTTAAGTTTGACCTTAAACATCCAGAAATTAAATTTAATCAGTTTTAAACTGAGAATACTGTTTTAACTTTAATGTTTATAAATTTAGAGTTATTTTTTACATAATACAATATCTTTATTTTATTTATTTACTTTTTAATGTTGAGGATTGAACCCAGTGACTCACACATGCAAGGCTAGCACTCTACTGCTGATCCAAAACTTTAGCCCCTTTACCATTAGTTTAATCCATTTTAATTATTATCTGTCTACAGATGATGGCTTAATATCTCAAATTAACTTAGGTAGTGTTTTCATGAAGTATTACCTCTGTAAAACATTAATAGGCATCAGTTATTGTTAGTTGTGGAGCAGGCTGTACAAATGTTAGCTTCACTTGATTGTCTCAGTTCTGAACACTCAACCGCACTCAAGGTTGAACACTCGACTTTCACCCATCTGGTATAATGTAAACCCACATCTGACCCCTGCCTGGTCTGCCTGAAGACAGAAGATGACACCCTTAGCAACTACAGTGATACAATCATTGTTTGCCAACAAGGCAGCTTGTAGACCCAGAGAGCCCATTAGATTTGGCTACAAAATCTCTCTCTTGCCAGGTCCCCCTTTCTTGTTCTCTCTTTCTTATCTCACTTTTGCTCTCTTTCATTCTCACTCTCATTCTCTTTCTCTTTTTTTCTTTCTCTCTCTCATACCCCCCACCTCTTGTACTTTCCTCCCTCTCTCTCTCTCTCTCTCTCTCTCTCTCTCTCTCTCTCTCTCTCTTTTCTATTAATCAGACAATACCACTATGAAGGTCTATTGGTTGTTATGAGTGTCATGGTAACTTTTTCAGTCATAATGAAAATACAGGGCTGGGGATGTGACTCAAGCGGTAGCACACTCGACTGGCATCCTTGGGGCATGGGTTCTATCTTCAGCACCACATACAAACAAAAGATGTTGTGTCTGCTGAAAAAACTAAAAAATAAGTATTAGAAATCAGTCTCTCTCTCTCTCTCTCTCTCTCTCTCTCTCTCTCTCTCTCTCTCTCTCAAAAAAAATAAAATACAAAGTGAAATCAACAATAGTAAAAACATATCTAGCTTGTATATAATTTTGAAACCTGGATGAGTTATATATTATATTTTTTTATTTGAGATCATAGTAATTTTTTAATAAAATCAATATTTGAATATAACTTTAAATTAACTGAAATCTGGCCTACTTTGAAGTTATTTTGACATGCCATAAGGTGAGAGGCAGAGCCTTATCTCAGGTAAGGCAGGGCTCTTCACAAATCTTAGGTAAAGTGTTTTAGTTCTAAAGCTGATCTTTGTCTCTCTTTTAGATATTGTTTTATAAAGTTGACATATATTTTTTTCTGACTCTGTATGAATGTTAGCTAGAACAATATAAAATACATCTGAAACATTAATTAAGAAAAAGCTGAGCACTCTTTTTTGTGTGGAAAAGTGGAAATTATTTTTATAATATTAATCTTTAAACAGATCAGGCTCTCATTATCTTTTAAAATACCTTTAAATTTTTATATCCCAGTGTAAAAGGTAACACATTGTTTGGTTACAAAACATCAATAATATAAATAAATTCCCAATAAAATCTATTATCCTTATAAGTTTAAATTATCATTACAGACAATTTTAGTTTGGAGAATACCAACTTGATAAAATGTTCTTTTAAACCTTTTACCTTAAAGACTTGCACACCTGAAAGATATGAACACATTTAATCTGTAAAGAAGAGTAATGTACCACACTTTTATCGATGTTTTTATATTAACCATGGTTAGCTTTTAAAGAAAAATCTAGACTCTTAATGTAGGACAATACTTTAAAATAAACTTTGCTGTTTAACCAAGATTACTTGTTCTAGGGGATAAAATTAACAGTCACAATGTAATTAATACTTTTAGAAGTATAATTAATTAATACTTTTAGAAGTATTAAATACATCAGTACATTAATATTTATCTGTAGAGAATGACCATGAAAAATTTTAATTATTTGTGTTACATACATAACCAACTTATTTACATATAAACTTTTAATATTCATCTTTTATATAGACCTATATATTAATTAATTAGGCCTTTTTATTGTTTACTTAGATATATTATAATTATACTTTACCAAATAAAGACTTTTTATCTGGAAACACTTTTTACTAAATATAGTTTCATATTAGAGCCTTTTAATAATTTTTAATCCATTGATCCTTCTTTCTGTTTGTACCTTGAAATAACCTTCATACATTTCTGAATTTAGATAAATTAATCTATTTTAATAAGATGAAATATTTTGTTATTTATGGTACTTTAATTGAAATGTAGTTGAAACCTCTTGACTCCTTGTATGTAGAATTATACCTCTTGGGACATTTAATTTATAGTAACTTTATTTTTATGATAACACAAAATATTATTTAAAGAGAGAGAGAATTTTTAATATATATTTTGTAGTTTTGGTGATTACAACATCGTTATTTTATTTTTAGGTGGTTCTGAGGATCAATCCCACTATCCTGCACATGCCAGGGGAGCACATTATTTCTTGAGTCATGTCCCCAGCCAAACACAAAATAATTTTTTTTTAATTTACCAATTTATGAAAACACCATCATTTTTGAGTATTTTATTTTATGGATTTTAAGAAGTTAAGAGTATTTGATATTATATTTAACAGTTAGCATTGTAACTTTGTAAAACAATTAGATGTCTCTAACAAACACATTCATGATTAATTTTATATATTTAGATGAAATTCATGTTTTTTTTTTAAAAAAAGGTATCATACAAGTGCATTGAATAGTGTTATTAAACTTTTTTTCCTGTTGAAGAAAAATCCTAGAGACAATGGTATCAGACACTTTATAAAAATTAACATTTTAACAGATGTTTAACCATCTAGAAACAAAACTATGCATTAGTAACTTTAATGACATTTGTACTTTTA
Source organism: Ictidomys tridecemlineatus (assembly GCF_052094955.1). NCBI lineage: Eukaryota > Metazoa > Chordata > Mammalia > Rodentia > Sciuridae > Ictidomys > Ictidomys tridecemlineatus. The sequence continues at coordinate 68,173,116 of NC_135478.1, read as the reverse complement.
TTTATTTTTCCAATTTAAATTGAACCTTTAAATCATATTAACCAAAGATATTTGGATCTATTTTTTTAAATTTTAATTTATGAGCTCAGATGTCAATTTTTTTTGTACCAAATATATGTAGACATGGCAATACATGTAGACGGACAGTACACTGGTGCACCCACACAAAGCAAACAAAACAAAGCTTTGTAGCTTATTTTTTAAAACCTATTAGATTGAGAGTTAAACCTTGTAAATTGGCCTTAGAATAAAGCAGAGTGTAATCAGAAAAACATATTAATCTAGGCATATTAGATCAAAATTATCAATTTGACAAATATAGAATTTTGAAAGTTTTTCTGACCTTTTTTCTGAGGTGGTACTGTTCATCAAAGCTAAATAGAGTTAAGGGAATATAGAAATATGAAAGGGTATTATTTTTTCCTGAAGGAATTTCCTAAAGATGTAGCTCCATTGGTCTCCTTGGGAGAGTCCTCCAGGTTGGGGTCCCATTCTAAACTGTTTTTTCTGGTTTCTTGGATATTGGCCACCATTTTTAGCCTGATATTGAAAAATCTTTGGACCACTTTTTTTAATAGTTAGGAGTTATTCATGCTTGTAAATACTGAGAGAAAAAATCCAAATTTCCCAGACAAAATTATGATTTTTGTTATACAATTTAGGAATAATAATTTTATAAAACACGTTAGTTTTAATCTGTCCTCTATAGGAACTGACATGATTTACCAAGTTGGCCACCTGGCCCAGTTCCTAAATGAAGGCGATCTCCACAATGCTTTTTTTTTTTTTTAACTTTTAGCTTTTACTTTTGACAATTCTTTTAGTCCTGTTGGCAGCACTTTACATTTTCATGAAAGCTGTAGTGAGCACAGTTAAAACCATTTTTTCCCTTTAGAAACAAATTGAGATGGAAATTAACACAGAACACAAAGGGAACAAACAAAAACAAACAGAACAAACAAAAGTTCTGAAAATTGTTAAGAAAATAAGTTAAAGTGGTACAGGTGAAGATCTCTATAGAGCTTCCTTATCCCATGATGTCAATGGAGGGAAGGAATCCTGATGAAAGAAGAGCAGTTATGAGAACAAGAAAAGGTCCACGCACAACACACAGACAGATAAACACAAGACAGATGGCCGGCAAACAGACACTGGACAAATGACACATAGCAAGGCAGAAGCTGGAGAAATGACAAACAGAACAGATGCAAGACAAGCAACAATCGGTAAGGTCACACAGGGATAACTTTAATGAGGCAGAGATCACATCTCATCCTGCCCCCAGGAACAGATGAGGCCACAGGGAGGCCTCCAGTTGGATGGAAAAAACATCTCATCCTGTCCCCAGACACAGATGAGGCCCCACAAGGAGGTCTCCAGTGGGACAGAGACAACATCCCATTCTGCCCCCAGATACAGACAGATGAGATCACACAGGGAGACCTCCAATGGGGCAGAGACATGACTTGTCTTTCCTTCAGGTACAGGTAAGGGCCCACTGAGAGGCCTCCAGGGAGACAGTGACAACATCTCATCCTGTCCTGGGAAAGGTGTAAGCAACAGCATCCAATATGAAATTTTCCCCAGGGAGTTGAATCACCATATCTGACAGGCTTGCAGGAGGCTTTTCAGAGCATCCTACGATGGAGCTAAGGTTCAAAGGTCCATGTTTGGAGGCAAATTTGGTGTGAGGGTAAGAAAAAATGGACCCTGGATGAGCCCCAGATGTTATAGTTAAAGCTTCATTCCAGGGTTTCATAAACTGACTTTCAGACCACTCTTGTATAACCAAATCAAGCCTTTATTGAAGCACACTAGTGGCCACTGAACTAAATATAAAGCTCTTCCCCTGATCAACCCCCTGATCAACCCCTGAACAATTGTAAGGGTGCTTCTTATAACCCTGAAAATGACAAAAGGGTATTTGGGGGTCTAGCCAATGCAAGCAAGCCAGGTTACAGAAGCAGAAGAGTTCAGTCAAGTGTAGGGAAGCCTAACCAATCACAGTTGGCTCAGTCACCCAAGTTACAGAAACAGAGCCCCATTACCCTAGTTATAGAAACAATGCCCCATTAGGTAGTTCTGTGTCCTTAAATGTTGTGATAGCAAAAGAAAAAGAACATCTGGATCCAGTCAGGACCCTTCTACTTGGCATGGTTGTTTTATAGAATGGAGGCACAAAACAAAATGGAGTCACATTTGCTTTTACTATCACAGTATTTAACGTCAGGATTTGTACAGAATATATGAAAACTACACTGCCTTAAACATTCTCCTCTAAAAAGCAGCAGCAAGTCCTTATTGAAACTGTCTGGAACAAATTATGGGTTCTTATTTTATATTGCATGTTTTCTTTAAGTTAAAAAAACAGTTCCTGAACTTTGGATAGTCCCCCTCCACATAGATGAAAGGAATTACAGGGCATACTGGGCTATTTATCCATGCCACCATTTTCTCCTCTGCTGCTATGGGCCACTTTTGCAGAATTAGCGGTTTCATGGTTAAAATTGGCCAGGACTCTCTTGTTCACCATTTCTTCTTCTGCAGAGGTTGTATGAGATAGAACACTCTGGCATGGGGCTGTGTGTATGACACATCTGAGTTGCTGACCACCCAGGACAGAGGAGCACCAGCCCTTGTGGGTTTTATTACAAAAGGAGTTGATGCATGGAGGCAATAAACAAACTGTGTTATGGCTGGCCACCTTGGTGGACATGAGCATGCCTGGCTCTGCGCTACCATCTGAGCATCTCCAGTTGGAGGAAAAGACTCAACGAGAAGGAGAATGGCCTGAAGATGATTCCTCAGTCATTCATTCATTTCTGTAGCACTTAGAAGACATAGGGAACTCAGCCTTCCCTCTGGCTCAAGTCAACCACATTGTCTGACAACAGACTTGGGTGACACTCAACATAGCTCACATTTGTGTGAGGTAGAGAGAAGTCTCATTGTTTCAAAATGCTACATTTGCCATTCAACTGAAGAATATTATTACTGCTTCCAAGGATCTGTATAAAGTCAATTTTAAGGAAGGGTGGAAAGCTGAACCAGCAGCATGCCATGGATAGAAGCAAAAGCCCAAAAGCTTTGTAACCAAGTTGTAAGAAAAAAATGTCACCAGAGGCTCTCAGTGGATCCTCTGTGATTGTATGGATTCTGTTAACCAAAAATCTCTTCAGCACAGTAACATCAAAATATCACACACACACACACACCCTTTTTAACCTTAAAATACTACATTAAGGAAAGGGTCAACATATCAAAGAAACATGCAAATGAAATGCCCTGGCAGAATGCCAGGCTGGACCTTGCAGGAGAACTCAAGCCTGGGAATGTGTATTGAGTATGAATTGGGGCATGAAGTCTCAACTTCTCTTAGCTAATCATTGTGCCTTTGGGGTGAGGGGGGCTCTCTAAATGGAGTTGGGAAGCAGCGAATGTGCTGTTGGAGTTTTTGTTGTTATATATCACCTACATGTTACCTCCCTCATTGCCTGGTCCAGTTTCTGAGTGAGAGACTGGTCAGGACCTTATTTATAGAATGACAATTACGGTGACCTGGATTTCTCTCTCATTTTATAGATATGGAACCTATTTAAATGTGCTATGTGAGATGCTGGGAATTTCTGGGCCAACATCTTTGCATTTCGTTGGAATGCTTCTGTAAGTTGAGTATATTTGAATTCCTTGTTTTTCTTTGGCAAAAGAAAATGCTAGTTAAATGTCATTGGTAAAATTGCACTTCCTTGGGAGAAAGTTCCCAGCTCTTATCCTTTTTGAAACAGTCTGAAAGCTCCACCCTGAGCACAGCCAGGTTTTCCCTGGGGCTGTGTTGTCAACTCTTCAAGAGCCTCAATGGAAATACTCAGATCCCTAGTACACCTGCATTTGATGCTCATGACATTGTTCAGACTTGTACATATCAAAAAGAGGATGCTTAATTTGCTTTTGCACATTTGAGCAAAAATCTGTGAAAGAGAAGATGTCAAGGATATTCAAACATTCCTATTCATAACAAGATTTCATGAGTAGCTTTATTTAAAAAAAGTGTTCATGGATATATTTGAAACTACAGTTTTTTGAACAATACAAGTATTTATAGTTTGATAATTTGCACATATATAATTTCTTAATGTCTAAATCTATGGTTATTTCCATGGCACTACCCAAGTTTTACTACTGAAGGTACATGTAGAGTATTTGAGAGATGAAATAAAAGTATTCTGCATTTTTTTATTATCCTTCAAAGATAAGACTCTATCTGTGAGTCTTAGAAGGGAGAAAATACAAAATAGATAAGACAGCTCTTATCTATGGACTTCATAATTAACCACAAAATGACTATTGTTTTTCAACAAGGTTATATTTAGTGATATAAAATGAACATAAATTAGATGATTTTACAAATTATTAAAATTTAAGTCAATTGAATGAAGTGTTCCAAAAAAAGTGAATTTGTGGCTTGTATTTGTGTTTAACATGGTGAGGTATTTGACTAAGGGCCTAAATACTGGATAGAAATTCATGAGCTCTAATCCAGATTGTCAGAGGATAGGCTGCTCTCTGCTTAGATTATCTTTCCCAAAGACTGAGGCTTCTTAATTAGATTCTATTTCTACAATTTGGAGACCTAATGACCACCTGAGAATTTCATACTGATGTTCTCTTTGGAAAAAACAATCATTTAATCTTCACACTTCCCAGATAAACTGTTTACTAGTCAGGCTGTAAGGTCCATATAATTGGGGTCTCCCTGTGCATCATGAAAATATCACCCCTGAAACATAGCAATAGAAAAAATTCTTTTTAAGTGTTAGAAGCAAAAACTTAGAGCAAGGATTTAATTTATTGACTTCCATGGGTAGGGGTTGCATCTCCCAATCTTCTCTACATTGATCTGGAAAACTGGAAGGTGACTCCATTTTGTCAATTCTCACTTATTTTTTCTCACTCCACAACATGCATGAGAATCACTGTTATGATTGTGGTGCCCCCAGAAGCTCATGTGTGTGGCAATGCAAGAAAGTTCAGAAATAAAGTGATTGAATTGTGAAAGCCTTAATCTACTTGGTACACTATTTTTTCAGTAAGGATTAACTGGGGGAAACTGTAAGCAGGTAAGGTGTTGGTGGAAGAGGTGGGTCACTGGGAGCCTGGCTTCAGGGCATACATTTTGTCCCTGGTTAGTGGAGTTTCCGTCTGCTTCTTGGTGCCATGCCCTGGGATGCTTTATTCTGTCACACTCTTTTGCCATGATATTCTGCCTCACCTCAGACCATGGCAAGAGAGGAAGCCATGTATGAACTGAGACCTCTGAAACTGTGAGCCCAGTAAATCTTAGTTTTCTACATGGTTCTTGTCAGGATCATGGTAGTGAAAAAGCCAGCTAAACTAAACACATCAACATGGTCAACTTAGAGGTGAGTGGTACCTTGAACTTCCTAATTTCCCCAGTATTCTATGGAGATTCATGACAGAAATAAAAAATATCTGCGGAAAAAATGAGTGAATATCCTTGTGAATGTCCCTGGGAAACTCACTCACTTTCTCTCAGCTTTGGTTTTTTTCAAATCTATGTGGATGGTATGATTAAAAATTGGCAGGATTTCACAAAAACTCCATGCACATAAGAAAATGATACAGAAAGCCAGGCTTGCTTCATATTCATATTCAAGGACAACTGTCCAAACAGTGGCTCCCACCTCTAGTCCCAACCACTCTGGAGGCTGAGGCATGCGAATCACAAATTCAAAGTCAGCTTGAGCAATATAGGAAACATGGCAATACGTTGTCTCAAAAAAAAAGGATAATTTCTTCAATATTTACAATATTTAAAGAAAATTCAAGATGGACTCTAAATTCCCTTTAGAAATATCTCATTTATTTTCCTCTTCTTTGCCTTTGGATGTTTTAGAATAAGAGCTTCCCTCTAACTGACAGTGATGGACCATATTCCAGTCTGATTTCAAGAGATTGGAATCATTGGTTCCTCAATTAGAAGCAGGGTTCAATATTTTCAAAATAACATTATAAATTCTCTTGTTTCTTCTCCCAGGGTTTTTGGCAATATGACCACCAATGTCATGAAAAGTATGGGAAAATGTGGGAGTGAGTATTTTGGAAACTTCCCTTGGGTAGACTTGTTGGAGGAGGCACTCCAGGGCAAGAGGACAATGCCAGCAAAGAGCTATTACTGGGAATTAATTATCATAAAGCTTTTCGAGGCTCCTCCTTCTGCTAAGAGTTCCATATTTCACCAGGTGTCAAGGTTTATGTTCAAAAACATCACACTTAAGACTTTTCTCAGTATCTGATGACACAAACACTCTTGGCCTCACCTTCTCTTCAGTGCCTAGCCTCTACTCCCTTTTCCATTTTTTTTTAATTAGGAGTGTTTAATACTGAATAGGAGACATTAAGTCAGACCTTTCTAAAATGTACACCATACATGGCTTAATCTCCTTTCAAGATTGTTGCTTTAGTAAAAGCAACATTTATAGAAACTTGGGGGTTATTATGTACATTTGAAAGAAAAAAGGAGACAGAGATGAACAGATTGGGAAATGATTTGACCTCTGCTTTCTTTTATTTTAACTTTCTCTGCAAGTGTAAAGTCTTGGGGATTTCATTTGTTTTTCCATGTCAATTAGGAGTTTTTGATAGAAGTGTACACAGGGATTTCTCTGCCTATCTCATTCTACCAACTTTGAAGAATGGATGGCCAGTACATTTTAAACCACTATGTTTCCATGACCTTGTGTACATCATAATCTGCTAGGGTGAAATCAGCTAATTTCAGCATCCATGTTCTTAATAATGCTTGATGGAAGCAGTTCCAGAAGTATTATTGTAGTTCTTGTTTGCTACGAAGAAGTGAGAGAAGGCTTTGCCTCTTCCTCCCTCTTCATCTTCTCTCATCAAGTCCTCAAAACTGCAGAGCTGGCCACATTATCCTGCCTAACCGGCATGGCTAATGAAAGCCATGTTGTTGAGTGGAAAGAGCACACGCACTGAGTCTCCACTGATACTGTCTCTTGCATCTTAAGCACTTGTAAGAACTTAATATTTTAATTTAATGGACAACAATAATTAAATTGTTGTCTATTTTTCTTTAATCTAATATCTTTTCACATCAGAAGAAATAATTGAGAGCATGAAGAGAGAAGCCTCAGAACTGGATAAAACCTTTGCACCTGCATTTACGGTGTTAATATTCACAATATACAAAGAACTCAATGAGCTTAACACCAAAAAATCAAATAACCCAGTCAATAAGTGGGCAAAAGTACTGACCAGACCCTTCTCAAAAGAAGAAATACAAATGATCAATGAATATATGAAAAAATGAACAACCAGTCAAGCAATTAGAGAAGTGCAAAATTATTTCCCATGATTTTATACTTATGTCAAAATGAAATTTATTTTTATGGATATATAAAAAGAACTAATGAAAAATTTCAAATGACCATTTGTCTTTATATCTAGAAGAGATATTATTTGATTCATTATAAGTATCTCATACTTTATAATCTGGGGAAAACCACTGCCTTGTGGACTCAATTTTCCTCTAACTGTGGGTGGAGTTGTGTTTGTGCTTAGATGTTCCCCATCATTAACCAATATGGAGATGCACTGGTGAAGTACCTGAGCCAGGAAGTGAAGAAAGGTGAGCCTGTCGCTGGAGTAAGTAGCAGGCCAGCTCTGGGGTTCTGAGCTGTCCTAAGACCTTCCAGCAGCCTGCCAGGGAACTGAAATTACCACTGTTGAGCTACTACCTGACCAGACAAAAGCAAGTATGTGGAGTCACAACCACAATGGGCCACCCAAGGAGGAGAGGTTCCCAGGAGAAGGTGGAGCAGCTGGGACATCTGTGTACAGAAAACAGAAATAGTTTATCTGCTTCATCATCAATGTGAATATTATGTAAGTCAAAACACATGTTTTACAATGAAAAATGTGATCACTCAGAAGTTGGGGGTAGAGCATAGGGAATGTTGATTGGGGGAAGTTTCTGGTACCTATTGAGCAGGAATAGAAAGATACAATACAGGTTATGGAACAACAAATCTCTTCATGGTTGCACTGAGAATATCAGAAAAATTAAAAATATGAAATATTCCTACCACTTCTTCCTCCAATATCAACATAGATAGGGTCCTGAAAAGATATGAATTACAACTACCATATCATTTGTTGTATAAAATGGGTTATTTTGACCCATGCACAACCTCTTATACTGTAATGGAAAATCTGAAGAGAATAGTTTAAACAAGTTGTGAGATCATGCAAGTATGTTCTGAGGAGATTTTCAATATTTTAACTGAGGATATTTTTACTCATTCCCTTTTGCAAGATTCTGCCTTTGGGCCTTTTCAGAGTGCAGAACCTCTCAGGAGCAGTAGCAGTGGGTGCAGAGAAAGGGGGACAATGTTTCTGCCTCTCAGAACAGGGTGTTGCTGTTATGTAATGTGCTGGAGAGGAATCAGCTCTGGGCAGACTGTGCTTAGGCAGGACCTAGGTCAAGGTCACCTATCTTGGATCCCCTGCCAGGAGTCAATTATAACACCCTGGTCCTGCTAAAACTTCATACTTAATCATCTTTTATCATCTACACTCCACTCACTGAAGTAATTTATCTGATTATGGGTGTCTGTCTCTCTATGACTGAACTCCTTGAGCTCACTACCCCAGTGTCCCTAACTCTGCTGGCACAGGAACAACTGCCTCATGGCATATGATAGGAGCATGGACTAGTCATTTGTTCAACAGATATATCTGACAGTGTGTGAATGTGCTGGTTGCACTTCTTCCAGCATGTGTAGTAGGAGAGTAAAGCAATACAGATTAAAATTTTACATTTCTTTCTCTACTCAGAATTTTGGGGAGCTACAACATGGATGTGATCATTAGCACACCCTTTGGAGTTAATGTCAATTCCCTCAACAATCCAAAAGATCCATTTGTTAAAAAATCCAAGAATATCCTTGGTTCAGATGTCCTCCAAAAATTTTTTTCTTATAATTAGTATGTGGATTACCATTTCTTTTTTTTAATAAAAACTTCCATTAAGATGTTATTTACATACTTTTAATTCCTGAAGATGTAAAATTCCATAATTTTTAGCATGTTAAATGATGAATGCAGCCATCACCATTGTCAAAACTCAGAAAACTCACTATCTTTTAACTGTAAGCTTCCAAAATCATTTACCTAAACAAACACTACTCTATCTCTTTAGCTTTGCATATGATATATACATTATAAAAATGGAAACATGTAATATGTGGTCTTTTATGATGCAAAGTAATATCATTTAGCATTTTATTTTCATGTAAAATATATATATCAGTATTTCATGTTTATTGCCAAATAATATTCCAATGTATAGATATATCTATATAATGGAATTTAGTTATCCTTTCATCAGTTGATGAGCATTTGTGTTATTTACACCTTTTGACTATTGTGATTGATGCCATTATGAACATTAGTGTGAAATTTGTTTGTGAACTTTAGTTTTAAAGTTTTGTTTTTTATTCATTTTTTCCTAGTTTTGAATTTTATCTGAGTGTATACTCAGGACTGAAATTCCTGCCTTACAAAGTACTTCTGTCAGTGTTTTATATAATAGCTGTATCATTTAATATTATTTCCAAAAATGTATAAAAGTTCCAATTACTTCATTTATTTCCTAACACTTCATGTTTCCATCTCTTATTTTAGACATTGTAGTGGATGTGAGATGGCATCTTATGCAGTTTTTATTTGCATTTTCCTGTTGGTTACTGATACTAAGCAATGTTAATCACTTTATTTATTTATTTTTTTAGTTATGCAAGATATGTTTATAAAAACATAAAGTATATCTTATTCTAATTAGGATCCCAGGCTTGTGGGTGTACGTGATATGGAGATTCACTATGAGGTACTCATCTATGTCCATAAGAAAGATAATTCAGATTCACTATTTTGAAGAAATATCTATCCATGTCCTTTTCCCACAATTACCTGAAGCATTTGTCTTTTTGTTTTAAGGCTTAAGAATTTTACTGGTGTGAGTCTGTACCATGTACAACCAGAGGAAAAAAATCTTGTGCTCCATTTGTGTACAATGTGTCAAAATGCATTCTATTGTCATGTATAACTAATTGGAACAAATTAAAAATGAAAGAAAAAAAGAATTTTTAAATAATTTAAGTGAAAATAATTATTCTATATTCTTTACACAGTTTCTTATCAGATTATGCTTTGTAACATATTTGTTCTCTTTTATAGATATCTCTTCACTTTCTTGATAGTGTCCTTTGAAGCACAAAATTTTTAGTTTTTTTCAGTTCATTCATATCATGGGAGGTACTACATATCCCAACCATTAAAATGAATGAATTGGATTTCAAAATCTTAAAATGTATTAATCTCAAAGCTGTGGTGTTCACAAAAGAAAGCAATTGACAGTAGATGCATGCAACCTGATGCCATTTATATAAATGTTAAAACCTCAACAGCTCTTGGAAACCTAGCTCAATAGAGCTGGTATTGTGGCAAGCACCATTGTTGGAGACTTAGTTTTTCCTTGTTGCTGAATCTTTTGCTTAGCCTGCATTGTCAGATTCTTTAGCTCTTTTCTTGAGGGTAGTAGCTTCACCATTGGGTCTCTCCGAGTCATGATGGTGTATACCCAATAGTTGAAGTTTCAATGTTTTTGCAATTCAAACTGCATATAAACTGTCAGGATAAATATTGATGGACTCATTTGCAAAAAAGACATAAAGCACAAATGAGAGCTTGAAGTTCTGATCATTGGGCAGAAGAAGATAAGGTTTGTATCATCTCTGTATTAGCATGACTATAAAACCTGCTTTCCTAAGCTTGAGCCATCAGTGAATACCATTAGTGCTCCATCTATTGGCTATTGGATGTGCATACACAATCTTTGGAAAAATAAGTGTATTTACAAAGGCAAATTGAATAATTTTACCACAAGAATAATGACTTTCTATCTGACCAGGAAAATTAGCAAAAGCTACTTGCCAATTATTAGAAGTTTGGAAAAGCCAATCATTCTGTTGAGCAGAAAATGAAATGATTATAATATTAAGTTCTGATCCAACCAGGTATAAAACTCTGCTTTTGATTACTAATTGAGCAACCAAATCAGGAAAAGGAGTTAAAGACCTTTGAGAAGAGTAAGCTAAATAAATCCACTCAATAACTCCCATATTCCTGATGTAGGAGATTAAGTAGTGGTGATATCAATAAATATGAAGGCCCTTGTGGGTTAATTCTAATAAGGTGAGCATTTTTAATAGCAGTTTCAACTTTCTTGAAAGCCATTCTTGCTTCTGCTCTGACATTATGAAAAGCTGGAGAAGGTGCTCCGTGTAATATCTGGAATAAAGGACTTAAATCTGAAGGAATTAGCTTTAAAGATGGCCTCAGCCAATTTATATCACCTAATAACTTTTGAAAATCCTTAAGAATGTCAACTCCTTGTCTCTAATTTGTATGCTTTGAGGACAGAATGTACGCCCTTCAATCACATGACCTAGATATTGAAAAGGAGATATCCTCTGTACATTTTGAGGTGCAATGCACAAACCCATTGCTGTGAGTGAGGTCTCTAATTGGGCAAAGAAATTTAGGAATACATTTGAGTTAACATGATCTCAAAGTATATAATCCATAAAATAAATAATATAAACATCAGGAAATTTCTCCCTCACAAGCATGATGATGTATGCTACAAAATTTTGACAAAGGATAGGACTGTTATACATTCCCTGAGGAAACACTTTCCAGCAATACCTTTTAATTGGTTTTTAAAAATATATTGCTTGGACACTAAAGACAAACCTTTCACAGTCGTCTGGGCATAATGGTATTCAAAAGAAACAATCTTTTAAATCTACTACTATTAAAAGAAATCCAAAGGGTTAGCTGTAAGAGAAAGAAGCCCTGGTTGTAAGGCTCTGTGGGCTTGATAACACAATTAATTGCCCTGAGATCTTGTAATAATCTCCAGTTTCCAGATTTTTTTTTAATTACAAAGATGTTCCAATGACTGAGCATAGGTTGTAAGTGGCCAGCCTGAAGTTGTTCCTGAACTAATATGTGGGCTATTTCAAGTTTTTCCCCTGTTAAGGGCCACTGACTAACCCAGATTGGCTCTTTTATGAGCCAATGATTTTTTTCTGCTGTTCTCTGGGTTGGGGATCAAGTTAGAGAACCTATCAAAAGTTTTGGCTGGGTTCATTAATTAGTCTCTCTTGGGAAGATTGAGATGTAGGTAAATACCCTTGTAAATTTTTCTTTATTTCCCTAAGAAAATTTTTTATTAAGTTCTTCAAAAAACATGATAAAATTTGAAGTTACTAATAACAAACCTAAGCTGCTTAGAATATCATGGCCCCACAAATTTATTGGCAAGATATCTAAAACATAAGCCTTGAAAATTCCAGAGTTACCATCTTTATCGCCCCAGTGAAGATATTGATCTCTTTGTGCAGACTGAGAGATTTGACCTATCCCCTCCATGTTGGCAGGTGCAATATGTAAAGGCCAGCCCCTAGGCAATAATCTATTAAATAGAACAGATCTATCAGCCCCAGTTATCTATGATACCTAATTTTTTTATGATTAATTTTAAGATTCAGTAGAGGGCATTCTTGCTGAACTAATTGAGCCCAGTACACTTGGTCTAGGGACCCAGAAGTTGAGGTCTACTCTGGGCCTTCCATGAAATGACAAGGCAGGAGTATTAGCTGTGCCAATCATCTCTTAAAGAGAGCTAAGTAGCAGGCTCTGACTGCATAATAATTTCAATTTTATCTCTAAAGTTTGAATCAATCATTTCTGGCAGCACCTGAATTCCCTTTTTTAGTTGTTTCACCCCAAACATCAGTCTATGGCATTTGCGGGTACTGGCCCATGAACCCCAGTAGAGACTCAGTTGGCCACATTTCAGGCATTAAAGTAATTCCCAAGGTTGGCCATAAGTGTACAGTCTTGGTGGAGTTAGCTGGTAATAGTGAGGAGCTGGCATGGCCAGTCCTGATGTTGTCAGAGTCTGTGACTTCTCTTCCAGTGTATATTGCAGTGCCCCTACTGTTTGGTGGGCCCAGGGCAGGCCCAGCTCCCAGTTTCCTGGTCCCAGGCAGAGGTGAAGGCCGAATTGGCTGTGAACCACTGCCACCATATCTATCTAAATCTCCCCATGCCATGCAGTCATCTCCCTGGTAGTGCCATCTGTGCAAACTGAGAGAGGTCTCTGCCCAATTGTGCAGAGTTCCATAGTCCCAAGCCATTTTCCCAGTTCTACCAAAATTGGAACAGCACCCATGAAAATGGCACCTCTGAGACTTAGGTTGTAATACCCGCTTCAAAGCCGCAGGGAGCATTACACCCTGTAGCTGTGTGGGACCCACATCCGCACAAAGGCCAATGAACTTTGAGACCATCCCCCTTTTTCAATGGGGTTGAAGGATTTCCTGACAAACTTTGTTAGCATTCTCAAATGCTAGCAGCTTGACTAGGAACTCAGAGGTATCCAAGTCTCCTATTGATCTCTTTGCTGTCTGGTATAGATATTCCTCCAAATCTGAAAATGGCTCTGCTGATCCCTGTTAGATCTGACTAAAATCCAAAGTTGATTCACCCTGATTAGGTAGCACTCTCCATGCCCTTTTGGCACATGCAGTAATTTGATAATATATGGCCAGATCATAATTTAATTGCCTTTCCAGATTTGTAAATTCTCCAGTTCGAGTTAACATCTCCAAAGTGGCATCAAAGCCTTGTTTCCAATTTCTCTCAGACTGTTCAGTGCAATAATCAGTCCAGTGAGACCACCAACAGAGGTAGTTACCACCTCCTCCGTAAAAAAAAAAAAAAAAAATTTGGCCATAGAAATCCAGTCATGTGGGGGTAAAGGCTCTTTGCATAAGAAATCAAGCCAACTTTGAACAAAGGTGAATTTGGACAGCAAGCATTTTTGAGCTCCTTTAGAGTCTTAAAAGGAACTGCAGTGTGCATATGGACACACTGATTTTGATCGTTAATCTGCTCAAAGACTGGAAAAAACTGAAAGCCTGTAATGTTCTCTCCTGCTTCTTGTGCTGTTCTAAGGACATGTTGGAGGGGTGTAAGCATGGCTACTGCCAATTCAGAGTATTTATTAAACTTTGTTCTCCCAGAGGAGAGTGGCCAGATCCAAATGGCGGGCGTGGAGACAGTTAGACATAATCTGCCAAACCCTCCTATAGATCATTCTCACCCTCTGACTGAGTTTCCTCATTGTGGCTCAGCTTCACCAGTATCTTTTTGTCCATTTTCTTCCCCTCAGCAGAGAGCCTCACAGAGATTCCATCAGGGCTAGTTTCTTCTCTAGCACACACTCCTACCATCCAGTTTAGTTGGCACACTTCTAAATCACTGGTTCTATCTGGTTCAGCTGTGACTGAATGTTTGGTTTTAGGTCTTGCCCTAAGGTCACCTGTCTGTGGTTTGTGAGCTACAGACTGGGTGAGAATTGACTCGGCCCACAGTCCCACTACAGATAGAGAAAACCGCCTGGTAGCAGCCATGGGTCACTTCTTTTATTCCAAATTTCTAATTGCCTTCTGAAGCCCCTTTAACAAGTCTTCTGAAGACCACTACTCCTCCTCTCAATATTCAAAATGAAACATTCCTAAAGCAATTCAGACCTTTTGAATATTTTCTATTGTACTTTTAGATAGCTTGGCAGAGAGGCAGCCTTTAGACCTTTTCTACCTATTCTTTCCCAAGTACACAAATCTGGTGACTCTTCATCACTAAGCCAAAGGTATTAGTCATTAAGTATTTCAGATATTGATCCAGCTGGGCCCTCCTGACTTGTATTCCTCTTCAGTTGATTAGAATCTCCAGGATCATTAAGACAATTTATTTTTCTGAAGACATGGAACTGCCCATTATTTCTTTAACATCTCTGACTCTCAGAATGTTTTCTTTTTTTACAACCCCAAAACACAGTTCAATGAATTTCTAAGGTACATTTACTCAGTCTACCTGGAAATTCACTCTGAGGAGTTCCTGGTTCTGGGCACCACCTGCCGCCCCCATCAGTGTGGGCAGCTGAACTTACGATCACTGATGTGAATTTGCAGGAACACCAAATAAAACATAGACACAATTTACTTTTACACAATTTTCATGATGGCTTCCCCAGCCCTCAGTCTCAGGCTCCCCACAAGGGAGAGTAAGACAAAGTCAGGAGAGGCTGAGGAGAGAGAGGGACAGGTTAAGAGGTAAGCTTTCATTGGGGGGACTCTTGTTTAGAAAGTTCTATCCAAAAACCTTCTGAAGGAACAGGAATACAAGGGAAAGGTGATCAAAACTCAACCCTAGGGAAACATCCTACAAAGAAGAACACTTGCTTTGAGCTAGACCCCGCCCAAGCCACAGTGAATGCAGTACTTGGTCAGAATCTGAGGCATCATGACTGGAAGGTGTGGTCATTCATTGTGGCTCCCCACAATTTATAGTAGGTGAATATAAAGTCTATGGGGACATAGACTTCAAGATGGGTTCTCCCACTATTTTCTCATCATTGCAACATCACTTCAAAACAGTTTTGTTCTGCTAATATCACACAGAATCCATCTATCTGCTCAGAACTAATATTCTCAACTCATAATCTCAAGTATTCTAGATAAAGACCTGAGATTAATTTGACTAGAGAGACTAACTTACCATATATCACAGTGGTAGCAAATGACAGACCCTAATCCACAGATTATGATTCCAAATAATGAGACTAGAAACTCAGAAAACAGAAGAGTATTTTCAACTTTTGAAACTAAAAAAAATAATATCACCAATTGATATGGCAGGACCAAAGCAGAAAAAATAAATCATAAATTTATGTTTAAAGAATGTTAAATTTTTGGAGACAGGAATGTGGCTCAGTTGTAGAGCACTTACCTAGCATGTGTGAGGCAATGGGTTTGATTCTCAGAACTGCATATAAATAAATGAATAAAATAAAGGTCCATCAACAACTAAAAATATATATTAAAAAAGAATGAAAAATTTCATAGATGCAAATTCCAAATATATGACTCAATACTTAGATCATAGCAGTAAAAAGGACTCAGTAAGTATTTGTCAAATATATGTATTTTACCACCATTTCACCCAGCTATTCCACTCCCTGGTTTATACCCAAAGGACTTAAAATCAGCATACTATAATGATGCAGCCACATCAATATGTATAGTAGTTCAATTCATAGTAGCTAAACTGTGGAACCAACCTAGGTTTCCCACAATAGATGAATGGATTAAGAAAATGTGGTATATATACTCAATGGACTATTACTCAGCTTTAAAGAAGAGTGAAATCATACCATTTATTAGTAAATGGTTGAAGTTGGACAAAATCATACTAAGTGAAATAAACCAATCTCACAAAACCAAAGGCCAAATGTTCTCCCTAATATGCACATGCTAATTTACAATAAGGCAGAAGATACTAGGGAAGAATAGCATTACCTTAGATTAGGTAGAGGGAAGTGATGGGATGGGAGGAAAGAGGTTGTAGTGATACAAAAGACAGTAGAAAAAACAGACATTATTACTTTACGTATATATGTGACTACATGACCAATATTATTCTACAACAGGTACACTCAGAGAAATGAGAAATTATATCCCATCTATGTATGACATGTCAAAGTGCAAAAATGCAGTCTACTGTCAAGTAGAACTAATTAAAACAAATTAAAAATTATATACATATTTTACAAAAAGTATGTACAGGTACTATTACTTTGTATGTAATAATACTTCCCTTCTAAATACTTACTAATACAGGAAACTCTACAAGTCTAACAACATAACTTATCTCTCACCCTTTCTTTCAAGAAACACTTTACTTCATGTCCCATGCTTCTGATATTAGCCAAGATCTTCTCCTTTGATATTTCATAAATACTCTTGAGTGGCATCATTTATATCTATTTTGTGGATGAAAATATAATGAGAAAAGCCATTATATCCTTATTTAATGTTTTTGGAGTGTCACTGAACTTTGCAAGTTTTCTATGGAGAGATTTTAATCTTTTTCCCTAGTTCTCTAGGGAGTGTGAAATGTGCCCCAAGATGCTTGGATGCCTGAGACCAAGTTAAAACAGTGAAGTTATACATAAGACACCTATTTCTTACAAAGAGAATCAGAGACCTGGATTCTTGAAAGGTTTATTCAGATTAACATAAAGAGCTTTTTCTATTCCATTCTCTATATGGGACAACTGCGAGTGCAATCACTGGGTGATCTGTATCCCTAAAACTCTCCTCAGAGCCTTAGCTACATCCATATTCCAGAGAGTATAAATCAGAGGATTCAGAGTGGGAGTAATGATCCTATAGAACACAGAACCAACTTTGTCTTGCAGTGGAGTGTGCTGGGACCTGGGTCTCATGTATGAGAAGATGTAGACACCAAACCAGAGAGACAACACAATGAGGTGGGAGCTGCAAGTGGCAAAGGTATTTCTCTTACTCCCAGATGAATGCATCTCAATGACACTGTGCAGGATGAAACCATAGGATGTAGAAACCAGTATGAATGGAAAGAGGAGAAGCACGATGGTGCTGATGAACACTGTGGACACATAGACAGTGACATTAACACATACTTCAAGACAGTTGGATACTCACAGTAGAAGTGGTGTATTTTCTTAGTCCCACAGAAAGGAAAGTGCATAAAGATGACTTTGTGAATTAGGGAGTTCAGAGATGCCCCCAACCATGAGGTGAGGGCCATCATCAGTGCCACCTTCCTGCTCATGAGCACAGTGTAATGCAGAGGATGACAGATGGCAACATACCTGTCACAGGACATGAGAGCTAGCAGAAGACACTCAGCGCCACCCAGAGACAAATAGAGGAAGTGCTGGGTGGCACATCCCAAGAAGGAGATGGACTTGGTGCCAGACAGGTAGTTGGTAGCCATCTTGGGGATGGTTGTGCAGACGTGCATCAGGTCCATGATGGAGAGCTGGCTGATCAGGAAGTACATGGGTGTGTGAAGCCCATGATTCACACAGATGAGGAGGATGGTGAGGGTGTTGCCACTCAGTGCAACAAGGTAGACCACCATGGTCAGGCAAAAAAGAAAAAGGTGGGTTGGAGAGTCATCAAAGAGCCCTTCAAGGATGAAGTCTGGCAGAGACGTCTGATTCCTCAGCCCCATTGTCTCTTCTCAGTCCCTAGGGAAACAGGGAGTGGAGACAGATTGTGATGCCAGAAATATGGGATCCTGTGTACATGGCGATAAGATCTCTTGATCCAATAAAACGTTTGTGAAGAGATTTTTTCTCTATTTGTAATTAATTTACAGTTGAAATTATTGAAATTCAGTTTTTCAAAACAAGAGAAACCTAAAATTTGTCATCACGATCATGGTCATTTGAATTTCCAAGACTCTATTAAGGGCCAAAATTTATGACTCTTCTTACTAAATATAGGCATATGTGTATGTAATCATATGTGTGATTTGTGTTAGTGTGTGTCTATGTTTGCATGGTTGTTGGATTATGTTTCTTATTTTACAGGCAGCTTATAACAAGAGCAGCTGAACCACTAAGACATTTCTATTAATACATGAAATGGTTAAGGGTTGCATTAAAGAACTTTGGCCTTATTTCTTTATGGAAGCTGGTTAAGGAGTTGGTGCACTGCTGTCATGTTTAAGTCTGATGTGGAAACTTTAAGTCTACAGGACAAGCAGTAGAAAGGGAAAATAGTACAAATCAGGGCAGACAAGAGACAGACGAAATCCAAAAGCATGAGCTGTGACCCCCACAAGAGAACACAAACAAACAAAAAAGAGTCAGTTCTTCTTGCCTATGGAATTAGGCACTTGGATTCTTTTTTGTATTGGCTCTTTTGAATTCTATAAACTTTCTGGGTTTCTTTTAACATAATTATAAAGGTTAAAATAGGCCTCAATTGAGTCCCCATACTTCCCTTTTTCCTCTCCTCCTCCCTTCCTCTGATTACTTCCCTCTACTCTGCTGATCTCCTATTATTTATAGATTTTTATTAGTTACTTGTGGATATACATCTAGATGAGATCCATATGGTATGTTCATATAGGTACATGGGAAATTTAAGTCATGTTTTTAGTAAGCTAACTGCCCACGTCTAGCCCAGAATTCAAAGAGCCTAAAGGAGAATCCTGGGGAAGGTAGAGAAACTGCAGGCCCAGCCACTGCTCCATACCTGTGAGGAATGAGACAGCAGATCTCCAGCAACGTATTAATACTACAGGATGACTGCTTCCCTTCTGCCCTCTAATCTTCCAGGAAGCTCCTCTAAGACCCACCTTAACTAAAAATGATGGATTAGAGGGAATTTGATGAGATGTAGTTCATCCTAGCCAACCTCACACATCATAAAGTCACTACAGTTCATCTTCTGCCAATTTGGCACACATGTATACCTCCGTCAGTCAGGTTAACCTCCAAATACAAAAATGATACATTTGTAACTATGACAATACATCCACCATGAAGGCAAACACATTAACCCTTTGTTCAGGAGAAAATCCAAAGTTTTTTATTTCACCTAAGAAATATATTCAATCCTCTGATACATGTGTCCCCTTTAATATCCTGGAACTTCAAAATTTTCTGGATGATTTATATGAGAAAGATTCATACAGAAAATGTTGGGAGTCACCTGGCTCCAAAGATGGCACTGAGCACTCTTTTCTTCTGGTACTAACTTCCCCATGCCCAGAGACAGTGGCAGGAAGAGCTGCCCAATGGTGAGCCCTGCTGACCCTCATGTCCTTATCCACCAATCAGAAAGTGCCCTGTACCAATACCTTGCTCTGTTGAATGGTTCCTGGCTCTATAATTGTGGAAAGCTGTTCCTCAATAAACAGGTACTTCTCCGATGACAAGCCTAGTCCGGTCGTTCTTTCAGAAACAACAAAGAAATACTCATTACTACCCATCACGGGATAGATCTTCTTATCCAACAAAAGGGTTAACCAGTACTTTGGATATCAACCCCTGTTTTCTCACTCAGTCCTGGCATCTTCCCAATAGATCCATGAACAAATTGGACATGGCATCAGGGGTAAAGATTATTCCTGGATTCAGCAAGATGAAGGTACACTCACCAAGGCCAATCTGTCTGAATCCCCTGCTGAATAATCATGGCTAATAGCAAAGACCAATCTGAGTTCCCAACATCGCACCATTCCCTGGGGTGATCAGCCAGCCCCTTCATAGCACATTGATGACATTGGACCATGTTCAACATGAAAGGGCCACTCTTTTTTTTCTGGACTGGACATTCACTCTGGGTATGGATTTTGCTTTCTCTCCTGAAGTGCTGCTGCCAGAACTAACATCTCTGGACTCACAGAATGCTTTATTCGCCATAAGAGTATTCCACGCAGCATTGCTCCTGATCAAAGAGATTGATTCTCAGCAAACATGGCCTGTATAACAAATCCCATGGCCTGTGTTCATGGGATTTGTTATACTTAACATAGGTCTTCCAACTTCCTGAAACACAGAACCTGATGGAATGGTGAAATATCCTTGTAAGACTCTCCCTCAAGCTACACGTAGCTGGAAACATCTCTAATTGCTGGGGCAATGTCCTCCAGGATGTGTACGTGCTCCATGTCTACATCTAATTTATGGTACTGCTTCTCCCACAACAAGGATTCATAGGATCAGACCCCAAGCATTCAATGAATAGAAATGAGAGTGTGTTCTCCCCATATATCATTGATGTCTATGATTCACCAACATTGTATGTTCCTGCACTTTTCAGTTCTGCTGTTTAAGAAAATTCTTAGTGACAAAGAGAGAGATTCTTCAACCCAGACACAAATTGATTCCATTTTCTGAGAGCTGAGATTACTGCCATTTAGGATTCTCATTATAGCTGAATCAACAGGTGAAGAAGAATCATTCTTTGGTACATAGTGATTGATTCTGACTAGGAATGGGAAACTGAGTTGCTACTACACAATACAGAGAGCAAGAGCAAGTGTGACATAGGACATTTTCCTAGTGCCTCTTCAAACTCCCAGGTTCTGTGATGGAGAGCAACAGGAAACTAAATCTCAAGTCAGGTCACACTGATAAAGGCTCATATCCTTCAGAGATCAAGTTTTGGGTCACCCACCTGACTAACAACAATGACCAGCTGTGAACCAAGGCAGTATGTACTAGGGAGTGAAATAGGATAGTTATAAACACCAGTAATGACCATGTGGACAACCCTCAGGAACACAGAGTGCCATACTTTTGCATTTCTTCTTAATGCTGATAAGAATTTGTTTATTTATATTATACAAATTAAGTGTTTATTTCATTGTCATCCTCTTATCAAACATGAGGTGTGGATAATACCTAAAATCATATTTTAGTATTTAAATAACTGGATATAAGTGAAGGAGTATGAATCAGTAGAAACAGAATAAATTTCACACAAAATACAAAAAAAAAATAATTTTTTTCCCTTAATGAGGAAAGGGTTGTATATTTTATATACTCTTCTTGGGAAAAGTTGAGGACATATTAGATTATCCATAGAATAGTAAGATTAGGTAGAAGAATATTTTATGTTGTCTTTATTTGAATATTGAGCAAAGATTTTTTTAAAAAATGCATGAGTGCTGTGTTGACACAAAACAAAGCAACCATACCTGTGTCCTGGGTAGATTTGTGAGTCAACAGATTACATAAAATGACAACAAAGGTAGGTTTTTCTCATTGATTCAGCCACACTTTCCAATCTGCCCTCTCACAAGTTCTCCCTTTAACTTCCCCATCTCCCGAGAATAGCTGTCCAATGATGAGCCCTGCTGGCTCACATGATCCTTACCCACCAATTAGACTAGCCCTGCAGGCTCACATGATCCTTATCCACCCAATCAGACTAGGCCTGCTGACTCACATGATCCTTACCCATCAATCAGAAAGCACCCCATGCCAACTGCAAACCATTAAACTGTTAAACTGTCATAACTGTCAAACTGCCTTTTTTGTTCTTTCATCAGAGATGAAACCTGGGAGGGGGAATGCCTCGCTGCTTGAGGGCCCCCTCTCTCAAGGCTTGCCATCTTTGTCCTCTCTTTTGAGTGCTGCTACTACTCACAGAACACCGGCTCTTCAGTAGGTGAGTTCCCCTATTGGGTATCCATTTTCATATTGGCTATACACAGGGGCTTTTACCATGAATGTCCAGCAAACCTCTGATGCCCAATCTTGAGGAGAGAATGCATCCCACCACAACCTTCACATTCATGATGGACTCTCTGGGACCCAGTTCATGAGTGAGAGGTCCTGAGGGGTGGAAAAAAAAAGGCACTCATCTCTCTCTCTCTCTCTCTCTCTCTCTCTCTCTCTCTCTCTCTCTCTCTCTTTCTCTCTCTCTCAACCACCCTTGTCCCTCTGCTGACCTATAGGGGCTTCTTCTTCCCTCTCTGAAGACTCCTCCTTATTAAATTCTGCAGACAAAATTGGCCTTACTATCAATTAGATAATCAAAGTCAATGGCCCCCAGGAGGATTCCTAGATCCGACAATTCTCAGAGATCTCTTTAACTTCTGCGAGCGCTCACAAAAGTGGAAGGAGATCCCCCATGTTGACTTTTTCTCTTTTTTGTTCTCACCCCGACCTATCCAGCAGATGAAACCCCTCCCTACTGACCTCCCCTGTCAGCTCCATCCAACCACTCAGGTGCTCCCCCTGACTTGGCTGACACCTTTATTACTCCAAACTAGGTCCCTCTCCCTAGTCCCACAAACCATGGTCCCTTTAAGAGATTTACTGGACCTGAGGGCATTATCTGAGTACATGTCCCATTCTCTATGAATGACTTCATGCAACTCGAGCGAAGGTTGGGCTCATTCACCACAGAAGAGAGGTCAATGGGTCTTCCAGGCTTATAGCCTCACTTACATGTTATTGGTTAATACTCTCCTTCTAGAGGAACGTACCAGAGTCTGAGAACTTGCCAGAGCCCATGTTGATGAAACTCACTGAGTTAATCCCAATCACCCTCCGGGGCCATTTGCTGCCTCAGATAATACACAATGGCATACAGAGTAGGAACCAATTCTTTGCATGTATTATTGCTGGGCTCAAAAAAGTGGGATGTAAGGCTGTCAATTTCCAAAAATTACAGGAGACCCCATCGAAATTTCTGGATCAGCTTATGAAAGTCCTTCAGCAGTAACATAGATCCTGAAACCCCAGATGGTCATCATGTTCTTATGACATATTTCCTCTTGCAGAGCTACCTCGACATCTGGGCTAAACCAAAACAGCTCAAACAAAGCCCTGCCACCCCCCAGACTGAGAAATTTCAGATGCTCACCCAGGCCCTGCAGGGTGCTTCCTTGGGTTGCTGCCCATCACCAAAATCCCCCCTGGGTACCAGCTTCAAGTGTGGCAAGGAGGGACATTGGGCCAGGGCATGCCCTGCACCATGCACTGCACATACCCCATGCCTTAAATGTCAACAAGAAGGTCATTGGGGCTCTGAGTGTCCTAGATACCATAGGAGGCCTATGGCCAGGTTACCATCTGACCTTCTGGGCATGGCAATGGAAGATTGATGGAATCTTGGGTTCTTGTCCCTTGTCCTAGTACTTGTCCTGTCAATAGACAAAAACCAGGGTGAAGATTCAGGTGGATAGGTGCAAGATTGACTTTCTCCTAGGCACTGGGGCTACCTTCTCAGTCCTGACAGAATTCTGGGGGCAAACAGTGCTGTTTACCTCTCCTATTGTCAGGGTAGAAGGAGAGACCATCTATCCAAAAAAGAATTCCCTATTACTCTGTTCCATAGACAACTTCCCATTCTCTGAGGCATTCCTAGTTATGCCCCAATGACCAGTTCCTTTGCGTGGCTGAGATATTCTCTTTAAATTCAATACAACAATCAACATCCGGGCTCCTGGCATCTGTCAGACCCCAGAATCGGCCTGTTCATCTTTTCTGGCCCCTTTGGCAGAAGACTGCTTCACTGGTGAGGCTGATATGAAACATCATACTAAAAAGGACCCCTTACCTACGAACCTGATTGACCCGATTGTATGGGATACTCACATTCCCTTCACCGTTTCCTGCCCACCAGTAAAGATCCTAACACCTTCCCCAATCAAGCTCAATACCCGCTGCCCACAAAAGCTCCTATGGGCCTACAACCTATTATTCAGGACCTTGTGAGCAAAGGAGTACCTCCGTCCTGCTCATTCCCCCTACTATACTCCCATTCTAGTGGTAGAAAAGCCCAACAGGTCCTATTACTTAGTTAAGGATCTACGACTCATCAACACTTCTGTTAGGCCCATACATCCTTTGGTTCCCAACCGGATTTGAATTGCCAGCTATCATAATCATGTGAGTTAATTCCTTATAATGAATCTCACACACCCACACATTTATGCATACGTGAATACACACAGACATCCTATTGATTCTGTTTCTTTGGAGAACCACAACAGGAAACTAATTGACTATTTTAAAAAACAAAACGAGCATATTGTTGAGTTTGTAATGTATTTAAAGGTGAAATGCATGACAAAAATTGACTCCTTTATCACTAGGAAATGAACTTTATCTTTGGTACTATTTTTTGCTCTTAAATCTGTTGATATAATATAGTCACACTAGATTCCTTTAGTATTCACATCTTATATCACTTTAATTCTTTTACTTTAAACATATATGGGTCTTCATATAAAATGATCATAGTTGGGTCTCGCTTTTTAAGATGATAAAACCAAACTCTCTGCCTTTAGTTTAGGGTAACAGATATTTATAGTTAATGTGATCATTATACAGTGAGATTGGTGTCTATTATCTTGCTATTTGCATTTTGTTGTATTTCTTTCTTTTCCCACCTTCTTTTTGATAAATCAAGATTTTAAAGTCATTCCACTTTATTTCCTTGTTGATTTATTATTTACACTGGTTTTATTTTAGTGTTGCTTTAAGTGTCACAGTATATACTGATAAACCAAGCCTGATTCCTCCTTAAAATTGGGAGCCATCTCTCCACAAACATGAAAAGCTAATTTCAGATTTACTATAAATTACTGCGAATTATAAATTTTCTTGGAATGCCTGCCCATGTCTTGAACTCACCCATGGTTGTCTTTCCCTAACCAGATAACAACCCTCTCTGTGGCTCTAATGACCGTTATAAATTCTGATGTCGGGGCCAACAATATTATAAACTAGCCTTTGTGTCATGCTCGTCAAGAGTTTTGTTATCTGTAAGTTCTCACCCCCCGCCTTTGTGTAATTTTCTGGGCTATAAATCTGCGCTTCTAGAAAGTTTCGAGGCTGTCTTTTGTTCCTGTGGTTTTTGTTGGGAGAGGCAGCCCAGCTGGTTGAAATAATAAGTTTGCTTTAATTTGATTTTAATTAAAGTCGATAGTCTTTTTTTTTGCATCCTGGTCTAACAATACCTTTATCAGTCTACCATCAAGTGATATTATACAACTTCACAACTAAGAAATATGTAATATTATGTTGCTATTCCCCCTGCCCCCATCTCAATCTTCATGCTATTGTCTGGATAAAGGAATCCTCAGGATACCATAAACAGATTTCAACACTAACCATCTATTCTGGGGAATAAAAGACATTTTTTTACTTCAGAGTAACGTTATTGGTAATTGGAGAGCAAAGAAAGCTTGAAGATTACTGTGGAACTATTTTAGAGATTAAAAAATATCTACTTCCTCATGTGGAAATCTGGGATAATCATTGGAATTCAGCTGGCCATCAGTCTCTTGCAAGTCTCCCTGTCATCCCTCCAGAGGGAGATACAACTATTTACCGGGTGGGATTTGCCTAGCTCATGAGGTATTTTACTGTAGCGCTGTGGACAGAGTACACCTGACACTTCTTTCTTCTCCTTTTGTCTCACACCTCTGGCTGTATTATTTTTCTTGGTCCCCTAACATTTTTAGCTAGGCCATTAATGACTCATGGAAAATAAAGCTATTCTTCTTTTGAATGAAAATTCCCTCCTTGAACTCTGGCTTAGAGACACACATTTTTTGGTTCCCTTTCCCCCCTTCATTTCTGTCCTGGGTAGTCCATCAGTACTATCCATTCAGATTCCAATTTCATGTTCCTTTCAGCTCCTGCATAAGATGCACACAAACAAATATGGTAGCCTCCATTAGTCACTTTTCTAGTGGCCACCCAAACACTTCTTTTTCCTCTCGATCCTCCTAATTGAACTATTTAATATTCACTCTCAATGTGCTTCAGAAGATGCAGTCTCATTTAAGGAATTAGGGCCAGTGGAGCTAGGACAGGAAATTTTCCAAGGTGCATCTAAGTCATATTCAAATATTTAAAATATTTTATATTAATTATATTTAAATATGAATATTTTGAATATTAAAAAGAGCTTTTAAAAACATTTTTACCATTTCTTTTTTTTTATTTAAAGAGAGAGTGAGAGAGGAGAGAGAGAGAGAGAGAGAGAATTTTTTTTAATATTTATTTTTTAGTTCTCGGCAGACACAACATCTTTGTTGGTATGTGGTGCTGAGGATCGAACCTGGGCCGCACGCATGCCAGACGAGCGTGCTACCGCCTGAGCCACATCCCCAGCCCCATTTTTACCATTTCTGATGTTAGCAGCTATATTGGAACTGAAAACACAGGGACAGTGGACTTGGTTAAAGATTTCCCTAAGCTTCGTTTTGGCAGTTCTAAGAAATGATTACACTTTCCTATCAGGACTTCTTCCAGTACCCACATTGCTAATTTCTTATCATTGGGAAACTCATCAATACTTTTTCCTATTCTTCCTGTGGGCTGTTGCAAGATTGATTGATTCTTCTACAAATCATTATTCTGATATCAAATGGAGCCAATAAACAAATTTTATTTTTTTATCCCTTGGCTTCCTTTTAAATCACTGGTGGCAACAGTTCCAAACTTTTCCTCTACAATTAGGAAGAAATTAAATTTTCACTTGAGAGGGAAAAAAAATACCACATTCATATCCTCACCTCATATTATTCAGTCCTTTTCCTCTTTTTTTGTGGGTCTTGATGTTGACCCTATCTGCTCATTAGGTATGGATGGGATTCAAATAACAAAACAAAGAAATAATAATATAATAATAACAAAACAACAAACTGAAACACTGAACCTCTTTGATGCTTTTGACATACAAACATTATTGAGAAGAAACTTTCATGATAGATTTTCAATTTTACTTAGGGACTTCTGCAAGGTTTTTCTGTTAATGTGTGATATGACTCATTAGGAGTGTTGGCAGCAATTTAGCATCATTCACCACAGAAGCCATTGTTCTTGGCACAGTTATTGGGACTTCCTAGAAGGTGGTTTGGCCATCCTTACTTAACCTCCACTTTCTGAGCCCCACGTAGACCTTCTAGGATCTCAACTCCTCAGATCCACAGTGAGAGCCAGACTGCACCACCCTTGCCCCCTCAGGTCATGGGTATCCTCCTCCACCAGAAGGTGCTCTCTGCCAGGTACCAAAGAGGGCAGAGGGGCATCTTGACGTGAGGAAGACAGACAGGCCCATCTCTTACACCAGTCTCTAGATGGGTGGGTTGGAACTAAACTCCAAGAACTCTGGAAACCTGGTGGTTTCTAGAAGGAGAGACCAGAAGTGCCAACGGAAGGATCCGATGTGCAGTCTGGGACGCTGGGAGCGCCCACGTGTCTCTTCTGGAGGGTGAGGCTCTTCCCTTGCATTGTTAATCTTCAGCCCAAGGTTAAAGCTGTGTTAGCTAGGTTTTTATTTTTTTATTTTTAAAATTCACATATTCCCCTTATTTATTTGTGCTTTCAAATCCAGTTACTGGGCTGGGGTTGTAGCTCAGGGAGAGAGGGTGAGGCTCTGGGTTGGATTCTCAGCACCACATTAAAAAATAAAAAAGTCACAAAGTCTAGCCCATGCCTAAGGGGCTGGGGAAGCAGCTAGGAGAATGCAATTGGGGACAGGAGCCAGAGCCAAGCAAGGCCTGGTGGCAAAAGTGTGTGGGGGAGGGAGATGTGTGTCCACTTAAATTATTTGTAATGTTTCTGAGTGGAAGACTTCCTTTCTCTTCCATTTGTTTAATTATTTATACCAAATTGAGCTCATGGAGATTTATTTTATCATTTGGGTTGCATCACATTACTTATCTTTTGGTCAAATTATCTCAGCTTTGTTCATTAGGAATCCTTCATATTATCTCCCTTGTCCTTCCAATTGTATTTCTATTGTGTTAGGTCCATTTGGTGTATTGTGTTAAAGTATTCTGTTTCCATATGGATTTTCTGTCTACATGATTAATCTGTTATGAATTAATGACTCCTACTGTTAATGTGTTGCTGATGATATCTTTCTTTAGATCTGTCAGTGTTTGCCTTAAATTAGGTAGAGTGATTTTGGTTGCATAGCTTTTTTTTTCCTTTGGGTACTGAGGATTGAACTCAGGGACACTTGACCACTGAGCCACATCCCCATCCACATTTTGTATATTATTTAGAGACAGGGACTCACTGACGAGTGGGTCCTTTCCATTGCTGAGGCTGGCTTTAAACTGGAGATCCTCCATTGCTGAGGCTGGCTTTAAACTGGAGATCCGCCTGTCTCAGCCTTCCAAATGGCTGGGATTACAGGCATGTCCCACTGCAACCAATTTGCATACCTATTTTTAATCATTACATTTTCCTATTGAATTGACCCTTTAATCATTATTTAATGACTTTTTTGTCTCTAATACCAGTTTTGACTTGTCTATTTGCCTTATACAAGTATAACTTCACCATGTTTTCTTTCAGTTACTGTTTGCATAGAATATCTTTTTCTTCCTTTACTTTCAGCCTTTATACAAGATGAATATGTCATATGATCTCTACTATACAGTGTATAGATCTGTGGAAGTCTGCCTGCCCATAATCTGAGAATCCCCTAAGCTTTGAGTAAGGGGGTGCTGGTCTAGTATCACACACCTTACTCTATGCAATGAAGTGGCCCCCACCTTCACTCTGCAAAGAAGTTTTCTCTAGCCCTGGACTTGGGCATTACCCAGTGGGATTAGACAACTCCCTTTGAAACTGTATCTCCTGCTTAATTTGGTGAAGAACATTCTATTGAAACTCCTGTGTGTCTCCCCTATAAACATAAAGGGATTCTGAGTGCATGCTCTCTTTTCTAGTGCTTTTTCCAGCGTGAAAGCTGACATTTAAGGTCACAGAGCAGTCCACCTTCCATGTGAAAATTTCTTTTGTGTCCTGTGCTTTCTCACCATTTTCTTAGTTTAATGTTGCAGCCAGCTCTTGTGAACCCAGTTAATATCGTCAGTGCAGGTGGCTGGTGAGATATAGCCTATAGTTTTCTATTATACTTTGTATACTTAAGAATTTGTAAGACAGTAGAACTTATATTGGTTTTTTTTTTTACATGCAGAAATTATAATGATAAATAAAGAGAATAAGAGTAAAGTTTGGAGGTGATGGATATGTTTATAGTGTAGTTTAGAGTGATTTCATGAGTATATTTATCTCTGAACTCATCAACTTTTATATATTAAATATGTCCAATGTTTTGTATGTTACTCCTTCCTCAGTAAAGTGGTTTTATTTGTTTTTTATTATCTTCAATATTTTTAGTTGTAGATGGTCACAATATCTTTATTTCGTTTATTTATTTTTATGTAGTGCTAGGGATCAAATACCAGTAAAGTGGGGTTTTTTTGTTTGTTTGTTTGTTTTGTTTTGTTTTGTTTTTGTTTTTGTTTTAAGATAATTCCACCACATGACCAGCACTGGCTTCATGAAAGAAAGTTCAATTCATGAGTAAATGCTAGGGAGATCTAAATTAAAGAGATAAGACTCTAATTACCTTTAATACCAGCCCTGGGTTGGCTTTTCCTAGCTTCTGCCTCCACCCATGTAATGCGATATTGAGGTTCACTAAAGAGGAGAGAGAGAGAGAGAGAGAGAGAGAGAGAGAGAGAGAGAGAGAGAG
Source organism: Ictidomys tridecemlineatus (assembly GCF_052094955.1). Taxonomy (NCBI): domain Eukaryota; kingdom Metazoa; phylum Chordata; class Mammalia; order Rodentia; family Sciuridae; genus Ictidomys; species Ictidomys tridecemlineatus. The sequence goes on along the minus strand of NC_135478.1, from coordinate 68,143,078 downwards.
AGAGAGAGAGAACAGGCCAGAGAGTGAACTTTTATTACAGAACAAAAAATTCAAGGGAAATTCCCATCCAATGAACATTAAGGCGGCGGGGGGGGGGGGGGGGGGCAGCATCCCAAGGTCAGGGACGATAATTGGGTTTTCGGGCAGTGGCAAGGCATACCTCTGCAAAGACCGGGAGAAGGGTGGGGAAAAGCTCTAACACAGCTGTGTCTAAGCGCCTCTCACCTAGCCAGGGAGGTAATTTAAATCACATGTGAGAATGGCCTCCAAGAGATAATCCATGTTATTTATTTATTTTTTATGAACCTTGATTTTATTTATATGCAGTGCCAAGAATTGATCCCAGTTCCTCACACATGCTAGGCAAGTGCTCTACCACTGAGCTACAATTCCAGTCCAGCAAAGTGGTCTTAATGTACAAAACAAAACATTTTTGTTTTTTTTTTCCTTCTGATTTCTTTTTTGACCTATGGATAATTTAGAAGTCTCTCAATATTTGGAGTTTCAGGAGATATTTCTATTATTGATTTTTAATTTTGTACTGGCCTGAGAATATACTTTGAAGACTTAAAGTTTAAATTTATTGCTCCTTTTATTATGGCTTAGAATATAGCTTATGTTGATAAACTTTTCCACATACATATAAAAATATTTTCTGTTTTTTTTAGAGTGGAGTGTTTGGTAAGTTTACCTAGGTCAAGCTGGATAATAGAATGGTTTTTTCAGATTTTTTTTTCTGTCCCTCCTGTCTCTACTCTTTCAGGGCTCCAATTACTTCAACACACCTCTCTCACTACTAGATAGGTCATCCAGACATAATCTAAGTAAAGATTCCTCAGACCTAAAAAATACTATTAACCAAATGGACCTAATAGACATCTGTAGAATATTTCATCCATCAATTACTGAATTTAATTTCCTCTCAGCAGTGCATGGAACATTTTCTAAAATATGTGACATTTTAGGTCATGAAGCAAATCTTAGCAAATAGAAAAAAATATAGATAATACCTTGCATCCTAATGGAACATAATGGAGTGAAATTAGAAATCAATGACCTGATAAAAAATAGAAACCACTCTAACACCTGGAGACTAAATAATACATTTTTGAACGATAAATGGACAGCAGAAGAAATTGGAGGAGATATAAAATATTCGTATAAACAAATGAGAATAGGTACACAACATATCAAAATATCTGAGCCAGTATAAAGGCAGATGTAAGAAAAAAATTTAGCCCTGAGTTAATACATTAAAAAATTAGATAACACATAAATAACTAACATTATGCCTCAAGGTCCTAGAAAAAAGAAAAACAAACCAACACCAAAGTCAGTAGAAAACAGGAATTAAAATCAGAGCCCCAAACCAATGAGATTGAGAATAAAAAATACAAAGGATCAATAAAACAAAGAGTTAGTTTTTGAAAAGATAAGCAAGAACGATAACCCCCCTAGTCAAGTTAACCAAAATGAAGAGAGAAAAGACTCAAATAAATACAATTAGCGATGAAAAAGAAAATATCACTAGATACCACTGAAAGCCAGAGGATCATCTGAAATTATTTTGAAAATTTATACTCCAATAAGCTAGAACTTCTTGAAGAAATCGAAAAATTTCTAGAGACATATGACCAAATCAAATGAACTATGAGGATCTAGAAAACATAAACAGATTAATATCAAGTAATGAAATTGAAATAGCTATCAAAAGCCTTTCAACAAAGAGAAGTCCAGGATCAGATGGAGTAATAGCTGAGTTCTATCAAACCTTTAGAAAAAAATTAGTACCATACCTCCTCAAATTATTCCATGAAATTGAAAAGAAGGGATTCACTAACAAATTCATTCTATGAGACCAGCATCACCCTGACTAGACAAACACACATCAAGGAAAGAAAATGTCAGGCTGATATCCTTGATGAACACAGATGCAGATGCAAAAAAATCTTAAAAAAATATTGAGAATCTGAGTGTGATGATGCAGGCCTGTAATCCCAGCAGCTCCGGAGACAGGAGAATAGTGACTTCAAAGCCAGCTTCAGTAACAATGAGGTGCTTAGAAGCTCAGTGAGACCCTGTCTCTAAATAAAATATAAAATAGGGCTGGACATGTGGCTCAGTGGCCAAGTGTCCCTGAGTTCAAGGCCCAGTCCCTCCTGCCCCCCAAAATATTTTGGAAAACTGGATACAAAAACATATTACAAAGATAGTACACTACAATCAAGGGAGTTTCATTCCAGGGCTGAGAGGTTGGTTCAATATATGCAAATCAATAGATGTAATTTACCACATAATAGACTTAAGGATAAGAATCACATGATTATCTCAATAAATGCAGAATAGTCATTTGACAAAGTACAACACATATCAATGTTTAAAACATTAGAGAAATTCGGGATAGAAGGAACTTACCTCAACATTGTAAAGGCTATACATGACAAATCCAAAGGCAATATCAAACTGAATGGAGTAAAACAGTATGCATTTCTTCTAAAAACAGGAATAAGACAAAGATGTCCACTATCACCATTCCTATTCAATACAGTTGTTAAAACTCTAGCCAGAGCAATCAGGCAAGAAAAGGAAATTAAAGAAATACAAAAAGGAAAATTAGCTCAAATGATCTTGGCTAGCTATTGACATGATCATATATTTAGAGGACCCCAAAAACTCCAACACAAGACTTCTAGAGCTGATAAAATTTTAGTAAAGTATCAGCATCCAAAGTTAACATATACAAATCAATCACTTTCCTATACTTCAATATAAATCAATCACTTTCGTATACTTCAATAAGGAACCACTGTAAAAGAAACAATAACTTGAAAAAAGTGGGACTAAATATCATGAAGGATGTCAGGGACCTTTGCAATGAAAACTATAGAATGCTAAAGAAAGAGACTGAAGAAGACCTTAGAAGATGGGAAGATGTCCCATGGATAGGCAGAATTAATATTATTAAGATGACAATATCACCAAAACCATAATATTCAATCCAATTTCCATCAAAATACCAATGTCATTCTTAACAGTCTAGAAAAGGCAATTCTAAAATTCATTTGGGGAAATAAGAGACCCAAAATAGCCAAAGCAATCCTGAGCCAAAAAGAAAAAAAAGATGCTGAAGGCATCACAGTACCAGACCTCAAAATATGCTACAGAGCTATAATAACAAAACAACATGACTCTAGCACCAAAACAGACTGAAGAACAATGAAATAGAATAGAAGATAGAGAGGCAAATCTACATTAATACAATTATCTGATACTAGATGAAGGTACCAAAAACATTAATTGGAGAAAAGATAGCCTTTTTAACAAATGGTTTTGGAGTTACTGGAAATTTATATGTAGAAAAATGAAAGTGAATTTCTATCTCTTACCATGAAAAGGTCAACTCAAAGTGGATCAAAGACCTAGGAATTAGACTGGAAACTCTGCAACTCCTAGAAAATGTAGGCCCAACAGTTCAACATGTTAGCACAGGAACTGACTTCCTTAACAAGATTCCTTAAGCAAAAGACATAAAACCAAAAAATCAATAAATGGAATGGCATAAAAATGAAGAAATTTTTGTATAGCAAAGAAAACAAGTGAGTGAATAGAAACCTTGCTTAAGATTTTTGCCACCTGTTATTCAGACAGAGCATCAATATCCATAATATATAAAGAACTCAAAAATCTTGACACCCAAACCTCCTCAAATAGCTCAATTAAAAATGAGCAAAATAACTAAAGACTCTTCTCAAAAGAAGAAATACAATTGGACAACAAACATGTAAAAAATGTTCAATATCTCTAGCAGTAAGGGAAATGCAAACCAAGACTGCATTGAGATTTCATCTCACCCTAGTCAGAATAGCAATTATCAAGAGTACAAATAATAATAAGTGTTGACAAGGATGTGGGGAAAAGGTACTTTTGTACATTGTTGGGTAGGACTGAAAATTAATGCAACTACTCTGGAAGGTCATATGGAGATTTCTCAAAAAACTAGGAATGGGCTCAGCAAAAGAAACAATCAATGAGGTGAACAGAGAGCCTACATTTTGGGATCAAATTTTTGCCACATGCATGTCGGATAGAGTTCTAGTCTTCAGGATATATAAAGAACTCAAATACTCAACACCTAAAAACCAAACAACCCAATCAATAAATGGACTAAGGAGCTAAACAGACACTTCTCAGAAGAAGATACATAACTGATCTACAAATATATGAAAAATGTTCAACATCTCTAGTAATTAGAGAAGTGCAAATCAAACTATTCTAAGATTTCATCTTATGCCAATCAGAATGGAAGTTATCAAGAATACAAACAACAATAAGTACTGGTGAGGATGTGGGGGGAAAGGCACACTCATACATTGTTGGTAGGACTGCAAATTGGTGCAACCAATCTGGAAAGCAGTATATAAATTCCTTAGAAAACTTGGAATGGAACTACCATTTGTGTAGAGGGAAGTGAGGACTGGGGTGTGGCTGTGGGGATGAGAAGGATGGTAGAATGAGACAGACATTATTACCTTATATACATGTATATACTGAAGTGACTACCATGTACAGTCAGAGGAGTGAGAAGTTGTGCTCCATTTGTGTATGATATGTCAAAATTCATTCTACTGTCCCACTCCTTGGTCTATACCCAAAGGACTTAAAATAAGCATACTATAGTAACACAGCCACATCAATGTTTATAGCAACTCAATTCACCATAGCTAAACTGTGGAACCAACCTAGATGCCCTTCAATAGATGAATGGATAAAGAAACTGTGTTATATATACACAATAGTATATTACTCAGCATTAAAAGAGAATAAAATTATGACATTTGCAAGTAAAATCATGGAGTTGGAGAATATAATGCTAAGTGAAGTAAGTCAATCCCCAAAAACCAAAGGCCATATTCTCTCTGATAAGTGGATAATGATCCTTAATGAGGGGAAATGGGGAAAATGGAGAAACTTTGGGCAAAGGGGAGGGAGGGAGGGGAGAGCTCAAGGGGCCAGGAAAGATGGTGGAAGTAGGTAGACATCATTACACTAGATACCTGTATGACGTCACATATGGTGTGATGCTATATTGTGTACAACCAGAGAAATGAAAAGTTGTGCTTGCTGTAATTGTGTACAATGAATTAAAATACATTTTGCTGTCATATATACCAAAGGAGAATAAATAAATAAACAAATAACCCCCCCAAAAAATTGAAAAATAAAGCAAAAAAACAAAAACAAACAAGCAAAAAAAGAATGTAGGAATGGAACCATCATATGACTCCCACTCTTTGGTATATATCTGAAGGAGCTAAAGTCAGCATGCTACATGGATACAGCCACATCAGTGTTTGGTAGAAACACAATTCATAACAATCAAGCTATGGAACCAACGAAGGTGTCCTTCAACAGATGAATAGACAAAGAATATGTGATATATATATATATATATATATATTCATCTGTAGCCAATGGAGTATTAGTCATAAAGGAGAATGAAATTATAGTATTTGCTGGTAAATGGATGGAACTGGAGACCACCATGCTAAGTGAGTTAAACCAGACTCATAAAGCCAAAGATTGAATGTTTTCTCTGATTTGTGAAAGCTACCCCAAAATAAAAGGGAAAAAAAGATAAAAAAAGATAAAGGGAAAATGATTTCATAAAAATAGAAGAAAGATAGGTAGAATAGATAAAGGGGGCTGAGGGGAGGGAGAAGGAACACGATAAGGGTAGAACAGCAGAGTGAATCTTACCTAACTTTCACATATATGAATATATGTGAAATACATATATGAATATACCACATATGTGAATATACCACAGTGAATCTCATCATAATGTATATCCACAAGACACTAACTATTAAAAAAAAACATAAAATTCAATAGCAGAAAGATCTGTAGAGTAGAGGATAGAGAAGATGGGGAGGGAGGAGGGAAGGGAAAGGAGGAAATACTGGGGACTGAATTAGGACAAATTATATTTCATGCTTTTTTAAGTATGTGAAAATGAATTCTAATGTTATACATAACTAAAAGAACAAAAAAATTCAAAAAAAATTGTTTCATGTCACTTGCATGGGCATTGATTAACACAAATCCTTAACACAAGCTGACATATTTGTATCTGTAAATCTTAAGGAGGAAAGGACCCCTCATGCTTGTTAATCACTATGTAATCAATCCAGTGCATGGAACACAGCAAGTACTCATACAATATTTGTCAAAAAAATGAATGAGTCATATAAATGCCATAGCTGCCTTAACTTAAACTAATTATATTCTTGCATAAAGGAAGGTACCAGATAAAAGTAATAGTAATAGATAAAAGCAATTGAAGACAATGGTAATACATTTCATCTACTTAAACAACAAGCCACAATATGGAGTCATGGTAAGCTCAGTGAAGCAAGACATTTTGATATCTGAGTTGAGAAAAGAGAAACAATATCTCAAATATGCTTATGATGAGTGTTGGGCTGTGGCTTAGTGGTAGAGTGCTTGCCTAGCATGTGTGGGGCATTGGGTTCAAACCTTAGCACCACATAAAAATGAAATAGATTATGTGTGTCATCTAAAACTAAGGGAAAAACTCCAAAATATCCTTATGACAAGAGGATGGCAGGGAGTGAATGAAACATGGGAGTAAATGCAATGTAGAAAAATGCACTTTTCTTTTTATTTGTTTATGTAAATGACATGTTATTTAATGTACTTTATAAGAATTGGAATACTAATAAGACTGACGGTGGAAATTACCTGCTAATATATTACATGGGAAAAGACAGAAGAAGATACTCAGCCTGTCTTCTGAAAAGGGTAGCATGGAAAGAGACTACAGAGATCTGGATTCTGTAATGAATACATTATTATAAAATATCCTGGCATGTTTTTTTTATGATCCTCTGCTATAACTGATTTTTAAAAAATTTGTTCTAATTAGTTATTCATAAAAGTAGAATGCATTTTGACATATTGTACACAAATGCAGCACAACTTCTCATCCCACTGACAGTACATGGTGCAGAGTCACTTCAGTATATACGTGTATATAAGGTAATAATGTCTGTCTCATTATACCATCCTTCTCATCTTCACAGCCCCACCTCACCTCTCACTGCACTCTACACAAACACCAAATTTTCTTCATTCTTCCAGACCCACCTGTCCCAGTATGGATCAGCATCCACATATCAGAGAAAATATTAAGCTTTGTTTTTATTTTCAGAGGGGGGGGGATTCGCTTATTTCACTTAGCATGATATTTTCTAGTTACAACTATTTACCTGAAAATCCATAATTTCATTCTTATTTAAGGCTGAGTAATATTTCATTGTGTTTATATACCACATTTTCCTGACATGTTATATTTATGTAGTAATATTTATTCCTGGAGAATCACCAAGTGTTAGTGTGGGAATTAACTTTCTTCATTTATTAAATTCTTTTCTGTGTAAAGATATTCATGAAAACCATTAAAAGGGCATACTGGGTAAGGGAGACTTGATCTTTCTCAAAAATTGTCTTAAGAGGGTAGCATGGAAAGGGGCTACAGAGATCTGGGTTCTGCAATGAATAAAACAAGTCAGGAAGTGTAGGAATAGTTACTCTGCATTGTTAATTGGCCCCTAGAGAGAGTATCCCCATGCTATCTTCTGAGCCAGAGTCCCAGAATTATCAAGGTCCCCCAACCCTGCAAACAAACTTTAAGTACAGCACTATGGGATTATCACCTCAGTGCACACAGCACAGAGTAATTGGTATGTTGGGTAATGGTGCCCAGACGAGATCCAGGGTGTGTTCTGGTGGGAATTCTTGATGCCACCAGGGATTCAGATCTCTATTCACATCTGCTGATATCATAGGTCCTGAGGACCAGGGGGTATTTCATCTTTCATGGAGTATGCTCCTCTTTTCTCATGAAAGACTCATGCCAGGCCAAGTATGACCTCTTCTAACCCTTGTGATTACTGTTGAGGAAACATAGTTCAGAAGGAGCTTAGTAACTGCATAACATATACATGTTACTAAGTAGGGATTGAAGATAAAGCTAGAAAGAGGGTACCTTAGTGATTCCAAACCACAGAGACTGCAAAGTGGATCCTTGTTGGACTCTGGGAGCATTGAAGATTAAGCTGGTATTATGTTTAGCATCTTACTCAGGTAACATGAATGGCCATTCCTATTTCCCGGCTCTCAACCTGGTAATGAAAAGTAGTTCAAATATATGTTCAGGGACAGAGGAAACATATATACCATACCAAGTTCCAACTAGGAGGGGCCAAATGCATTAAGTTACTTAATCTGTACTTCTGTGGGCTCATGGGGCTCAAAATATGAGCACAGATATTGAGAGGGTCACAGAACCCCATATCCTAATGTTTCTGTGATGCTCCATCACTAGAGTAATTAGTTCAAATCATGATGACTGTGCTGGACCAATGTCCTCTCTGGTATACTACTAGGAGATGGCAATTTCCAGGGTTGGAGGAGGAGTCTGAGGAATACTTCAGCAAGTGCTTGTGTGGAAGACCAATAGCCAAAGTGTGTCTGGGAGGACTGTTCTTCCTTCTCCATTTCACTTCTGTGCTTATTCTGTCTACAAATTTCTGCACAGGAAATTCCAGGTAAGATAGTGCTGTTGCTTGAGGTTTTATTAGAAACTAGAGCATTGTGAGATTATCCTTTAAATCGAGGAAGACATTTGGTTAGCCCATGAGAATTCTTCCTGAGAAGGCACAAAAACAAAACAAAACAAAACATTGAACCAAAAAATGTAATTTAAGGGCCACAAGTAAGATTGAAAAATTATTAGGCGGGTTACCTAAGGGAGGAAGAGGAATAGAGTCAGATGGTGGAAAACTTGTACTATGGAGGTTTACAGATATAGTTAGAAACTAATGAGGAAAAAGAGATATGTATGGATAATTAGGTAGAAAGGATGTTTGTAGACCATCTTGACTTGGTTGGAGTAATCAGGGGGAGCAGTGTTGAAATTATTCTCTTAGTCTACAGAAGCTGAGTGTGAAATATGACATGACTGCCAAAAAAATCCTAGAGTGACCCTAGGGCACAGGAAAAATGAATGTGAGCTCTTTATTTCCTGGAAAAAAATGATATTTGATCAGAAAGCATTCAGTCCTGTGTTTTTTGTTTTTATTTTTTAAGTTTTTTTAATACTCACATATTTTTAATTATTTGTGTTCACTCTTATGAATGTCATGATCCTCACAAGTCTTCCTAGAGCATAGGTATTGTTGCTTTGTTTTGTGTCAACACAGCATCCATTCACATTTTCAAAAATTATAATCAATAGTCAAATAAAGACAACATAAAATATCCTTTTACCTAGTCTGATATGACTATTCTATCATCTTCTTTTTCCAAGAAGAGTATGTAAAATATACAATCCTTTCCTCATTTAGGGGAAAAAATCCTTTTTTGTATTTTGTGTGAAATTTATTCTATCCCTACTGATTCATTCTCCTCCTTTTATATCTAGTTATTGAAATACTCAAATATGATATGAGGTTTTATTAATTCCTCTTATGTTTGATAAGAGGATGAAAATGAAATAAACACTTGACTTCTATAATATTAATGGATAATATTCTTATCAGCATTAGGAAGAAATGCACAAACTATGGTAGTTTGTGTTCCTGAGAGTTTTCCACATGGTCATTATTGGTGTTTATAACTATCCTATTTCACTTCCCAGTCCATATTTCCTTGGTTCATAGGTAGTCATTGTTTCTGGACTGGTAGGGTGACCCAAAACTTTCTTTCTGAAGGATGTGAGCTATTATCAGCATGATCTGACTTGGGCTTTACTTTTCTATTGCTCTACATTACAGGACCTGGGAGTTTGAAGAGGAACTTTAGAAAATGTCCCGATTTCATACTTGCTTTTCCTCCTCTGTATTGTGTAGTTGTAACAACTCAGTTTCCCCTTCCTAGTCAGAATCAATCACTCCGTGCCATAGGGTGAACTTCTTCACCTGCTGATTCAGTTATTATGAGGATCCTAAAGTGGCAGCAGGGACATCCCAACTCTCAGAAAATGGAATCACAAAATAAAAAACAAACAAACAAAAAAAAAACCCACAAGTGTCCATTTTATGTTAAAAGTAGTCCAATACTATCAGGGTGCTATCAACTCAGGTTGTTTTTTGCTGTTGGCAGTGGGTATTTAGCAGTTGCTTCAGGCAGATTTACCTTGGTGAGTAGAAGTCCATTGTGCTAAATCCAGGGATAATCTTTACCCCTGCTACCATGCCTGGTTTGTTCATGGTTCTGTTTGGCAGATTCTAGAACTGAGTGAGGAAATGGCTGATAGCTAAAGAATGGGTAAATACTTTTTTGGATAAGATGATCTATTCTGTGGGTAGGAGTAATGAGGATTTATTTCTTGTTTCCACATGAATATTCTGAATATATCTTAACCAGATAATTTTGAAGTACTAGGAGACAAAAGGGTCACATGTTTCAGAAGAATGACTGTCTCCCATAGGCAAATTAAAGAACTGTGGATTTTTGCCTGAAGAAAGGGTTAACATTTGCTTTCATGCTGGATGTACTGTATTTTTTAGGCAGGTAACTGTTGTATTTGGAGATTAACCTGACTGAAAAAGATATGTGTGTTTCAAATTGACAGAAGATGGACTGTTGTGAATTTGTGATGTGTGAGGTTGGCTAGGATGAACTACATTTCACCAAATTCTCTCTAATCCATCTTTTCTGTTTAAGGTGGATCTTAGAGGAGTTTCCTGGGAGATTAGAGGCTAGAAAGGAAGCAGCCATCCTGTAGTACTAATATGTTGTTGCTGGTCAGCTGGCTCACACCTCACTGACATGGAGCAGTGGCTGGGCCTTCAGTTGCTCTACCTTCCCCAGGATTCTCTTTTAGGTTCTTTGAATTCTGGGCTAGGGGTGTGCATTCAGCCTCATTAGAAATCTGACCTAGGGCTGGGGATGTGGCTCAAGTGGTAGCGTGCTCGCTTGGTATGCGTGCGGCCCGGGTTCGATCCTCAGCACCACATACCAACAAAGATGTTGTGTCCACCGAGAACTAAACAATAAATATTAAAAAAAAAAGAAATCTGACCTAAATTTCCCAGGTGCCTATATAAACATACCATATGGATCTAATCTGGATGTATATCCAAAAGTAACTAATGAAGAAATATAAATCAATAGCAGAATGATCAGTAGAGTAGAGGAAAGGGAAAAGAGAAAGGGAGAAGGAGAGAGAAAGGGGAAGTACTAGGGACTGAATTAAAGCAAATTATATTTTATGCGTTAGAATTATGTTAAAACAAACTCAAATATTTTGCATAACTAAAAACAGTCAATAAAAAAAGAATCCCAGCCACTGATTCCATAGGCAAGCACACCTGACATTTTTTTGTCTTCCTTTGTGGAGTTACAGCTCAAGCTTTCAGATTTAGTCGGCCTCTTGTCCGCCCTGCTTTATGCTATCTTCACCTTATAATGCCTGTTTTAAATATATATATATATTTCAATAATTTCAGGTGCTGGATAATTACATGTAGGAAAAAAATCTCTCCACAAATGTTTTCTTGGATCAAAGTGCTTATCATCATGTATGAAGGATCCCATATTTTGGGCATCAAAATTTGTCTCTACTCCCTGTTTCCCCAGGGGCTGAGAAGGGAGCATGTGGCTGAGGAATCAGACATCTCTGCCAGACTTCATCCTTGAAGGGCTCTTTGATGACTCCCCAACCCACCTTTTTCTTTTCTGCCTGACCATGGTGATCTTCCTTGTTGCACTGAGTGGCAACACCCTCACCATCCTCCTCATCTGTGTGGATCGTGGACTTAACACCCCCATGTACTTCCTGCTCAGCCAGCTCTCCCTCATGGACCTGATGCACGTCTGCACAACCATCCCCAAGATAACTACCAACTACTTGTCTGGCAGCAAGTCCATCTTCTTCCTGGGATGTGCCACCCAGCACTTTCTCTATTTGTCTCTGGGTAGTGCTGAGTGTCTTCTGCTAGCTCCCATGTCCTGTGACAGGTATGTTGCCATCTGTCATCCTATGCATTACACTGTGCTCATGAGCAGGAAGGTGGCACTGATGATGGCCCTCACCTCATGGTTGGGGGCATCTCTGAACTCCCTAATTCACACAGTCATCTTGATGCACTTTCTTTTCTGTGGAACTCGGAAAATACACCAATTCTACTGTGAGTATCCAGCTGTTGTAAAGTTGGTGTGTGTTGATGTCACTGTTAATGAGACCACAGCATATATCAGCACCATAGTGCTTCTCCTCCTCCCCATCATCCTGGTTTCTACATACTATGGCTTTATCCTGCACAGTGTCATTGAGATGCATTCAGCTGGGAGTAAGAGAAATGCCTTTGCCACTTGCAGCTCCCACCTCACTGTGGTCTCTCTCTCTGGTTTGGTGCCTGCATCTTCTCATACATGAGAACCAGGTCCCAGCGCACTCCACGCAAGACAAAGTTGGTTCTGTGTTCTATAGCATCATTACTCCCACTCTGAATCCTCTGATTTATACTCTCTGGAATAAGGATGTAGCTAAGACTCCGAGGAGAGTGTTGAGGAGAGATTTTATCTCCCAATGAGTATACCTGTGTTTGTCTCAAATGTAGATGTTATTCTGAGTAAATCTCTAAGAGTTTTCAAGAGTCCAAATACCTTATGTTCTCTGAATACTCCAATAAAAAAGTGGTTTATGACTAACTTCACTTTTTTAACTTAGTCACAGGAAATCAAGCAGCATTGCGTATGTGTCTGCAATCATTCAGAGTATTAGAGAAATATCTTTACAAACCCCATTAAAAAAGACATATAATGGTCAGAGACAATGTAAAAATATTAAGATAAATATGTAAGGACATTTTCTATTATTATTTATTGCCAAGACTTATGTAAATTATGCCACCAGAGGTATTTATGGAGTGTAAAATTAGAATGTGTTGCTTAATATCAGAATCATGGGAAGTAAAGGCTGTTTTGAACAAAAGGGTAGATGATACAAAATTTATACTCATAGACCTTTATAGTTCATTGAATCAGTGTTTATGAATTCATAAGGGAAGGAATAAAGAGGTAAGGGTATGGAGAGTGTTGGAGAGAGTCCCAAGAGAACAACAAAGGCTAAGTCTTCACGTTTGGCAATGAGGTGGTCACCTCCTTTTCATTACACAACACAGAGTACTTTGTAGAGACACTTACCAAGCCCAGAGAAGGTCCAGCATCACTAGTAACTCAAGAGCAGCATCAATCTATCTTAAATTCATTTTTTTATTCACTGAGCAAATCAAGATTTCTTTTGTTCTGACATACATCTTTCTTTAAGAACAAAACATAAATCTTCAGGAAGATTCAGATTCTACTTTACAGGCTTTTCTCTTGACACAATCTTTAGAACATTGGTTTTTCTGGCTTAAGTAATGATTCCCTGTTGAATTTCAGAGAAATCTGAAAACATTAATATAGCATACTTAAAAGTAGTAAATGAAGCACCCAAACCAGAAGAAATTAGAAAAGGTAAATTTCAGATAATAATGCTGTATAAACATATGAAAACTACTTTTAAACTTGTATGTCTAGGATTTCTTCCATTTATTTTATAAGCTTTGTCAAGATTGGATAGTGAAAGCATATATACATCTGTCAATTCAACAAAATATTTTATGAGCATCTATTCACTACCATGCATGGGATAAATCATGTTGGCTTGTGTTTTTTTAATTTAAATTTTATCAAGAGAGTTGGAGATGAGGCTCAATGGATGAGCACTTTCCTAGCAATGGTGAGGCCCTGAGTTCCCTGGTACCACAAAGAAAAAAATAATTAAGTAAAATGGATGAATTTGAAAAATTTAAACCAGAGTCAAACTCTCTGTAAAGCTAAATAAAATGAACTTCATGATGTTTCTTCAGGTTTTTTCATGCATGGGTTACATAGAAAACCCTGAGTAGGTTTTATAATTTGAAGTATATGAGTAGTCCTTCTCTTCTAAAAGAGTCCATTTATGCCTCTTGATTGAACCAATGCAGTTTAAAGATGGACAAAACCTTCAGGGAAATTTTATGCTTTCCCCCTCCAAGGCTCCTTTTTGTCTTTACTTCCAAGAGAAGTGCAAATGGGGAACATTTGAGTTCTACAGAGTTTTGAGAAGCACTTTTGTCCCATTCTGACCAAGGCATTCCTTTGCTGTCAAGGGTACTTTCAGCAGAGTATTATTCTGATCCCAGGAAAGGGAAGGGAAGACAGTTGTCATAGAGATTGAGAAATTCCTGCTGGGAAAGACTAGGAGCTTGCAGAAAGTACCTACCCTATCCCAGGTGTACTAGAGACTTATTTTTTATCAGGTCTAAGTTCCATATATGGACATACATGAAGCATAGCTACATGGCTGCCCTGAATCCTCAAAGAAAATGATATGCATATCTCTCCTCTCATTTCCCAAATGGAAAAAATAACAGATGGAGGAGGATTTACATATTAAATTAACAATCCCTAGAAATAAGTCATATAAGACCTTGCTTTTTATGACTCAGTGACAACTTTACATTTTTCATAGAAGTGATTCCACATTGATCAATAAATATAACAAATTACTATCTTTAAATTTCAAATAATTTGCAAATATTTTCTGCATACTGAGAAACGTGTGTGCATGTGCATACACAAACACACACACACACACACACACACACAGAAAGAGGGAGAGAAATATCATTTGTAAAATTTTAAAATTAAAAAGAACAAAAAATGACAGCCATGAAATCTAATTCTAATTCAAGTCACTTCTTAAATATTTACTGAATGCTTTGCATGGGTGAGGTCCACTTACAAGTCACCACTTGGAGTTTATGAAAGGCATAAATAAGATGATGTAGTTAAGGTGGATGATGTACTAAGATACAGAAAAAATAGGCTTCCAGGTGCTGTGGTTGTGGCTCGGTGTTAGAGTGCTTGCATAGCCTGTTTGAGGCACTGGGTTCAAGTCTCAACACCACATTTAGAAAACTAAATTTAAAGCAGAGTCAAACTGGTTTAAATATAGTCCTATGAATGGGATGTTATAATAACAAAATATTAACTTAGATGATGAAAACAGTTTGCAGTAACCAATAACAAAATGGAGGAGGGAAGGAGTCGTGCATTAGATGGGGTGGACTCCTTGGAAGAGTTTGTATATTGAACTAGAATTTGAAGGATGAGAAGAAGTGGGAAATAAGAGTCAGAAATAGTTATTACTGAAATGAAAAAAAAGTAGTTTTTCTGTAAAAGGACTCCTGAGGTCAATCAGGATTACCCTAGACTGTATAAATCCTTCATAATGTTAAGAAATTATTGATATCACTGATTCTCAATTTTGTCTGAGAATGAGAACTGAAGGATAGAAGATCAGTATACAAAAAGAAACTGTGTTTCTATAGACTGTGATAAAAGGGAAATTAAGAAATGAAGAAAATAGTTCAATTTATGATATCATTTAAAAGAACAAATACTTAAGAATCAAACTGACAAAAGTGCAATACAGGTCTGGGGCTGTAGCTCAGTTGGTAAAGTGCTAGCCTAGCACATGTGAAGTACTGGGTTTGATCCTCAGCACTACATAAAAATAAAATATATTGTGCCATCTATTATATAAAATATTTTTAAAAAGCCAAAAATGTGAGTAAAACTGGTACAATAATAACTAAAAAACACTGTTGAAATAAATTAAAGAGGATCTACATGACTAACAAAAAACATGCCAGATTCACGGTTCAGAAAACTTAATATCAGCAAAATGGCAGTACTCTTGAAATCAGTTTGCAGATTAGAATGACCTTTGTAAGAGAATCTTAGCTGACTTTTTTTGTAGAAATTGGCAAATTGATTTAAAATTCAAATTGAATTTAAAAGGACCCCCAAATAGCCATAATGATCTTGAAAATCAAAAATAAAATGAAAGATTCACATTACTTGATTTAAAAACTTAACGCAAACCAAAAATACATTTTTAGTGATAAAGCAAAATGGTAAAACTATTAGAGAAAAAAGTTTTGGTGGTTCTTTATTAAGTGAAACACAGAATTATTGGTCCTGGCAGATGGGTAACATGTAGTTAAATGAAATATGATTTGGAGTTCATAAAGAAACCCACCTGTCTATGACCTGTGGACTTTTGAGAAAGGTGCCATTGCCACTGAATGGGGCAGACACTCTTCAAAAAATGAAACTGGAACAACTGAATAGCTACATGCAAAACAATAAAGTGTTGTCCTTACCTGACTCTGTATGTAGAATTTAACTCAAAATTGTTGAAATACGAACGTATGAGAGTTAAAGCTAAGCAATTCTTGGCAGGAAATCACAACAACTGTGTAAATCCATATGACCTCAATGGAGCCTGAGATTTGATACTTAAATTACAAACAATATAAGGAAAACACATAAATGACACATCATTCAAATGTAAGTTTCCGTGACATGTTGAGTTTTTAACATTTTTATAAATAGTATCATATTATATGCATTTTCTGTCAATTGATTTTCTTTTATGAACTTTACAGCTTTGAGATTAACACATTTAAGATTTTGAAATCTAGTTCATTCATTTGAATGGTTGACGTATGTAGTAGCTTCCATGAAAGTAATAAATTGCAAGAAAAACTAAAAACTTTGTGCTTTAAAGGAAAATATCAAGAAAGTGAAAAGACATCTATAGAATAGGACAAACCTGTTGTAAATCATAATCTAAGAAGGACTTCTATGAAGACTATATAAAGATTCTTAAGCCTCAAAATGAAAAGACAAATTCTTTGGGTATACTTGCGCAAAAGACTTGGATAGATATTTTTTTAAATATTTTTATTAGTTATGGATGGACCTTTATTTATTTGCTTATATGTGGTGCTGAGAATTGAACACAGTGCCTCACACATGCCAGGCAAGTGCTCTACCACTGAGCCACAATCCCAGCCCATGGATAGATATTTCTTTAAAGTAGTGGATCTGTCTTAACTTTCCTATTTACACAGATAAATACACCACAGTGAATTTCCACATCCTGTTCATCCTCAAGACCGGGATTCTTATTAGAATAAGATGTTCTCTATTTTGTATAAATATGTCAAAATATACTCTCCTGTCATGTACACCTAAACAGAACAAATAAAAAAGTAACTAACATTGCTCAGTACTAGTAATCAATAGGATGATACAAATGAAAACCACAGGAGATGCCATCTTACATTTACTACAATGTCTAAAATTAGAGGTAGAAACATAAAGTCTTAGAAAAGACATGAAGTAATTGGAACTCTCATACATTTTTGGTGAGAAAGCAAAATGGTACAACTATTATAGAAAATATTTTTGGTGGTTCTTTATTAAGTGAAACACAGATTTATTGCATAAGCCATAAATTTCACTCCTGAGTATACACTAGAAGAAATTGAAAACTAGAGTTCACAACAAGTTTCACAATATTATTCATAACAGCACTATTCACAATGGCCAAAAGGTGGAAATCACCCAAATGTTCATCAATGATGGATAGATTACCAAATTGTGATAAATAAATACAATAAAATATTATTTGGTCATAAAATCTGAGGTACTGATAGATATTTCACTTGTAAACAAAATGCTAAATGATAGCCATTTACATCACAAAAGACTACATATAACATGACTCTATTTTTATAATGTAAATGGTATCTTAACAAAGTTGTTATTTGAAAGAAAAAAAGAAATGCTAGTTCACATAGTAATTATAAGAAAAAGTGGATGAAAGACATCTAAATCTCTGATGCTCTTCACTTTTTTTTTCACAAAGGAATCTTGTGAATTGTTGAGGTAATCAACATTAACTGTCTCTGGATGTAGCTGGCCCTTTGGTCATGCCCCTGCAAACCCCTGTTCCACTCAGTGTGAATGAAGATAGTGTGGCATCCTTCCTCTGTGTACCAGGATGTTCTAGTCATTATGCCTTCACTGTAGGCCCCAAAGATTCTGAATAGAGAAAACAGAATATTTAAATCTGTGCCATTTTACCCTCCTTCTGCTACACATGCAGCAAGAAGTAGGACCAGCACAGATCCACACACTATCAGAATTATCTGTTGACCAATGGCTGGTTCTTGTTTCCATCACATGTGAGAATATGGCTTCTCTGCCAGCAATATTCCCACCCCATGCAGGAAGCACCTTGCCTGTCCAGGGCTCCAGGACTCAGCATCAGAGTAGGTCTCCCAAATACTAGCCCACGCAAGACTACTGGATACCTTTGTGAGACCATCCATGGCAGTGGCAGCAGCACCCCCCAAAGAACTTTTGGCCACCAACTCAAGCAGTAATCACAGATGCTGCTTCCATTGAGGACACCTGAATCATCCCATGAGTAAGAACTCAGTCTGCCACCCCTGTGTGGACCCTCATCTACCAATGTGGGAAATCCCCTGATCACTGCCATCTTGGGACTCTGCAGCAGCTGACATAATCACCTATGCACAGTGCCTGTCAGCACCTAGGAAATTCACACAGGCTCTGAAGTCAGCTGACACTGCCATCAACAGAGCTTGCTGCTGAACTCATCATCCAACACCATTGCCAGGCTTCCTCCACCACAAAAGACACCCCACCGCTGAAAGCAGGAGCCTCTATCTTGAGTCACCTTTATCCCCATCTTCCTGGTACTCAGTTTCTAACTCCCCACTTTCCCCAGCAGCTTCTAACTCTGCACAATGACACCCTCGTTACTTTCACCAACCTGAGGGCAGAGACACCAGGTAACAACAGAGGACTCCACCTATTGGTTGAGAAAAGAAGCAGGAAAGATACTGATAAACAACTATAGCAAGCTCTGTGTCTTTCTTCAATATTTTTTCCCTCTCTCTCTCTCTCTCTCCCTCTCTCTATTTCCCACTCCTTCTCCTTTAACTTGCCCTCACATCCCCAACATATGTGAAACCAAATAGTTTGCATGAATTAGTATTTTGAGTTTGGGACGTCTGAATAGTATATTACATTATGTTGTACATTCTTTTAATACTATTTTATTTTTTAAATTTTAAAAATCTTTTTCCTTTTTTCCTTAAGGTTCTTCTATTTTAACATTTTTTTTACTTTATATATCTGTGTGTTTGTTTTATGTACTCTACTATCTTCCCACTTAATTGTCTACCCAAACGTACTTCCCATCCTTCTACTAATTTTCCTTTTTAGATTTCTCTTTCACACTTTCTAAGGTATAACAACTCTATATCCTCACCTCCTACCTCCTCACCATATCATTCTATTCCTCACCCCAGGTTCCTTGTCTACCATCAGAATCTGTAAATCATTTTATAAGCCTACTGAGTATATTATAGAAGTTAATTCACCATTTTTGTACATTGTGAACAAACTGTAGCAAACATTTGTATTTTTAGGATGTATATTTGTTTATATGGGATCTGATAACATTATTTTTCACTTCAAAGAAGAGGTATTGGGTTCCTACAGGAGCATAATAAGCATATACGGTAAAATAGGTACCACCTATATACACAGTGCTAGAAGGAAAGACATGAAACTGAAACCTATACCTCCCTCACCCCATCTATGCAGACTTATTTATGTGCCTTGCAATTGGTCCAGAATGAGGTCTGAAAGCCTCTATCTGCAGCATACAAAGAGGAACTCAAAACCCCATCGCTGCCACATCCCTTCAAAGTCAGAGACACCGTCTAGGTACGCAGGCACCAGAGCAAGAACCTCGAACCGCGGTGAAAAGGACCCTACTCTGTTCTGCTGACCACTCCTACTACAATCAAGGTGGACGGCATCACCATTTGCATCCACGCTTCCCACGTGAAGGCTGCACATCCACAGGAGTCCGCAGACACCCCTCCGGATCCAGAATGAAAATTGCAACGCACCCAGAATCCGCTGAAGATAAGACTCACTCGCTGTTGATTTTTCTTACCTTGTATTCTTTATTCCCCCTATTGAATGCAAGCCCCCATGTGACCACTACTGAGAGGTTAGCCAAGGGATGAAGAAAAAAATTTTGAAGCCCAGCAAGGGTGATTTGAAAGCTGGTTTAATAAGTCTCCTTGGTTAACTACTATACTATCCCTGATAGCCAGCCCCTTGATTGTGTTGCTGTTGATTTTAACGTTTGGACCCTGTATTTTTAACAAATTGATGCAGTTTATAAAAGACAGGCTTTCTGTAGTACAAACCATGGTCCTTACACAGCAATATCACTTGCTTCAACAACAGGCTGAATCTGGACCTGAACAGGCAGATCTATGGATATAAGATTATATCCATGATAAAGAAAAGGGGGGAATGAAAGACCCCAGCCCAAAAGCCTGAAGCTTAATGTTAAGAAATACAACCTTTTGCCTTACAGTTACAAGATGCTTCCTCCTCACCCCGCAACCCCCCCTTGCAACCCATATGTTAACACCCTCATGTCAAAACTCCACCAGTTGCACGTAATACTCCAAGCCCTATACAATGCTCCCACCAGATGTTCCATATAGATAATCCTGGGAAATAGGTAAAAATGGGAACAATGAAGGTAAAAAAGGGAACAATAAGGACGGGATGTAATTTATGGGTTTCTTTTCTGAGAACGTAAAGTGGAAAAAAACAAGTTTACCCCCCAGGTGACCCCAGGACTGAATTCCGAGGAACCTATAGAATGGCTGTTGCTGTGCTAAGCTGAAAACTGACCCCCGCTCCCTATAAAAACTCTGTACCCCCGAGCCCGGGTGTGCAAGCCACCAAAGCTACGGCTGAGGTTTGCTGTGCACCCATAGGCGCCTATGAGAATAAACCCTCCTGCTGATTGCATCCAGTGTCTTGCGTGCTCCATTCTGGTTTGGGGTCTCGGGGTCTTTCAAATCTTAAAGGCTAAAGTACACACAAATTAGATCAAAGTCCATGTCAATATCTTGGTACTATATATATGTAAAGTTGTTGATAGACCTTCTATTTTATTTACTTATATATGGAGCTGAGAATTGATTCTAGTGCCTCACATGTGCCAGACAAGTGAGCTCCACTAAGCCCCAGCCCCAGCCCCCTGATACATTTCTATGGGGGATATTGGAGATTGAACTCAGAAACACTTGACTACTAAGACAAATCCCCAGGATTTTTTTTTTTTTTATTTAGAGACAGGATCTCACTGAGTTTGTTAGCACCTCGCTTCTGCTAAGGCTGGCTTTGAACTTTTGATAATTCTTTCTCAGCCTCTTCAGCAACTGGGATTACAGGCTTGCACCAACACACCCAGCCCCTGATACATTTATAATACCTGTTTTATGTAGATTTTAACCAGTAGGCTTAACTTTTTTTCTAATATATATTTGATTTGAATCCATAAACTAGAAATCAGTGAAACAGAATCTATTTTTTATCTCCAACACTGCTTTTGGTTATGACGTTGTCTGAGTTAAGATTCTCCATTAAAGAATATATTATGTCTTGTGATCTCATTCTGATCTCCCATAGGACATAGTTCTGAGTTTTAGAATATCTGAAACAAGGTTCCCAGAGATTCCAAATTTTTTGGAGTATTTATAAAACACCACTCTCTGAGTCTTGCCTTCCAGGGACCAGTTTGAATTTTAAGTGTGTAGCTTTTGAAGGGATGGACTAATTGGATGCTTTGCAGCAGGAAGACATGCTTTCTATCTAAATGATACTTTATTTGTTTTCTTTTATTAGACACTGTGAATAAAGGTACAATAAAAATAGATGTGTGGCAATATATTTAGCAAAAGGATTCCTAATTTTTTACATATACACCCAGAGTTATTATTACTAGATCGTATGGCATTTTTTTCACCGAGAATTATTATTTATATTTTTTTATTTATTTAAATACTGGAGATTAACCCCAGGGCAATTTACCAGTGTGCTACATACCCAGTCTCCAACACTTTTATTTATTTATTTATTTTTGAGAGAGGGTTTTACTGATTTTCTTAGGACCTTGCCAAGTTCTTGAGGCTGGACTTTAACTTGAGAATGAATCCCTAGTTTTCTACCTCTTATTCTCATAAGCCAATGGGAGTACAGGTATGTATGATTTTACACTGCTACCCCAAATTATTACTAGTGGATTATGTGGCATTTTTATTTTGGGCTTTTAAAGTATCTTAACACTTTTATAAAAATATATTTATTAAATTTATATTGTCACCAACATTTTTACATATTTGTGTACCCTGGAATCCCTATTAATTATGAGATATTTGCTTGGTTTTGTGAGGTTTGGTGCTGAGTATTGAACCCAGAGGTGCATACCACTGAGATACATCCACATTCTTTTTCATGTTATATTTTGAGACAGGCTCTCATTAAGTTGATTGTACCCTTGTTATGTTACTGAGGCTGTCTTTGTACTAACAATTTTCCTGTGTCATTTTCCGTAGATTCTAGAATTTCAGGCATATGCCACCATACATGACAATTTTAGATTTTTATAATAGCCATTCCAACAGCACTGCATAGGCTGAATAAAATTTATTTGATTAATGCATTAAATCCCTGAGGCAAGTTTATGTGAAGTAGCCAGTGTAGGAGTGTTGTGTAAAGATTAGCAAGGATTGTGGAATGTGATAGACATTATTATCTAAAGTGCATATATGGGGATAGGGATGTGGCTTATGTGGTAGTGCACTCGCCTGGCATGTGTGAGGCTGGGGTTCGATCCTCAGCACCACATACAAACAAAGATGTTGTGTCCGTCGAACACTAAAAAAGAAAAATATTAATTTTTTTCTCTCTCTCTCTCTTTAAAGTACATATATGAAGACAAAAATTGATATGAACATAGTTTATATACAAACAGAGGTATAATAAATTGTCCTCTATGTCTAATAAGAATTGCGATGCATTCTACTATCTTGTATTTAAAAAATAAAACAAAAAAAAACTCTTTATATGTTTTTATGAGAATCAAACTCAGTGCTTTGCACATGTTAGCAATGTAGTCTACAACTCAGACACAACTCTAGCCCATGTACCCAGCTTTTTATACTCTCTTTGTAGTAATCAGAAACAACTTTAAAAATTAAAATTGCATTTATATCACTTTTCCTAGTACAGTAATGTATTACTAACTAAAATTATTCTTAGTATTTTTAAAAAATAATCTAATGGATGACTGTTATTTTTTCCAGAGATTAATTTATCACTTCTTTAGGGCTTGGTGAATAGTCTTTTTTTTCACAATATAGATGTCTTATATTGTCAAATGGGTCCATGCTAAGTGTGTTGAAAATAGTGATTCTAAAAGTTCACACAATCTACACATTTCCAAGACTATAGGGGAAAGGGAAAGACAATATTCACAGTCATGAAACCATTTCCCATGGAAGCATAGTATCAGTGTCGAACCTGGAGTGTAATCCATATCTTTCAGTAGTAAGGTTGTTTAAGAACCACAATCATAGGTTTTTGAGATCCTCTAAAGTACACTGAATGGCTTTAAATCACTTATTCTTCTTCAAAATAAAATTTCTGCTACCTACTTAAAAAATAAAGCACTATGAATGAGAAAGGTCAATGAGACTTAAGTTCTATGGAGGTACTGAGGTTGACCTTTAATTATAGTTTATAAATAGTCAAATAAGTACGGCCTTAGAGTTGTCTCATCTTTTGCAAGACATGATATGGAGTCCTTAGATGAACTGACATGAAATAATGAAAATGCATTTCAGGGAAGTGATATCACAGAACTTTTCAGGGTAGAATCTTGGAAATGTGGGAAAAATATATTAATATACATATGCATTTCTATAGAAAAAAATAAGTAATAAGTACATGAGTAAGAGGGTAAATTCATTGTGCCTCATGCATTGTAGGTTGAAGTTAATGATAAAGTAGTAACTGAGGAGATACAGAACTCTATAATTGTGGAAGACATTAATAGCAATTTAGAAAAAGAAAATATAATCAAATCCCTTTAGATTTGCCTATGTCCTCCGTTCCTCTTATGAATTTGATTCTGTCAAATGAGATTATGTGGGTATGGTTCTCTCTGAATATATATTTTCTTTTGTTTTTAGGATTATGTAAGGTAGGTCATGTCTTAAACTCACTTTGGGGGCCCTTTTACCTCCTGTTTTGGACTGCAGAGCAGAGACTCACCTCACTCATTCTGTGCAATGAATTGACTTTTGTCAATCTTTGCAAACAATGGTTGGAAGAACAAGCACATTGGAGGGTCTTTCATATCTTATAATATGGTTGTCAGACCCTGTGGGTGTCCTGTCTAGTGGAAATCTTTGCAAGACTCCTCCTGGCAAATTTATAAATGGACTGCTGCTTGCCTTGAAGATGGGCAACACCTACCATGATTCTAAGTTCCTGTATTCTTCCTGAATTTTGGCCACTCTCTGAAGGGGCTCGTAGTTTTGTGTCCAAGATGGGTACCACCTTCAAGCTCTGTGATATGGCCATGGACTGGATTGCTGAAGGGAATGCCAAGCATCTCAGAAAAGTCACAAATTAGCATGACTGGTAAGGATCTCTCTGGAGAATCCCTGCTTTGATAGATAGCCACCCAAGTTGCATGATTAGAAGCTGTCAGTGCCACAGTATTCAATTAAAAAAAAATGTATTTCCCCAGGCTTTTTTTCTTACCTATTGTTCTGTTCCCCTGAATGTCAGGGAGGTCTTTGCCTTAGGGCATGCCTTTGGAAATCCTCAAGAAAACAGTTTCAAATGGAAATGAAGAGGCCTGATCTGTGCCTTTTAGGTAAAGTGCTTTGTAAAAGCTGTGTCTGAATCAGACTCTTGGCCCTGTGTGTGGCTGTGAATTACATTCTCAGCACCTCAGGAAACTCAAGAAAAATCCCATGTGTCCATTCAAATCTAAAAGGATGAAAAAAAAGTGTAATATTGGATGAAGTATCTTGCCTTCCTCTGGTCAGGCTCCTGACCCTTATGAAGTAAGAACAGGGATCCTCTGGGTCAAATGAGTTGTTGCAAGCATTCCAGTGACTAGCACACAGGTGTTTGGGTGTTTTCATGAGTCCAGTACACATAAAGAATCTACCCCTGGCAGGCAGGAGGCCTCGAATTTGAGAAGCAGAGCAGTATTAACTACAGGCTCATTTTATCTATCCTGTTTCTCAGGAAAGGTGTCCAGGCCACCATGAAATTTGGCACATGATGGGCATGAGAGCTTACTTTGCACACCATCTTAGACTGCTCCCCCTATGGAAACCCCCAGCCAGAATGTTATGATGAGTGTCTGTATGCAAGAAGATGAGAGCCATGTGGGTGTGTTTTTTTTAGAATAGTAGTCTTTTGTGTGGTGGTTGGAAAAGATGAGTGGGTCCACCTCAGCTTTAACTCTGGTGTGATGCCATTAGAGACTCAGTTCTGGAACTGATCTCAGAGAACTCTTGTCATGAATCGTGTTGGGATTTTACAAGGCCAGGCATTAGAGGAGCCTTTGGAAACTGAGATCTAGGCCGAGGGTGGCTTTCTCCACAGCACTGGGAATCTCAGCCAGGATTTCACATGATTTTGCTGTTAAAGCCTTTTCAGCTCTAGTTGAGAGCCAAAACGCACATGAACCTCATATTTGAGACCCCAATGGGCCTGGATTCCTGTGACCTTTCACCACTTCTTGGGAAGCCTTGCCTGCATGCGATCTTCAGAGCTTTCACTGAAAGGAGATTTCTCAACACTTAATGGCTCCTGAATGAATCAGAACCCACAGTGCCAACTTCTTCATTCTGGAAATATGGCTAGGCTAATACCATGAAGTTTTTGAGAATCCCATGACCAGAAATCCCTGGAGAAAATTTAGATCTCCTGTTGCTCATCATGACTGAACCAAAGAGTGCCATTTTTGACTGAGTGGAATTCACGACCATGGTGAAGAACGAGATGCCAGTGAGTAGGAGCCAGCAGGGAACTGGGCCTGGAGCAATGGAGTGCAGGTGTGTGATCAAAAATCAGTGGTGGGCCCCTGTGGTTCTGTCCTTGGCTTCCAAATGACATGTGACTGACAAGGAGCATCCAGTAGACCCTGAAATATAAAGGCATGTTGTTATGGGGAGAAGATTTGTTGCGATGCTCAGAATCAAGTTGCTACGCTCAAGTGGGAAAGATATATGGGATGGCAGCCCAGTTTGTGTTTTTTCCTTCAGACCCTGACTCACCCCATGTGACAGAGCTCCCTCCAGCACTGTGTCCTGGTTGACCTTTGTGTATTTCTAAAACAAACACCAATCTTCCAGGGAAGCTGTGAGAAATGTTATTAAAACTGGAGGGTGAGCCAAAGGCTTCACAATCCACCGAGGGAGACATTCATACCCTGATGGCCACAGTTACCTACAAAGAGATGATTCAGCTGTGCTGCCTCCTGTTTGTATTGGAAAACATGAAACCATGTCCTCCTGTTCACAGACTCAGACCAAGCTTTGATGGTCTTACTACAAAGGAAGCCAAAGCACATAGCTATTTTTCTAGTGCACAAATGTCAGAGGCAGAGAGACAAGAAGTCATTAGGCCAGCAAAGCTCCCATGTTTGTGGAATGTTTACCCTGTCCCCTACTTTGGGAATCTCTTCTGCCACACCCAAGTTTGTGAGCTCCTCAGAATTTCCAATTCTAGATATGTATTCATAGATTTTTTCCTCTTCTCCTCTCATTGTGTCTTATTTTGGGTTATAGAAATGTCAAGGCATTGTGGTGGATGACAGTGGAAGATGTTTATGTGGCACATGTTTGCATATATATTAGACTCATTTTCTGTTTTGCCATTTGAAATATTGAATCTCTGAAACTAACCCATAACCTACTAGACTCTGACTCCTTATCGTAACATCAATAAAAATACTCCTAAAGGAATAGAAGTAGAGGCATTTAATGGGAGGCATGGTGTATACTTGTACTTGCCTTTTGCTTCATCAGAGATACATATTCTAAAACCTGTCACTCATTTTTCTCCTTTTACTTCTCCATGAATTTTCAAAATTAACAAACATATAACTTTCTGGCTCCCTGTTTCTGTCGCCTGGGTCACAATGTATCTTTTTATATACATATATATAATCTTACTGCCATCACAGGTATATTCTTGAGAGTACTCTGACTTTAGAAAATATAAATTTCATGAACAGATCACTGCCCCCCCAATACACTGAGGTAACTGAAAATTCAAGCTGTGGTGAGCTTTATACTTCAACAAGTTTATACATGAAACAATGTAGAGGACAATGAATATTTTGGGTACATATATGAAGGGTATATATTCCCTTATTAATTTCAATTGGCATATGTACTGTAACTTTTTAATGTAATATATATATATATATATATATATATATATATATATATATATATATATATATATGGATTTTCAAACATGAATTATATGTGTCATGTACTTATACTACCTTGATTCTTTTATGTCCATCTGTGTGGATTTATAATCAACTTTCACAAGATATTTCTCAGAAATATTCATTTTCTTGACATACATATTCATTTCTGAATACTCAAAATGAACTTCAGTGAATATTGAGTACTAACTTTAATATTTCTACAGTAAGTGACCCAGTTTAACATCAAAGAAAGTATATTCAGATGGGAAATAATTTGTGTTTTGAAGTAAATTTTCATTCAAAATTGTTAGATTCCTATTTCTTCAGTACATATACATCATAGGATGTATCATTTCATCCACAATTCACAAATTGATATGCATATGATGGAGAGGCAGGGAACATGTGTTCCAAGCAAAGGGCACATGTTAGGTTCTCATGATGGGGGGAGTAAAGGTAGATTAATTAATGAATAGGGTTTTCATCTGTAAGTGACTCAACTCTTGTATCCAACTTGAGTGACAAATGATCCAAAGCAGCCACAGATTTCCCCAGAACACCTGTGTGTGAGGTCCTGACAGGAAGTTTAACTCAGTGCAGAATGTACCTGACCATTTCCAGGACAGAAGAGAATGGAGTGCATGGCCCTCCCATAGGGCCACAGCCCTCTCCTTTTTATGTACTGGAATATCATCCATCACTGCATCCTAAAGTGTGGTCCCTGGGACTTAATTGTGGACAGAATTACAGCCAAACACAGGGAAAGAAACCCAGCTGCCTCCTGACCCATGAAGCAAAACCACAGGCAGTTTATTGGGCTCTGGAATCCTGTCTAAATTTATCTGGGCAGTTGCCAACAAGATTCTATTTGTCCACCTGCACTTCAAAGTTTGCCAATCCCAGGCCACCTGGAGACTCTCAAAGACAAGCCAGTTGATGAGGGGCTGGTAACTGGGCACACAGAACTCTGTCCCAACACACACCCTACAATACATTTCAATAAAACTATCTTCCATCAGCACAGCACTTGGTCCTGAAATGCTCAATGATGGACTCAATAAAGGACTAGGGCTCCCCAAGAAACCATTCCACAATCTCCAAAAGTGAAAAGGGATTTACACAGTAGACTTACATAGATTCCAGGAGGCACTATGAAAAGGAGGTAAATGAAATGCAATTTAAGAATAGTTTTCTTGTTTAAACAACATGTACCAAGTGCATGGGAGAAAACAGATGACATTCTGCTTCATGACATCGGACTAATCAAAGTATTCAAAGAAAACTTCTCTGTACTTCTTCTCCTAAAGCCATAATTGCACACCATTCCAAGAGGGACAATGCACACAAAGGTCGTCTGGCTGATAAATGTCTCAGAAATGACCAGCTCACTCATAAAGTCCTTGATTGGGTATGCCACTTGCCAGCTGATTTGCTGGGTCCCAGTCAGACCACTGCTGTTGTTGATGCCAAAGTCCACTTGTAGGATCTTGTAGACTGAGCTATTTGCTCTGGAAAACAAACACATATTAAAGTTCAGTTTGAAGCACATAACTCAGCATGATGTCAAGAACACAGTAAACAACCCATCCTCCTTTGTCAACTAAGGAAACAATTGCCACCTTTGACCCAAACATGGCAGTGCTCACAGAAGCTGGCCCACACCTGCCTGTGTGTGGCCAAATCTCAGGATGAGCTTTCAGGATCCTCTGTGGAAAGAAGTCTGCTTCTCACTGAATGAGAAGCTGCAATGGATTCCTTCCCAGAATATGGTGCCAGTTCCCTCCTCTGTCCAGCCAAAGAGGGAGGTGCCAGTTCCTCAGTGAAGGCCACTTTATAGCCCACATCAACCACCTCTGCAAAGGCTCATTGACCAAAGATCAGGCTAACAAGTTCTGGAGATGAGAATGTGGTTCTGTCTTTGAAGGGGCCTCTGTTGCCTAGGTCCATGTGCTAGATGGCCGCTGGCACTATATGTGCTGCTGCTACTGAGCATTCCATCTAGTGGGACAGAGAGCTGCATAAAGGGGACACATGGAGGGACCCCTTGACAAGCATCTTCAGAGCCTCGGGCAGTGGTCCAAGCACAGGCTTTGGAGTCAATGGCTTTGACCACAAACTGGCTGTGGGACCATGAGAGTTGCTAAATTGGGCCTCCACTCAAACAGCTCTCAAGTGGGAATAATGACAGGTGTCCACTTCAAAGACTTAGGTTTCTAATTTTTGAAATGTTGT
The DNA here is from genome assembly GCF_052094955.1 of Ictidomys tridecemlineatus. Lineage (NCBI taxonomy): Eukaryota > Metazoa > Chordata > Mammalia > Rodentia > Sciuridae > Ictidomys > Ictidomys tridecemlineatus. The sequence goes on along the minus strand of NC_135478.1, from coordinate 68,113,497 downwards.
TCTCCTAAAAGACTTTAAAAATTATATATATATGATTTTATATGTCTGTCTATATATGTGTTTGTGTGTGTGTGATTTTAACAAAATCATTACAAAAAAAGTATAGATTACCGAATCACACAAGATGTTCCTGAGAATCAGACTAAACCTTCCCTGTGTTCTTTCACTTTTCAGTTAACCCTTTAACAGAAGAGAAGCTAACACCAAACGGTGGTGAGGAGGGGCAGCTGCACTGGGTAGTTGCAGAAGTGCTCCATGGCCTAATGAGGACCTTCAGGCAGCTTCCTCCTTTTTCTCAGCTCAGATGTGAAGTCTCAGCCCACTGGGAGACACAGCCTGATTTATGCCCCATGACCCATGATGTGCTGGCTGTCTTAATCAGCACTGTGTTTGTGTTCCATGGCCAATGGTTAAATATCATCAAAAAGCTACTGGGTTCATCAAATTGATTGACAGGGTGGCCCTCCCCTTTTTCATTAGTGATTGCTTCCATTTGGATCTGGGTGATCCCCAGAGGCCAGGTGTTGATGGGGTTCTTAATCTGGTGTTGATTTGGTGGGGAACCTTTGGGGACTTTGCAGAAGGCTCTAGATCATGGGCCTTGAGAGAGGCTGCGTGAAGCCAGCTCCCTCCTCCTTCTCCTTTGTTCAGGGCAAAAGTGAGTTGACATTTTCTCCACCCCACGCTCCCTGCCACAGGGTACTAACTCACCAGAAGCCCCCAAACCTGACCACAGTCTAAATCCTATAAAACTATATACCAACAAACCCCTTCTCTCTGCAAGTTGATGTCTCAAGTGTGTGCTCCAATAATGGAAGCCAGAAAACTGTCACCATGTTGTCTGGACTACAGCAGCAAAGAAGAATCCCAGAAGGGAGCTGGGGAGGGATTCCAGGTTTCTAAACATGGTGACATTTCCCAGTGCATGTTGGACCAAGGCAACAGCATGGGGAGGGCATGTCCTCTGCAGAGAGCCTGGGCTTTGCTTCCCCTCTTCCCTGTAGACAAAATAGCTTTCCTCTGCCCCAACCGCAGTGCTCAGAAGAGGAGAGCTTTGAAGTATGGGTCCCAGCGGCTCACCTCCTGAGGTCTGGATCCAGCAGCCAGACAAGGCAGGGAAACACTTGCCCCCACTTGCCAAAAGCATGTGGCTTCCATGCAGAGAGCCATGTCCTCTGTCTTGTTCCCTTGGGTTCATCTTATGTGTTCTGAACCTTTCCAAATTGCTTATTTTTCTAATCTTTTCTCTTTTGGCAACACAACACTTTATCTTCTGGTTTCATCTTTATTACTCACATTCCCTCAGGATGAGTATTTATTAGAATATTTTAAATTAAGACCTGCACTGCCCTCCTAGCTGTGTGCATCAGGGCTCCCCACACAACATGTGTAATTCTTATCACAGAATTTCAGGCAATTTGTGCATTATATTCTATTAAAAATTCAGATTCACTCAAGGTAGTCACAACCCTGGGATCACAGCTTCCTGCTGGATGATGTGCTGAGATATATTCACACATTCCTGTTAGCAGAAAATTCCCTCCACAGGCCTGTGTTTCACACCTCATTTGATATCACAATGCAACAGAAGGCATAAAAAGAAGCAGTTATTTATTTATATTATGGAATGGATTCTAGTGGGATACTAGATAAGCATTAATTATCACACCACAGCCACAATCCCTGCCCTTCTTCCACCCTGGGGAGGAGGGTGGGGCCAGGAGCTGTCAATCACACAGCTCTTTCTCAGCCAGTTCTAAGTACTGCAGACTCTGCTCTCAGAAAAAAACAGTGACAAGCACCTCCAAAAACAAAAACTTGACCAAATATTTCAAGAAAATTCTCTCCGCATGGAACCTGGACAACATCACCTACCCAGTATCTCAGGATGCAGGGACAGAGGGCACCCACAGCATGCTCTAGGGTTATCAGGACCCCAGACACTGTGGTGATTGTCTGGATCACTCTCAAGTCCATGGCCCCCAGATCCCCTCCCACCTTCCATCCCAAACAGCTGAGGTTGATGGGAACCCCTGACTTCAGGACTGGCTATGGCAATTTCTTAGGGGATCACATGATTATAGTTACATCCCCAGGGTCAGGGATGACCAGGACCTGTGCTGGGCCTGTCCGGGAAGAAAAGCTTCTATCACACTGACCACATCAGCAGATGGATGCAGATGTAGTCAGTGTCCACCATCCTCCTCCAGGATGGAGAGCACCTGAGAGGAATACAACCATGGGAACAAGGGGACAGGCTCTGAGTAGAAGGTTGGAGCCCCAATCCAACACCCCAGTGCCTGTCCACCATGAACTCAACCTACCTGAAGACCTTCATTGTTACAGGACCAAATGGACAAAACCACTTGATAAACAAAAAACCTGAGAGGAACTTTTCCACCAGGAATATGAACAGCAGTGCTCTGTGTTATGGTTTGGGTCTGGAAAGTACCCCACAGTCTCATGCACCTAAAGGCTTAGTCACCAGTGTAGCAATGTCCAGAGGTGGGGCTCATAGGAAATGACTCCATTCCCAGGTGCTGACCTCCTCAGTGGGATAATGCACCAGATATATTAAAGATGGGAATGTATTATTGGGAGTGGCACCCCATTGGAGGAAGGTTATCCCTGGGGATGTGGTCAGAGAAGGTTCATCTTATCCCCAGCTTCTTCTTTCTCCACTCCCAAGGCCTGGTGCTGAGCATCTCTCCCCACCACACCCTCCAGCCATGATGTTTGCCCCCCTCAGGTACAGCGCAATCTATTTGACCAACCATGAATTGAAGCCTCTGAAATGATCAGACAAAGTAAACCTCCCCTCCTCAGAGCTGTAGGGGTCAGGTATCCTGGTCACGGTAATGAAAAGCTGCATCATGCACTGTGCAAAACAGAATAAAGCCACAGCCCTTGGCAGACACCAACTCTGAAGAGTACTATCTGCCACTCTCTCCTCTTCATTCCCTGATGGCAGAGACCATCTCCCACTACAAAGCCCAAAATACCAACCAACAGGTACTTCCCAAGAGCACCTGCTTCTTGGGCAAAGGCAGAGATCCCACAGCTTACTGATGAGCTCTGAAGGGAAGACTCCTCTGGAGACTGATTGTAGAAGAAGACACATAGGACAAGTCCCACTCCTTTTGAACCCCTGGATATTTCTGGGTGAGTTTTCAATGCTTGGAAGAGCTGCAACCATCTGTGACCATAGGGGATAAGGTAGAGAATGGTGGTCAGTTCTCTTGCTGGAATGAAGTAGAAGGGCAGGGGCCAAGACTTTAGGCAAGGGATCCTGTCACCCACCAGGTATCCCAAAGCAACATCAAAAGTGAGGACTTCTCTCTGCGGCACAGCTGAGCACAGCCCACAAACTTGAGGCTCAAGCCCCAGCTGGAGAAGAGAGGCTGCCAGCCAGTAGCACCAGGGACCTACCTTAAGACCAAAGACATGCACCAGTCCCCAGGTGTGACATCAGAAAAATGATTATTTGGGTGGTAAGGAACAACGACCCAAAGCCTGAGCTTTCCTCTGTCTGCCATAAAATGTCCACTTTCCTCTCGCCTCTTATGTCAGTTCTGCTTTCCCACTGCATTCATCAACCCTTAGTTTAAAACAATAATGACAACAATAATAAAGATGATCTGAAACTAGATATTAAACCCTGCACCATGATAAAGGTGAACTCAGCGGCTCTGAACACTTTCCACCACATTAGGCCTTTGTGCATGAAGAGCAGAAGGACCAAGCTCTGCCCCATGTGTCCTGTACCACAGCCCTTTAGAAGCCGAGCTACTGGGCTAGGATGTGCATGTCTCCTCAGTGGAGCTTCATCTGTCTAGACACCACATCCAACCCTGGCTTCCCACACAGTCCCCAGTCCCTCGACTGCCCTGAGCCTTGAGCCTCTCAGCATTCACCTGCCCTGGGTGTCTGGTGGCCCACGCAGGCCAGGGTGGCCCTCATCTGGGTGCTGCTGTGGTCCACTGCCCACTGGTCTCCATTGCTGGTTCTCAAGGCTGTGATCTTCACATCTGCTGCCACCTTAATTCTATGAGGTAGGAAAAAACATGTATAAGAAAACATTCTGGGTTGACTCCAAAGGGGAACACAACCCCATAGTGGGGAGTGTGGGCATACTGTCCTCCCCCCAGGAGACAGGAAGAACACTGTGAGTGGCTTTCTTCTGAAAACAAAGTGTCCTGTTATTTTTACGAGTGCTTGAAAATCGGACCCTAAAGCATTGGCCATTTCCATTAATTTTCAGTTTAGTCTGAATTTAGACAGGCCACTTCCTGCCACTGGGATTCATGGGGTTTGATGGGCATGTGGGGAACTAGAAGGACTTTTCCCCTCACCTGCAAGTGGGGAAGAATCACCTTGGGATCAGGAAGGCCAGGAGCTGCCACGTCAGGGACCCAGGAGGCCACTCCACTGAGCACACAGTGATGGGGAATGCTCAGGAAGGCTCTCAAAATCTTTCCCATGAACACACAAAAGGAATACCAAAGGCAGACAAGGCCCATGTGCAGGAGTTAGAGAGAAAAGACAGGAATAGGGAGGCCATTCCCAGCACTGCTGAGACCTAGGGAGCCCAGATCCCCTCAAGATTAATCATTAGACCACACACGGTCCAAAGTGCTGCTGGTTAAAACAAGATGAGCAAAAGTGAAGATACAGTAGACAGTTACATGGTAGGAATAATCTACAGATCATCTGTCTGGTAAGGTCTAATATCCAGAATATGCAAAGAATTCTTTCAAATCAATAAGACAAATCATGCAATTAAAAAATAGGCAAAGATCTTGACTACCCAATTCTCCAAAAAAGACATACAGATGGCAAACAGGTGCATGAGAAGATGCTCAGCGTTGTCAGTCACTGGGAAATGCAAATCAAGACCATAGTGAGCCACCACTCCACACTCACTCACTGGTTAAAATATGACAAAAAGGAGGTGGTGAGGTCCTGGAGATATCAGATCCTCACATGTTGCTGGTGGGGATGTAAAAGGAACAGCTGCTCTGGAAATTGTTTGCCAATTTCTCAAAATGTTAACCTAGAACTACTGTAGGGCCCACATATGCTTTCCCTCATGAGGTAACTAGAAAGCAAGAAGGAAAAAAATCTGGGGAGGGACTCACGAAAATAGATGAGAAACCAGAAGAGGAGAAAGTGTCAGTAGGCAGGAGATCGTGTAAGGGCAGGCACAGGGAAATGAAGTGGACCAAATCGTGTTTGTGTACTTATGGATGCAAGAGATCCCCTAATATGTATAACAATAAATTTCTTATAAAATGACTACAGGACCCAGCAATCCCACTCCTATGCTTAGACTCCAAAGAATTGAAAACAGGAACTCAGTCAAATGCATATAAAAACATATGCACAACCACAGCAGCATTGTTTGTTATTTTGTTTGGGGGTTTTGATTTGTTTTGTTTGGGTACAAGTGATCGAACTTAGGGGCACTTAGTCACTGAGCCACATCCCCAGCCCTTTTTAAATTTTGTTTAGAGACAAATTGCTTGGGGACTTGCTAAGTTGCTAAGGCTGGCTTTGAACTTGCAATCCTCCTCCCCAGACTCCCAAGCCACCTGGATTAAAGCTGTGCATCACCACCTGGCCAGTGCTGTTTATAATATGCACAGCTGGCAAGAACTCAATGCCCATCAAAACACTATTCTATGAAGTGTGGGAAAGTGAACATATTGAGTGGTATAATTCATACAGAAGGTGAACCATAGAGACAGAAATGAAGATCAGTGATCTCCAGGGTCTAGGAACAGCAGGGGAATGGGGAGGTACTGCTTAGCTACTGGGTACCAAATTTCTTTTTGGGGTGATATGGTAAGTGCCACTGAATTGATGGCTTTGAAATTGTTAATTTTGTGTTACATGAATTCTAACTCAATCTTTTAAAAAAGAAAAAAAGTGTGGGGTGAGGACAGGTAAATGACCCATCATGATTCCATGTGCCTGAAACTTTAAAAAGTTTCTAAAAGGATTTGTCAGAATCCTAACCTCTGTATGGCCCAAGTGAGTAATGCTCTTGTAGCAGAATTTGAGGCATTGAAGGATGGGACGTGGGGGTTGCATGAAGCTCCTGCTGCTGTCTGTCCAGGGAACCCTGCAGTGGGACTCGGGACTCAGGCATGCCTCTTTAACTAAAAGAAAAGGAAATGCATTGTTGTCCCCTCCTGCTGTCCACTGTCCTGCTGCCCTCTGTCCTGCTGCCCTCCACTCCTGTTGTTCTCCCCTTCCTGACATGGATCTCTCCTCAACTGCCCTCCTATACTGCCCTCCTCCTCCTGCCTCCCCCTCTTCAATATCCCCCTCTCTCTATGACAAGTCTGTCTCCAGACTCCCAGCTTCTTGGCTGCCATCTCTTGTTCCAGGCATTTCCTGAGAAACCTCGGACAGGAGAGATGGCATCCACTGGAGAGCCTCACAAGTCTCGCCCAGACTCTGCTGTCCCTCTTTCTGCATCCTGTTGGCTTTTCAAATAATGTTCACATGTGGCAAGAATTCCAAACTGCCCAGTGGGTGAGTACAATGGTCCCTGTGTGTCATGTGTAGGGACCACTAAGGAAGACTGTGACCAGGACTCAGAGATCCTCAAGGCTGCCAAGCACCTTCTCCCACTCAGTTTCCAGCATCCCCTTACACTAAAGAACTGCTTGGGATCAAGTGCTATGCATGAAGCCCAAGGAAATAAGGAGGCACACAGCTCAGAATGGACTGTGAGTCTCAGATGGCATGGAACACAGGCCAAGACCGTTGACACACTTTCCCAGGACCCATTTAACAGTAGGAAAAGGACTTAGTAACCGATGTTAAGAAGCCTCTGGCCTCCTGCTTCAGGCCACTCAGCCTGAAGTCTCTCATAGACTCAAGGCACCCTTGTCCCACTTGGTGGCAGGCATGCTCTCTGCTCCCATTTTCAATGTGAGAACACTGCTGAGGTTTCACTGGACAGGCTCTTGTGTGGGTGGCCAATGAGGGAAACTGTCCACTTCAGCCAGCAGAAGTAAACACAGCTCATATTTGGGGACTTAATAAGTTGCTCAGGCTCTACTGGTAGCCAAAAGGCAAGAGAGTGATGTCAGTGTGTCCACTAGCTCATGGCCCCTTGATCCCCTGGAAAAGTACTCATGATCCAAATGCAAAGGCACCACAACCAACCCAGGCCACACCAGAGAACACTGTGTCAGGTGTGAACAGGACAGCAGCAGCTGAGGGTCTGCAGGGCTCTAATGGGTCTGTGTAGCTTCCAGGACCAAAATCCATGGGGGCCATCACCACACCAGTGCGCTCAGCACAGACTGCCTCAGGCCTTTCCTGAACCAAGATGACCACTCCATCATAGCACCTTGTCTTATTATATGGCCTCCCAGATGAGAAGCGTGGGGTGTCAAGCAACGTGATCAGAAGGTACACACACTGCAGGGCAGGCCAGAGCCTAGACACTGCCCCTGGGAGGCAGAGCATGGCTGGTCACCCAGGGGTCAGGCCCAGGCCCCGGCTCTGCCAGCAGCTAAGACTGTAATGGAAAGTGCTCAGAGGAAAATGCAGTGGTGTCTGGAGGGCTCCCTAACCCCACATCCAACCAGTACACAAGATGTGGCTTTATGTAGAGGAGGGTTCTCCACCCCTGGATTTCTTTAAGGATCTCGAGAGGAGGCTTTTTATTTTAGTGTGGGTCCTGTGTCCAAGGAGTCGTGTCTTTATGAGACAAAACAGGAAAACACACAGAGACGTGGAGAAGGTGAAGATCAGAGGCTGGAGCACCTTCTCCGCCACACAGCATCTGCACTGTGAGTTTGGGCACTCCAAGCCCAGAGCACAGATTCCCACTGCTCTAACCACAACCTCCCTGGTCATTGGTGTGGCAGCTGAAGGACACTTGTGCAGGGCTATTTCATGAAGTCCTATGATGGTGGAGTGGGATGCAGGCATAGAGCAGGAAGAGGGCAGATGTGGGCAGCCAGGTGTGGGGAATTGTAGAGAGCAGATAGAGGGCAGGTCCTGGCATGCATGTTATTATACATAAGATGCACGAAGGAGGTGTCAAAAATATCTATGGGACAACAGCTATGTAATTAATACAACATTGCTGGTGAGGAGGAATGAATGGTATGTATTTGCTGTGAAGGCTTAAGATGCCCTAAGGACGTCATTCACTGGCCCCCATGACAGCAGGAGTCAAGAGTCACGCAGGATGAAGAAGGCAGTTGGGCCAGAGAGGATCACAGAGGCACTGGGAGCAGGTTGGGGTTCAGCTGACTCCCAGTGAATCTTGGGCAGTGTCCCAGAGCTGCTGGGACTTGGCATCAGTGTACATGAATAGTGGGTGATGACATTCACCCTCCATGTCATGGTGAACAATAAATGAGCCACACATGTGCCCCGCACAGAGTATTAGAAACTGATCCATGTTAATCATTTTTACTTTATGAACATGCACCACCAGATACTTCCCAGAGAGGACAAACTCAGCACTCGATCTCACCTGGTGAGGTCCCTGGGAACTGCTCTAGGACCCCAGTCAGCACCAAATAACCTCCCCTGAGGTTCCCTGGGAATGTCTCTAGGACACCAGCAGCACCCCAACCACCTCCCTTGAGGTCCCTGGGAACGGATCTAGGACCCAGCAGCACCACAACCACCTGCCTTCCAGATCTGATTCCCTTATCCCCCTCCTGTTTCTTGGCAGAAAATTCTTCTTGCACCCCAAGGCAGGGCAAACTCCTCCGTTTGGCATGGCAAATCTGCTGCTTTTATAAAGAACTTCTGCTCTAGAAAACATCAAACTCTGAACGCCTTGGACCCAAAAGACCTCAGTGCGTATCTGACAAATTCTCAGAAATTGTATGGTGGTTATAATTGTAAACACACACACATACACACACACAAACACACACACACACACACAGAGAGAGAGAGAGAGAGAGAGAGAGAGAGAGAGAGAGAGAGAGAGAGAGAGAGAGAGAGAGACTCTGCTTCATGTCTGCTCAAGTTCTATTCCTTGAGCCATTTTCAGTCCCCATTTCTTTCAGGCAGCTGATCCTATTAAATTTACACATGAGGCTTCTCATGGTCACAGTGTGACTGCCACAGCTCCCACATCCATAAAAAAAGAAAGCATGACTCTCTTCCCCACAACAAAAATTCTGGAGCCAAAATTTTATGGGATGAACTCTATTGAGTATTAAGTTTATATTCCTGCACCTAGGGCAAAATTAATCCCATTTTAATAATCCATGAAGGGTTATCAAAGAGAAGCTCCTCAAAGAAGATTGAAGTTATAATAAAGGTGGAGTGCTGTGTATCAAAAATATAAGCCTGATGCCAAACTATTGAGATTTTGCATCTTTCTTTAAACAACCTCAATAGTGGTTAAGGGAATTAATGGAGTAGCAGGAAAAGGGCCTGAAATCTTTCCAGGGAGAAAATAAGAAACCCATTACAAACTCTGACATAGGAAAGAATAATCTCATGACATGGGACAAGAGGGAAAACAAAACAAAACACCAAAAACCAAAGTCAACTATAAACCACAGGAAAAACCAAAGACCACACAAGAGAGGGACTAGTTGGGAGCCTCAGAAATGCAAAGGTAATCGTTAACACAGGAAATGGGGGTAACAGTGGCTGCCTTACCAATTTTCCAGATCAATAGCTGGTTAGAGATTTTAACCTTGTGCAAGATATTGTGGACTAAAACGTTGCAGTTTAAAAACAAAAGCCTGCATATTCGGCACTAAAATTTTAGAGATAATAAAAAAAGAAAGGAAATTGAATTCTCCAGAAGTTGGAGAAAATGTGGGTTTAGAAAGAGTTGTCTCCGAGGTGCAGAATGAAAAAGCACCTGCACATACAGCCTTGCATATCTGGCATCTGGGGCAGGGTCTAAGCCCTGCACACTGCTCTGTGACTCCCAACTCAGCCATGTGTGGTTGAAGACACATTGTGTTTTCAAGGACACTCTGGTTTCTTGATTACAGAGGCTTCTGCAATCCAGACACTTGAAGGGGAAGCTTCTGGATGAAAATTTTCTGTGCGCAAGCTTTCTTTGTCACTACTTCTTGCTCTGTCTGATGTTCCTTCAAGTCCACCTAGCCCAGCCCTTAACATCCTAACAAATACTCACTCCTGGATCTCTCCTTATCTTTGCCTGCTCCTGTCCTCTGTCACAAGGCACCTCCCTCACCAGGCTAGTGGGTTACTCAGCAGGGGTCACCTTCCATTGGTATAGGTTCTGCAGCCCCTAGGACTTAGACTTGACCTTGGCTGAAAATGAAGGGGCATCTTTCACTTCTGTGAGAGACCCCAATGCATTCCTGCATCAGAGCTTATTATGTGCTCAGGAAAGGACAATGTGAATAAGTAATTGATCTTTTGTTAATAAGTGATAAATTATTCCTATATGATTGTGTGTGATAACTCTTGCTTATTTGAAATCAATTTGGGATGGAAATTATTGGAGGCTTCTCACCTGTGCAGGTGAAAGGCCCAGGAGCTACTGCCTTCTAGAAAAGGAGGTCAGTGTATTTTGGCTGCATCCCTACAACCTGAGGCTGACACACTTAATGGGTGTTCCTGCAGGAAGGAGGGAAAGAGGGTGGGATGCCCTAGGGCTGTAAAGTAGGTGGAAGCAGGGAACTTCCAGCTTCATTTCCTTAGCACCTTGGTCCAGTACTCAGGAGGGGGTCATCTCAGACTCCCAGCACTGCCTCTCCTACATAACTTATCCACTTGCAGGTTTTACAAAAGCCTGATTCAGTCTACTGGCTCAAGACACAGATGCTCCTAGGGCTGAGGAAGGACCAGCCTCAGATATGAGTCTCTAAGCCCAAGGGACAATCACAGGCACCACTCGCCATTGCTGAGCCGTAAGGAATCAGAGGCTATTTCCAGATCTTACTGTACTCATTCTTCCCAAGTGACTCCTGAGGATCTTTACTGTCTAATCTTTCACCCCAGAGGACACACCTACCTCCTAGTTACCCTCTCTGGATCATTTACTCAGGTTACCCACAGGCTCTCAATTATAAAATCTGAAAGAGCTTTTGTCCTAATGATTTTAGAACAAAGCCACCCTATCCCTTCCCTTTCTCTTCTATCCAAATATAAAAGGGTCCCTAGAAAGCCTAGGTCTGGGCCAGATATACCTGTCCTCCCTAAACCCTGTGTCCCTGGCAAGTCTCCAACTTTTTGGGTCCCAAAGCCTCAGCCTTCTAGGAGCAGCACCCTGCACCCTAGACCAGGCCTCAGTACCTAGTACTGTGAATGCACATTTAAGCCTACATTCCACCTACCAGCAGTGACACCTCCCTGCCAGGCCAGGCCCTCAGGAAACCAATCCCTGCCCACTTGCGCCTATGAACATTCCTTCATTCCCTCATGTGGCTTCAGGACACCAGTGAGACTCAGACACCTTCAAGCCCACCTATGTGTCCCAGCTCAGGCCCATCTGGAGCCTGGGTTTCTTATCTATGAAATGAGAGAACTAAGGGTTGAGACCAGGCACATCAGTTGACCCAAACCCAGGGTCCTCCAGACATTCACCCTCTACATCCTGTCCCTGCAAGGGTGCCTATTCTACCTCATTCTACCTGTTGCTCAACCTAGCAGGCCTCTGTATGGCTTGTTTCTGTTGACTGTCCCTGGTATGTGGTCTTCGTGGGTACAGTATCATGGTTGTATGGCAAAATAATAGGAATAATAATTTGGTAAAATTTGGTAAAATAATAGGAAATAAATAGGAAAATAATAGTAAATAAATAGTAAAATAATAGGAAATAATAGGAAAAAAATAAAAGTAAATTAAAGATGGAATATAAATAAAGAAAATGTTCAGGCTGAATTTGAACCCAAGAGTCTCCTTCCTCAACCTCTCGAGGAATAATAGTTATGGGCCACCACATCCAATTCCAGGAAAATATTTCATAATATGCAATAAATTTGGGACAAAAAAAAATTAGTGACATAGAAATTAACTCAAGCAGTATTACTTTATTGTGGGCAATAGCCTTCATTCAAAACCAGTGTTTTCTATCCTCAAGAATTTTTAAGATGGTATAGAAGGGAAGATAAAAATATGCATAATTATATACTACAATGTATAAATAAAAACAAATACATCCAAGTATATACAACTAAAGAATAGAAGAGGCCTAAAATAGAAAAGGCCTCTTTTTTGGACTGAGTTTTGAAATGCCAATGATACATGAAACATTAACATATTATTACATATCACATTAAAAATCTGAGTGAAACCTAGTTACCATATCTTATGCCTCGTTGACTTTTGAACATTGGTTCAATTTACTCTGCTTTCCTTCCAACATAAAAATATTTATGTTTTCCTTGGCATCCATAACTAGCCTAGGAGCTGTAGTGTCTACTAAATGTTCTCAGAAGGCAGGGTGACCTTGTCATATAATGAATTAAAAACCATACTTTGAGATTTTAGGGAGTCCATGGATTTTCCTTTATGTATACCACAGGAGAGGGAAACAGCAGAAGCAAAATATTGTGGATTGTTATTGTGTTGATGGGGGATAAATACTTTTGCCACAACCTAATATTTATAAACCTGTAGAGTATACAGGCATTTGGAACCTTGTTGAAAATCTCAAAGCAAGAGTAGTTAATATGTAACCCACATATGGTGATGCATGCCTGTAATTCTTGTGGCTCAGGAGGCTGAAGCAGGATATCCTGACTTCAAAGCCAGCCTTAGCAAAAGTGGGACATTAAGCAACTCAGTGAGACCTTCTCTCTAAATAAAATAAAAAATAGGTTTGGTATTTAGCTCAGTGGTCAAGTGCCCCTGGGTTCAATCCTGGTACCTTCCCCAAGAAAATAGTTAATATGTAAAAATTGGGTTATTTTCTAATTTTCAGAATAACTTAATATTTTTTTCATCTGATTACAATTGTTAATAGGTATTATTTGAGAAGCATTCTCAGTTTCTAAACTTAGTACATTTGAGGAATTAGTATTTCTGAGAAATGAATCCAATCTTTTAAATTAATTTTACACATTAAAATCATTGAAGAAAACATTAACATTGAATTGTCACTTTATAAAATTACTTTCCACTTAGTGTCATGTGATGGTGATGTTAGTTTTAAAAATAAGTCATTCTTAATCAAATCCAGCTCTTGCTTTTTTCCCACTTTTACCTATTGACAAAAGGTGATGTGAGAGCACAGATAAGTATTACAGTGTGCTGTCAAGGACCTCATCTAATAGTGGAGAAAAACAGATTAAAATATCTCAAAATAATGTTTTGGAGGTAGTTACCTATTAAAGCAAAAGGTAGGTAGGGATGATTTTGTTGTTATTGTTATTGCTTAGGAAAATATATTGTTCTGAGAAGGTTTCATTGACTCAACTGTGGATGACACTATATTGGCAATAAGTGTCACTTAACTTATATAGTTAAATTCACTCCAATATGCATACACCTGCACATAACTGCTGTACAATCCTGTTTTTTATAGTGTAAAAAATATCCAGAAGTCCAGATGACTCAGCTTTTTTGTGAGCATTTAAGATATATCTACCTCTGTTTTATTTTAGAAATTAACAAAATATTTGGATTAAGAGTATGGTTTAATCTGTATATAGAGTATTTTATATATTCTACCTGGTCAGCAGATGCTCTGAATAGTATAGAAAAGCACTAGATGCAACATAGAAGCAAAATCTTCTTTTACTTACTGAATTGTTTTAATTCACTACATTTTCATTTACTCTGAGGGGGAGAAAACTGGAAAGGATTTCATTATCTGAAAGAGCCACTATGCTTTTCCTTTTGTTGAGCATGATTTATATATCTGTGAATCATATTGCCTGTGATATATGCAGAGTAAAACGTCTCTAACATTGTTATGTATTTTCCTTTCTAAGCTTCACAAAGAAACCTCATTAATTATGTGCATTTCTTCAGTTTCTCAACAAATAATGAGACAACTGTAGTTAAAAAATTTAGTCAATTTAACTTGATTCTCAACACTACAACAAGTTCATCAAAAGCTTATTTTATGTCATATGGCTATTTATTTATGATTATGATTTGGGTGTTGGTAGAGAAAAGAAGGAAGAAATTGTAAAAACAATAAAAGAGAAAAAATCCATTATTCTAGAAGAAACTACTTGAATAATTTTATTGTATTGATTGACTGGTTATAAGTCATTTGTTCTAATTCTCCAATGTTCCAAACTCTAAATTCAGTGTAGATCAGTAGTCTGTGTTATCTGGAATACAAGATGAGTTGGATACAAATTGAAAAATTACTATGCTGGTTATTTCAGATCTCTTAGTACAATTAAGTACCATTAAATAATATTTCATTGAAGATGCTTAACCTGATTGAGAAATGACCAAATAACCTATTTCTCTCCACCACCAACTGAGAGATTTGTTATATTCACAAGTATGTGCTTTCTTAACACCTACTTAGGAATTTTGTTAAGTATTTATGTAGTTAAATTTTCTACTCTGGATTTGGGATTATAGCTTAGTGGTTAAGCACTTGCCTCGCATGCATGAGGCACTGAGTTTGATCCTCCGCACCACATAGATACATAAAATAAAGATATTTTGTCCATCTACAACTAAAAAAAATTAAAAATTGCTACTCTGAATAGTAGAGATTTAGAATAGAATATATTTGAATCGTATTCCACAAAAACATTCTGATTGATTGTAATCAACCTTAGTTGTTCCTCTTTGGAGTTTTAATCAGTGAATATGACAGATAAATGGCTGGAGACTTTTCATGTATTCCTTTCTCTTTAGAAAGCAGCAAAAAGGACTTTATTTTCCTCTGATAATTTGCCAGATCCAACTTCAGAATTGCATAAAAATACAGAAAAGGACAAAACAAAAAGAAATAAAGAAAACCTAGGGGCTGGGGATGTGGCTCAAGCGGTAGCGCACTCGCCTGGCATGCGTGCGTCCCGGGTTCGATCCTCAGCACCACATACCAACAAAGATGTTGTGTCTGCTGAGAACTAGAAAATAAATAATAAAAATTTTCTCTCTCTCACTCTCCTCTCTCACTCTCTCTTAAAGAAAAAAAAACCTAGTAACTCTCTGGAGATTAACTTACATGCAGTCATTTACATGTGAAAAAGACAAATTTTTCTTACTTCACTTTCAAGTTACATGTTTTATTTCTGCCAGTTTTAAACTTCCCAACCCTTAAGCACAAAATTTATCTATAAATAATATCAATTCAGCTCTTTATGGTATAATCTAAAGATGATAAGTTATCCTCAGTTATCCCTGTGAGTGATTAAAATATGGGTATTAGACTGGGCATGGTTGTGTATACCTGTAATCCCAATGGCTCTGAAGTTGAGGCAGGAGGATTGAGACTTCAATGTCAAGTTCAGAAACTTAGGAAGGCCCTCAGTAACTTAGAGACACCTTGTCTCAAAATAAAATAGAAACAGGGCGGGGATATAGTACTAGAGTTAAATACCTTAGATTCAAATTTCTGTACATTTATCCCCTTCCCACCAAAATAGGTATTAGAGTGGCAATGGGAATGTGAAAGGGATATTAGGGGCACATGAAGGAAAGTCCATTAGAATAAAGAACAATGCACTATCTTCACTAACACTCATTCAGAATGAAGTCAATTAGGCTTTGAACAGAAATTTCAAAAAAAAAAACCTCTTTTTTCTTTCTTGTCCCTTTTCATTGTTCTTATATTATTGATTTCCCACTTCCACAGAAACACTTGTATACAAGTAAATGCATGTATACCTCAATGACAAAAAAAGATATATTTCATTATATTTTACAGAGTAAACACATTCTTCTGAGGACCAGCATGGAATACTTGAAAATGTGTATAATAGCAGTTTTAATAACAAAGAGTACCCAACTCTGACAAGAACATATATTTTACCTGTTTAATTGGAAAACTTAAAAAAATAGTAAAAATTTAAAAATGACATATTGTGTTTAAATTGAGGAGAATGGAGGTGGGGTTTTAGCTCAGTGGTAGAGAGCTTGTCTAGCATATGTGAGGCACTGGGTTCAATCTTCAACACCACATAAAAATAAATAAATAAAATGAGTGAATATAATAAAAATTGAGGAGGACAAAACTTATAGTATATTTCTGGTTTTTATTTTTTGAACAAAAATCTACTCTTTTTCATGAAATATTAAGATATATTCAATGTCTGAATTTCACCGATTTTCATTATTCACACTATATGTTGCACATTGCTTTTAATTGTTTAATTTAAATTTTGTTGTTTATAAGGTAATCCAAGTAATACTATTTGGTAATTAGATCCACCCAATTTCAGAAATTTAACTAGAAGCTTTTTAAAATAAAAATAATAGCTTTTAAATACTGAGCACCTCCTATGTAATATCCCAAGTGTTTTTAAACTTGGACATCTCTTATTCATCATATTTAATGTTACCAGGTATTATTCCCTTACAAATGTCTTATCAGGGTAAATGTGTGTACATACATGTACTAGAAAGATTGGGTAGAACATAGATAAAACCATTTGTGCTAGAACATCCTGAGTGGACTCAATCCTGGAGCTCTCTAGATGCTTTAAGATCTCAGGAAAATGTGGTAACCACATTGTGTTTTAGCATCCTCACCTGAGAAATAAGAATAGAAATAACATCTCCCATGTTGGCTTGCTATAAGTATGATAGGATTAAAATATTAATACATGTGCTTAGACACATCTTGGAAAAACAAAAACAGTGTTCAGTAGTACTATTCATTTACTTTTTATTTCACTGGTGTTGTAACTTGGTTAAATAATTCAGTATATTGTAAAACCAGTATATTATAAAACCAAAACAAAAAATTCCTACATGCAGCTGTTCCCTTTGTGTAATTCTGTATTTTCCACTCCTCAAATATCTAGTTAATAATATATTGCTGATGACAGTAGCTGTATCACTTCTATCATTTGATAAACTATTTTCCCTTATAGTAAAGTAATTTTACTCACATGTTACTAGATCTACTTAACTTGGTTGCTTGAACTCTAAGGTTTCTCCAAGACAAATGGAATCCACACTATGTAGATGTATTGATCAACTTTTTTTCATATTATTCTTATGTTAGTACTATCTGAGCAAACTATAACATGTTCAAAATAATATAAAACTAATCACGAAGAGCAAAATGGAAGCTTAGAAGGTCTTAATCTTATATTGGAGCCAGGCAGCCAGGAAACAGTGACTTATCATCATCTGAAATGATATTTTACTTAAGAAAACATTATAAAATTAATCATACATCTTCATAAGATAGGATTATATTTTTGTGTCAAAAATAAAAAGATACCAAAAATGTTTCATAGAAGTAATTTAAAATAAAAAAAATTATGCCATATGAATGTCTTAAACCACAAGCTTCAGACCAATTCTAATTTTCATTTGAAAAACAAATCTCCATCATCTGAATATAGATATTTCCTGGAAGGATACTTCATATCATAAAATTTTGATTGGTTCTACTTATATTGGTATGAGTAATTACATATATATTTATATGTTTTAAAGTAGCTTTTGAATTCTGGAAAATGTGGTATTTAAATAAAGGTGTCTTCTAAATCAAAGACGTCTGTAGGAATGGTTGTTAATCTGAAATTTTACATATTCCTTAAGTGTCTATCTTGTTCTAAAAGCACAGAATATGTTAAATAAAATACAACATGGAAATTTAAATACATACAAAATTTTAAAAGACATAATTGTACCCTAGTAGTAGAAAGAAACAGAAATGTTGGCTGAGATTGTGGCTCAGTGGTAGAGTGCTCACCTAGCACATGCAAGGCCCTGGGTTCGATTCTTAATACCACATAAAAATAAAATAAAGACATTGTGTCCAACTACAACTAAAAAATAAATATGTTTTTAAAAAGAAATAAATAGAAATGTTAAAACCAGCCTATATTTGTACAGTAACAGGATATTTAGTTCTACAACATCCATGTTAAAAGCAGGAAAATTTGAAGTACCCCCATAGAACTGGGTAATATTATAGAACTGGAGCTAAAATTTTCAGTTGAATTTAACTGACTGAAAATGAGACAGTGTTTTGGATCCTGTGTGAACTATTCTCCCACTTATCAATGTTTGATAATGAAAAATATTTGAACTTAAGATCAAAAATAAAATATATCTTTATTTTTGAAACAATTAGATATTACTGTCATGGACAGAATTTTATCCATTCCCTCATTAAAAGAAGTTACTACCTGACTTTTAAATGTATTTATACTGTTTTCTTGCATTTTTGATTTCTAATTTTGTTAAATATTTTACTTTTATATTTAAACCAAGCCAAATATATCTCTTTTTTCCATTGTAGGTAGGGTTTATGTTTCTTGGCTATCTTTCAAAGAATTCTTACCAATTCCAAAATTACACACAGAATAATATATACTCTATGTGAATTAATGTGTTTTGGCTTTGAGAAAACCTTAGTCTTAATTGAAAATCTTAAATAAAAAACTTGAATCTGAATTTTACTAAGAAAAAAATTACATATGTATGTACTTATTTGTATAGACACACATATGTACACACATATGTATGTTACACACATATATATGTTACACACATATGTATGTTACACACATATATATGTATTTATGTGGCATATTATATGTATATGCATGCCACATAATTACATATATATGTACACACACACACACATGCACACACACACATACACACATATATCCTTACCATTGACTTCCTGGTTTAAGTTTATATTACTAGGATCATTTTATATTATATATAATTTTTATTTATTCTTTTTAGATGCACATGGTGGTAAAGTATATTTTGGCATATTATACATACATGGAGTATAACATTCTAATTGGAATCTCATTCTTGTGGTTGTACTTGATGTGAAGTTTTACTGGTTATGTATTCATACAGGAACATGGGAAAGTTATGTCAGATTAACAGGGTTTTTATAGACTGTAAAGTATTTTCATATGACTCATATCATAAGAATACATCAGGAAGTAAAACAATGGCTATTCTGACCATTTACATAGGGTTATTGTGCAAATAACACCACTTATAGCTATGAAATTTTGTGTAAAATACAATTAATTTATTCTTTCCACAAATTTAATCACTTGTATTTTTTATAATTATTGCTAGGGATTCTTTAACATCTCATGTCTACATTTACTACCCAAGAAAGAAGATAGAGGCATATAGGTAATGAATCTTTTTTCTCCTATTTCTCAGATGATGACAGTAACATGACCAAAATGTATCACATTGCTGTTAGGTTTTTTATGAAGAAAGTGACTTGTTTCCTCTTTTTTAATGTACTTAAGCGTACAACTTTCCCCCTGAAACAGTATCCTAAAACATGAGATAATACAATTATATTGAGGAGAAACATATTTTCTTCACTTAAATCGATAGGATTATAGCACTATAGTGCTGTAAGGTGATAATTTTATAATACCAGATATTGTATTATATACATCATATGAATTATTTTAGTTATTTCTAGTTATAATAGGGATTAAAACATAATATAGTGAAATTATTGTCATGTTAATGTTCTGAGTATGTGCTAAATATATGTCATATGTATTCTAAAGTAAATAATTTAGAATATAGATATGAGGTCTTTCATAGAAAGAGTTAAAAAAATCCATTTGAGCATTTTAAGGTAATTTTCAGAATACAAACTATAACACAAATATAGCAGTTTGAATAATTCAATTTCACTGAAATTTTTCTTTAAGTAAATAATGATTTGTTAAATATGACTTTTTTTCTTTCTATTGTTTAGAAAAATTACTAAAATTATTTGTAAGATTTTTGGGAGAATAAATACTAACTGAATTTCTACACAATACTATTTTAAACCTTAGATTCAGAAAATCAAATTTTGAAACATACATATTATAGGCAAGCAAATATATTAAATATATACACATGAGTTTATGTTCATATTTATTATGATTCAGGAGTTATTTTTAGTAACTCTGGGGCACACATCCTTATTATCTACACATTTATGCTACACGTTATATATCAAAATAAGTGCATAAGGTACACAGAAACTATATGTATCTGTACAGTGAATTATATGGGACACTCCTCTTAAAGTCTTCTTAAATTTTTTTTAAAGTAAATGACAGTTGATTGCATTACAATTTTACTACACATACACAGCACAAATTTTTATATATCTGGTTGTATATAAAGTATGTTGACACCAATTCTTGTCTTCATACATGTACTTTGGATAATGATGTCTTCACATTCCACCATCCTTGCTAACCCCCTATTCCTCCCTTTCCCTCCCACACCTCTGCCCTATGTAGAGTTTCTCTATTCCTCACATGCTCCTCTCCCTACCCACTATAAATCAGCCTCCTTAGAGAAAATATTCGACATTTGTTTTTTGGGGGATTGGCTAACTTCACTTAACATTATCTTCTTCAATGCCATCCATTTACCTGCAAATGCCATAATTTTTTTCTCTTTTATTGCTGAGTAAAATTCTATTGTGTATATATGACACATTTTTTTAATCCATTCATCCACTGAAGGGAATCTAGGTTGGCTCTACAGTTTAGCTATTATGAATTGTGCTGCTATAAACATTGATCTGGCTTTGTCCCTGTAGTATGATTTTAAGTCCTTTGGGTATAGACTGAGGAGAAGGATAGCTGGGTCAAATGATGGTCCATTCCCAGATTTCCAAAAAAATCTCCATACTATTTTCCATATTTTATGTACCAATTTGCAGTCTTACCAGCAATGTATGAGTGTAATTTTTTTGACCATAGGAAAAATAGAGGCAGATTTCATCTTCTTACTACTCAAAAATAAATTGCCTGATAAATTGCAGTAAATTTCTAAGGAACATTTAAAAAGTTTTATGCATGTTATGCTTTTCAATTGTTGGCAAAATTTCAGATGACTTTTAAAAATAAGTTTTCATATAAAACAAATGGCTAAATTTATATTTTATAGTTCATTGTATGATATACCAAGTAAAGAAATCCCTTAAGGATCATTTTTTAATTCAGCATAAAAATAAAATTTGAGATTATGAAATGTGCATTAACTTCTGAATTCTCATATCCTGTAGAGGTTCACAATAACACCTCTCTTAAGTAAAGTCTGCAATTTAAACATACCACAGCTAAATTTCCACTTTCAGTTTGTTTTAACCTAAGAAACCACTCACACCTTGTTAGCAAGCCCTGGGATGCTATGGAAACAGTACAAAAATTACATTAGCAATAAAATAATAAGTGTGTTTAAAATTAGTTCTTCTCTTTCTTCTTTTTTTTTAGTAGTGGTTAGGATTGAACCCAGGGCCTTATGCAAGTGAGGCAAGCACTTTACCAACTGTGCTATATCCCCAGCCTCACAATTGAGTGTTGGGGTTATGCATTAGAAGTTTTGTAATCTATATCAAACACTTTAAAATCAGGCTTTGTAAAAATTATTCATAGTATAATTTAACTTTATCTATTTCTTCCAGTAATTAATAAATTTTCCCAAACTCAGTCATGGTATTCATCAACTTCAAGGCATGGTGAGAGTCCTTTGAATTGTGTAGCTTCAACAAAAGTTAGAGAAACTACTATACCATGCACATTTCCTGGGGCTAGTGACAAAGATGTTATGGGTAATAAAAGCTGTGTGATGGCATTGGAAAGCCAGTCTTCTTGGAGAGAAACTACTAAAATTACATTTTGCATACTTGGCTCTTTCATGGTGACAGAGAAATATCCTGCATAACAAATGTGTTCAATACTTAAAATTCGACATATGTCATAATTAAATGTGAATAATGATAAAAGAATATTTTTCAGATGTTTAATATTACAACAATACTTGTACTAGCATAAATAGTTTGAAACAAATCCATTCTTCTTAATCATATTTTAGTAATTTAGATTGAGTTTGGAATGCATAATTTAATTGTTGAGTTAATTGAGTCTGCATACATGTGGATTAACCAAGCTCTAATTATTCTAAAGTTGAGTAATTTCAGAGCATTCATTTTACTTCCTGGGTGATATTTGAACAGTTCCCTTTATTCACAGAAAGAATTCTGGGGAGGTGGATATAAGAAATCTGTAAAGCAAACTTAAATCAATATCAACAAAAGTTAGTATTATGTAAGATTAAAGATAAATTAGTCAAAATAAAATCAGTCATAAGATGTGCTTTTCAAACTCAATGTGTGTCCACTAATACATTTCATGTAATGACATAGCTAATTTACCATAAATGAATGTCAGTGTCAAGAGAGGCCACATTTTAAAACCCATCCTCTTAAGGAAGATTTGTAATTTGAAATGCACTTTGTGTATGATATTAATTGAAAGAATTTATCACTCATAGTATGCAGAAAGAATCATTCACTTCACCAATGAAACTTAACAGTAAAGAAGTCTTTATTTTTATTTTTTATTTATATATTGACACCAGAATCATTAAAATTTTTATTACACATATACAGCACAACTTTTCCTATCTCTGGTTGTATAAAAAGTATATTCACATCAATTCATGTTTTCAAAATGTACTTTAGATAATCATAAATGATAATCATATTCCACCATCAATTATAACCAACAAGTCTTATATCTAAGTCAAAATATTAATAATAAGTAAAAATACTTAATAATTATGATGTATAAATTCCTATTTTAAATATTTTATTTCAATAAATTACTTAATTATTCCAACAATATTATTAGATAGGTTAAAAACATTTAGACCATTTTACAGATGGGAAATTAGAAGCAAACAAAAGATTCAGTCACTTACCTGAGTTTCAGAAGCTAAGTTCTGCAGGCAGAGTTTGAACTCAAAAAGTCAGATGGTGTTTGTAACTCTTACTGAAGACTCTGTGTTTCTTCAGTCTTAGCATTTGTACTGAGACTAGCACCAATAACAACAAATTGGGCAATGAAATTGTTAACCTGCTTCATGACCATCACCAACAGGCCTTGCAGATAGCTCTGCCAAAGCTTCTCTGCTTCCATGTAATAACTAGTATAGTTTTGCCAAGAATACTCTTAATGACAGGCAAGTTATCTTCACTTTAGCTCGTATTATTCTGTCACCTACCACTCAGGTACCAGATCCAAGAACCTTTGCCAACAGGTGCTCCTAAAATAGTCTGGACTCTGAGAGTTCTGGCTTTTTCTGGAGAAATCTTGCATCACTGAACATATTCTGGGAAGGTAGAGGATTTGAGACACATCACTCTGCCCAGAGATTTTTTTTCTTTCCTTACCCAAGAACACTGGTGTTATTCTACTTAGGTCAATGTCATTTATCCAAGACATATATTGTAATCAAATACTCAATTAAGGATGATGCAATTTGAAGATGACTCCCCATCTTGGACACCAGTAAGTATCACACCAATATCAGTGGGTGGTCCACCCTTCACTTCTCAGAAATACAGAACTTTCTTTCAGTGATTAGCATGTTGGAAATTGAATATCATATTTTGGAAAGAAGGACCTTCCACTTATTTATAAATGAATGAAAACAAAGGCTACTTACTGATTTCATTGTCAAACATAAAATGATGGAAACAGTATATTTCTCACTAAAAGAAGTAGACTTTAAATATATTATAGCTAAAAACAAATAGATAATCATAAAATCAGTAATACATACCCAAATAACTTCTCCTTTAATTGAATAAAGCAGAGTAATAAAGGCCAATGAAAATGCTCATGTAGCATTTAAAATTTGAGGGTTTTTAAATTTTTTTTTAAATTTTGCCAACACTTTACATTCTATTGAATATTTGTTGGCTCTAAGACCTGTCTTAAGAGGGAACTCTTGTGAGCCAGAGAATAGGAAAATGATTCAAACAAATCAGACAATGTAGATAGTGTTTAAGTGACTAATTCTCCCTCCTTAGGAAATTCTGAATTAATCAAATGACAAGACACACCCAAATCTGATTAAAAGACACCAAAAAGAACACAACAAATTAAAGTACAATTAAGTATATACTCCCTTTGGTCTACAAAATTGATGAGCAGATATATGACACTCCTGTAGATAGTTATCCTCCAATCCAAGCACAAATTTCTACATATATCAAGTAGCTAGGCTGACTGTTGGTAGTGTTCAGTGGAAATACATGAAATTATTGATTAATAAAGATAAGTGTAGAAAAATAGGTTCAATATCAATGTAAGTAATTGATTTATTCAACATGGTTTGGAAAGACTATGCTGAGCCTCACTATTCTATCTGAAAGTGTAAAGTGAATAATTGCTTCACAGTGTTATGAGAATTAAAGTAAAGTTGATTATCTCTTTGTTGAAAACTTAGGTAATAATTAAATATCTGCCACATAAATAAGTATTATATAGAATTATAAAAACATTACATCAAAATGAATTAGGTTTTCATTTAAAAATATAATTTACACAAAAATTTGGTGCATATTGATTAGATATTATGTGATACTTCAATACATTACATTGTTCATTCTTTTTTTAAAAATATTATTTTTCTGTTGGACATAATATCTTTATTTATTTATTTTTATGTGGTGCTGAGGATCAAACCCAGGGTCTCGAATGTGCTTGGCAAAAGATAAAAAAATATAAAGTAAAATCAAATATACATAGCAGAGACAGGACACTAAATTGGAATACAGAATAAGAATTAAAGAATCTGAGAAATAAAGAAAAATTAGATTTTATAAATAATGAACATAGCCTCAGGATCCTGTGGGGCTGTAACAAGATCTGAAATTCAGGTCAACAGAGACTCAGAAAGGAGAAAGCACTCAGAAAAATAGCAGTAAAAACTTCAAAAATTGATAAAGGACATAAACCCACTAAGCTGATTGAACTCCAAGCAGGATCAACTTAAATAAATCCACAAGAAAACACACCATATTCAAGTTTCTAAAAAAATAAAGACAAAGAAAATATCTCAATGTAGCAATAGAAAAATGATACCTTATGCATTTGGAAAAACCATTAAGAATGTCAAGTAGGTTTCCCATCAGAAACCATAAAAGTTAAAAGAAAGTTTAACAATATTTTTAATGAGTAAGAGAAAAGAACAACCATCCCAGAATTCTATTTACAAAAAAAAAATCTCAGAAACTAAAGAAATATCAAAGTCAATTTAGTTGAATGAAAGTTAATAATTATAGCAGTGATAAAATCATCAGCAACAGAGCTATTCTAAAAGAATGGTTGAAAATAGATTTCAAATGAGAAAAGAAATGACAGAAATAATCTTAGAACCTTAAGAACAAACAATATAAAATAGATGTATGTGTAAACACATTACATCACCTCCTCCTAATTAGTATTCTAAATTATATTTGATAACTAAAACAAAAATAACAATATTATCTGCCATATTCTTAATTATATAGATATTAATTAGAACATGTTATTAACATTGGAAGTAAATCCACATAATGAAGGTAAGATTTTTGAAATTCATTTGTAGGGATATAATATCATACTAGTTGAATTTCATGTTATGCATATATAATACAAGCTTCAGTACAAGAAATATTAAAGCTGCATCTAGAGAAACACTTAAAGATGTTACAAATATACCAAAATGGAATTCTAAATAATATTCAAGTAATACATCAGAATTCAAGAAACAGAATCAAAACTAATGATTGCACAGCAGGAAAAAATAAAATGGCAGCCCTAATAAATAAATTAATGATATAAAAATATACTAAGTATGTCAACTAAATTGAAGACAGAGAGAGGCAGAATGAATTTAAAACGTGATATAATTATACTGTTGTCCTTCATAATTTCACTTTATGTATAAGATTACATGAAATTAAAAACATTGAAAATCCCATATAACATACAGAATTTCTTGAAAGAAGACAGAACCAATAAATTCGAATGTGAACAGTGAAAATTCGCAAATACTAAAATCTTATCCCATCGCTTGACATCAACATAAAGTAGAGATTAAGAAGCAGCTCTTGCTCTTCAAAGGACTGAAGGTATCTCTGCTGAAATGGCATCAGATGCATCCTGCCACCTCCATCCACCCGCATTCACTCCAAGTACACTATCATCACAACCAATGGTTGGAAGGAAAATTTATAGCCAGTAGTTTCTAGAAGTTAACACTTATCCCATTGATATTTGAAAACCTAAATAGAAGATAGCAGACAACATTGCAAGTCACACATAAGTTAGAAAATACTCAAAAGCAGAACAAGATTGTCTTGCATTGTTCTGTAACTAAGCAAAGCTGCTGCTTGAGGTGCCTAGATGTGAACATTAGAGTGGGATAGGGATTTGTAGATCATATGGGAAGATAGGCCAGGGAGGGAGGCTATCAAAAAGCCTGAGGAGTACTGTAACATATTCCATGGTACACAAATAAGAGACAGTTCTAAGGCAGCCATTTGAAATAAATTGAACTAGGGAAAATATGTTTTAAAAATATAAAATAAAATGTAGATGCTTATAGATGCTTAATGGAAATGGAGGGTATTTCAAAGTTTTTACCCTGTCCACTATAGTTTAAATTCTTAAGCAAAATAAACAAATGGCATTTATGTAATAGTTAATGATTTCCAAACCATGGTCACTTGTATATTTCCTTTAGTCTTTGTCACCATGGTGAATAACATCACCATTATATAAAAGGGGAGACTGAAGCACTGAAAACTAAATTTACTAAAACCATATGAGTTCCAAGAACTGGTAAACACACTATAGCTGTCTCAGTCTAAACGTCCATAATTAATTCATGTACCATGCTAACTTTCATGGCTATATAAATCTATAAAGAGAATAATGTTTTATATTGGCACATTTAATTTTACTATGATTAATTTCATTTTGATAAATGATTTTCAATGACTGCCTCATTTGAATATCTTAATGAGTGTCATTCCAAAAAAAATTGCATTTCTAAGTAGAAATAAAATGAGTTAAATTCTTCTTTGTGTTGGTAATTTAGTGTCAAAAGGTGATGTCATTATACAATAATACGGTTCTTATATTAATGTACTTTCACAGCATTGGAAATAAGAATATAGCTTGTCTTTAGTGAACAAAAAGTGTCACCTAGGAATAGCCTTGATGTGCATAATTCCTAATAAAAGCAATTAAAAGATAAAATATTGATTTTTTCATAAAACTCTCCATTATGTAGTGTTATCAAATTACCCTGACTTAAAAATATTATCTTTCTAATGTCTTTCAGTATCTCTTAATATAAAAATATATTAGGTTTTTTTTTGCAATTGATATGTAATAATCATACATATTTGTGGAGCGCAGTACTGTGATATTTCAATACATGTATATAATATGCAATAATCAAATTAGGATAATTTCATACCCATAACCTTAAATATTTAATATTTTGTGTGTTTGGAACATTAAAACTTCTTTTTTTCTCAACTATTTTGAAATATAATGAATTGTTGTCAACCAGGGCTGGGGATGTTGCTCAGTGTTAGAATGCGTAACTACTATGTGCAACATTCAGAGTTCAAACTCCAGAGCGGACAAATAATGGTAACCACATTGACCCTACTACACTGTAGAATACTAGAACTTATTCCACCTAACTAATTGCATTTTTGTACCTGAAACACATATTCTCTCTAAATAATATTTCTTTGTGTAAATAGGTAGGTAGAGATATTGTGTTATTTCCTCCCTTCAAAAAGACAAACTAATAAAATATTTATTACTCACAAGCCAAAATTGAGCATGAAAGAAATAGGAAAAATCACCATAATTAGAAAATTGATCAATCTGGGTATTCCCATGAGAGGCACACCTCATTTCTTCTTATAGCTACTGTCAATTATTTCTGATTTTTGGTTTTTGCTTATGTTCCATTTAGGTAGGCAGTTGACAACTAGTTTGAAACTAACATATAAAAAATTACATAGTCTAAAAGTTGTACTCCTTATTTAATTTCTTTACCAAATATTAATATTTTAAATACATGATAATTATTCTATAAAATATTAGCACTTTGATTTTTTAAAAGAAAGGAACTAATCAAAAATCCACTGATTCTTTCTGAAAACTTCTCTATCTTGACCTCTTTCTCTGTCTCTCTCTCTCACTCTGTGCCTCTCTCTCTCTCTCTCTCTCTCTTCTCTCCCCCATCTCTGTTTACTGACTCCACCATGAGCTGAGCAGCTTCTCTCTTCTGGGCCTTTCCCCTATAATGTACTGCTTGACCTTGAGCTAAAAGCAATGAAATTGGCCATCTGAGTCTACTGAAACCATGATCCCCAAATAAAGTTTTCCTCCTCAAATGTGTTCTTTTGGGGAAATTGCATCACAGTGGAAGAAAAGTTGACTAACAGAAATTGGTACTGAGAAGTGGGGTCCTTACTATAATTAACATGACCATGTGATTCAGAAATCTTTGGAACTTGTTTGTGGGAAAAAAATAATAGTTTAGAGATGCAAGCAGGAAAAGCTTTAGAAAACTCAAAGTGGAGCTGAGTGGGTAATTCTAGTGGGAGCTTAAAAAACATAATGTTGATGGAGATATGGACTGTGCTTATGACTTTTCAGAAGGAAATGAGGACTCTGTTGGGAATTGGAGAATAAGACACTCAAGTTATATTCTGGAAAAACAAAAAGCTTGGTTATATTTCCCCATGTTCTAAATCTTTGTGTAAGGCTGAATTTAAAATTGATGAATTACTAATAAAATTGAAATAAAAACAGAAATCAATGAGAGATTTTCTCAGAGTCTTACCATCTCATCAAAGTCATTACTTGTGGTTTTATATTTCATTCCATGCATTAAATTTTTATATGTTACAGAGATATTGTTGGTCTAGTATATTTATAATACAAATTTTCAATTTTATTTCAGATTCAAAAATTACTTTCCTTTTCATAATACCTCTGTATCTTTTCTTGTACCCCAGTCTAAATACTATAATTGCTAGCCTGCTGTTATCCTTAATGTACTAGTTACTTTTTCTCTATTATGTTCCTTTTTTAAAATTTCTTAGTATTTTTTTAACAAACAACAAGTAATACATATATTCTGATACAAAGGCAAGATCAATCAACTCTTTGGGAGTGAAATATATATGAATCTATCAGATTGTTTTTATATATAACTATGTGCCAAACACTATGTATGTAACAATGTGATATGGAGTGAAAAAGATTAATAAAATCATGTATTTGCACATGGAGATAAAAAAGAAGAAGAAAGAAGCACCACTTCAGACAAAAGTGTCCTTCACTAAAGGCAGGATGGTGACTCTGAAATATCAGTATTTTATAAACATCAGCATAAACATCAGTATTTTATAATAAAAAAGACTATTGTCAAGTTAGCTAAAATAAAATAATAGAATTTATATAAGAATATGTTCCACTCCCAATGGGTATATATAAATTAATAATCATTTAAAATTATGTTTATTATTAATAGGTGAAAGTCAATACATGGATTTCTTCTGGTATGGAACCAATACAAAAACTCACATTCTTTGCATTTCAACATGTGACATATGGCAAAGATAAAATAGTATGGTAGAATGTGCAGAAGACACAGTTGAATTACAAGAGCAACTTTTTCATGATGAAAGTTAATATTTAAATTTTTATATTTTCTCTCAAAATTTTTTTACCTTATGAAAATTAAGAAGCATTTTTGTATTTAACATTTCACTAAATATTAGCTTTGAATATATGATCAATATTGTTAAATGTATATCTTCCTTTACCAATAAGATGCATTGAAAATCTAAACAATATTAAGTAATTCTGTGCAATGCTACACCAAGTGTTTTCTTAATCTCCACATCAGTGGGTATATAGTTAGTTTATTTTAGAAAATTCTAATGGAAAAATTAGCACTTTGAATCTTGGTATTCTACTTTTGGCACCATGTTTAACTTTTCATGAACTGTCTGGTTGTTTTGCAAATATATAATTCAGCAAGTGTGTATAAATTAAATGAGTCAACGCATAAGTTAATAAACAGAACACTCTATGATGTTCTGATTCAAATGTTGTATAATTTCATCCAGGACTTATGGGTATAGAACTACTGATTCCATCTGAAATTTTTAAAGGTACAAAAAGTATTATAGAAAAAGTTTATATAAAACTTAACTAAATAGGTGATTTTTTTCACTCAGTTTTTTATATTTAGGGAAGATTATTATATAGTATTTCCCCAAACCAATAAATAAATTTGTCATTGTCCGTGTATATTGATTTGATAAATTATAGGTATAGTGAGAATGGTTTACAAAATTGCAATCACAAAGCAGCTGTTAATTTATGTAAAATATCATTCACAACAATATTTCAAAATATTTATGATTTTTCTTAAAAGATATTTAAATAACTTATTTATCAAAATTTAAAAATCAAACATGATTTTAAAGAGAAAATTTTAGAGACTGTGAGAAAATAATTGAAAATTAAAGTAAAATAATCAAGATGTAACCCTTAACCAAGTTCATAAAATAATTATGATGATATCTTTGCAACTTTTTAAGTTTTAGCCATGTGTGACTTAAATAGAGAAATGCAGATGTTCATTATCAGCATGTGGTTTTTCAAATGTATATATATTCTTTTCAGATGCTTTGGTCTTTAAATGGCAGTTAGTCTCTTGAACTTAGGGAATACAAACAACCATTAAATTTTATGCCAATTGGCTTATTATGTGGAAATACTATAATCCATATGGTAAAAGAGATGAAGATATTTTTGTTCCTTTAAAAAATGCTTTCAGGGGCTGGGGTTTTGGCTCAGTGGCAGAGTGCTTGCCTCCAACATGTGAGGCACTGGGTTCAATCCTCATCACCACATAAAAATAAAAACAAATATATTATGTCAATATATAACTAAAAAAATATTTTAAAAATCTTTTCACATGGCTAGTCTCTTTCACTAAAAATATCTTCAAATAATAAGCTTCTTCTTTTCCTCAATGGTACATGTCCTTCATAAGCGGAGGGATACAATAGCAGAAACTCCTGATTAAATTTTAGGTAATGTTTGAATAATCTTTCAGTGAAAGAAGAACTTCACAGATTCAAAATGTGTTATTCTGCTTTTTATACATATGACCAAAGTAACTGATAAGAACAATTGGAGGATTAAAAGGTTATTTTTGTTGATGGTTTTGGAGTCCTCATTTCATGATAAGCCAATTGTATTGCTGTGGGTCTGAGTTGAGGCAGAACATTATGGTGAAGGAATATGATGGATAAAACATGCTCAGCTCATGAAAGTAAAAGGTGAGATGGGGTGGGGGAGAAAGGAAGAGGCCAGGGATGGTTATAGTCCAAGACCATACCCCCAGTGATCTCCTTCCTCCAGCCAAACCCCACATGCCTTCAGTAGTCCCTACTATGCAGTAGTCCATTCAGCTATCAATGGATTAATCTCTAGTTTTTCCAATAGCAAATTTTGATTGCAATGTTTAGAAATCAATTTTGATAGTGAAAGGCATCCATTAAGTAGTATTATTAAATGAATTCCACATTCTCAGCTCCTGGCTTAAAAAACAGATAAATTAAATATTTTTGTCAAGTTTCAAAGAGATTATAGTTCTTAAGCAAATAATTTAAATTAAAAAGTAAGCATATGAGAGAAAGATGTTAAATAAAGTCACAGCAGGAGTAAAATTGATTAAAGGTCTATGTTTATTAAAGTAGAAAAAGTTAACTAGCTTTATAAATCAAGCGTTCATGGAAAAAGTTTGTTTTTATATAAATCTAGCATAAATTTGATTTCAAAATTAATTGATCTTCCAACCCGTCATAGCTTCCTTGTATTATTTATTTTTGAACATTTCTCTTGACAAGGAAACTACTTCAACATTATTATCCTGCTATTTAATTTTAATTTGTTAGAGCTGAATGGAAAACAAACAAAACAAGTAAAAAAAAAAACAGAAAATATTTGTAGAAATTGTTGCATTAGTTAAAAGAAGATGAATAACAGAAATGGGTATTACCATTTTCGATTTATTCAACAAATATCCAGTGTCTATTTTTAGTTAAGTAGCTTGAAAAATAGAAATTCATAATGCTAATTGTACTTATTGAGAAAATATTCATATATAGTTTGATAGATAAATATTAGTTAGAAAATAATGGATGGATGGATAGATAGACACCCTCTTTACCTGATGTCTGCCATATTTAGAAGTGTTTTCTGGAGTGAAAATTGAGTACAGTTTATTCTTCTATAATTTGTCCAGTAATGAAATCTCTCATTTTGAGATTTCAGCACATAAATCAACTTATACTTTTGTTCACACATATTTGTTTGTTTGCAAGCAACCAGTGAATTTTATTACCTGATAATGAGATGCATAGGTGGAAGAATAGATGTGAATGGATAAGTCAAATCTATCAGGAAGGTGATCTTATCTCCACAATACCATTAGTGTCATAGTTTAAATAGAGTATATGAATTAAAAAGCAATTAGTGTGAAAATTATTTCTGTGCTATTTAATGAATATTAGCTAGCCCTCTACTAAGACCTTGATCCTAACATCAATTATGATATTTACTGTTTATGTCACTTTGTGCAAGGTGCTATAACAAACACAATTCTAAACCTGAGTTTTGTATTTCATAAGCTGCACAGATTAATGCTAGTTGTGTAGCTTGTGGGAGTTTGTTTGTTTTTCTTTGTTTTGGTTTAGTTTTGCTTTTTCAGATGTTGTTTCAAATAAACTACTGCTACAGAACAATTAAAAAGGAACTATTAAATTCTTTGTTGCTCATAGGTTCATTTTATTTTGCTTTTCATTTTCATACACTTGAAATCATATTTTATCTTTCCATTTGCTTTTCCTTTGCCTTTCTCCATCTCCTTTGATCTGGGTACCTAGTGATTTATTTATATAATTATGTCTAAACCATTTCTTTCAGCAATTTGGGATAGGCAGAAGGAAATGCCAGAGATATAATTTAAAGATAAGCTCAATGGGAAACTTTGATACACTTGAAGTAGACTACGTGTAAAGGAAGACTTTGACCAGGTGCTAGACAACCTGCCTTGCTCTGTCATCAACAGGGAGAAAATCATCTGAAAGGAACATAACTGAAAAAGGTCTAAGAGTGCAATTAACTACAATAAAGATACACAAATAGGATTCACTTCTGTTTGGAAGGTGTAGGAAAACATTTGGAAAGGAGAGGTATAAAAAAAGAGTAGGATAGAATTTTGAATAGACATAACAATACATATCAGAGTGTAGTTAATGTTGAGGAAGCAAATTTTTTGTACAATAAAATTTTCTTTAAAAGTTTTATTTTAATTGCCAGAGAATTTAATGAGTGTACATTTCCCTCCCTATGTGACAACTTAGGAATAGAATTGAAATATTTGATGAACGATTGCAGTCAGAAATGTCATGAAAATAGTTCTTAAATAAAGTGGAAAAATTCTCATATGTACACATGTGGTTGTACAAATAAATATCAAAAGTTAATGCAAAGCAATATTTTATTAATTTTAGCATAATTTTTCTGTAAATAATATATTCAGTCACACTTGAAATAATTAGAGTGAGAAATAGATAATTCTGTTTTTGAACTATAAAACAAGAAAACTTTTACTGCTCTGATAGGAGAGTAATATAATTCAAAATACTATTTTCAAACAGGTCTGTGAGTTTGTGCTGGGTCCTGCATATATTACTGTCTAATTCTTCATCTTTATTTCTTTTTTTTTTAAATTTTAACCAAACAAGATTTTGAACATGGCTTTTTGTTAGTATATTAATTAACCTGTGTGAATAATAACCTTTTTAAATGGCATATCTGTGTTCTCTACATTATGCAAATTAGCTGGATTTCAGAAGCAATTGCACTTATAAAGGACAGAATATTAAATACAAAGTACCTATTACTAGAGAAATCAAGTTACCTTCAAATATTTTTTATTAAAAGGAAGGTTTTGATTAAAACAAAGAACATGGGGAAAGAGTATAAAAAGTGAATTTGAGAATGTAGACAGGAATCTATTAGGGAACTTTATAGGAGATTATAAGGCTTTTGTACATTACCTTTGGAGACTTGAAAAAAAAATTTTCAAAGCATTTTAAGTTATGATCAGACAAAATGACATTTGTATTTCCAATATAAAGTATGAGGATGGTTTGGAGAGTAAATTATAGGACTAATTTGGAATTAGTTAAAAGGAATAACTAATAGAGTTACAGGTTCAGCAAAGATGCCAGTTTAGGTCAGGGTGGTTGACATAAATAAAGAAAACATATGTCATTTAAGACATTTGGAGTTGCAGGTGAACAGAAATTCAAATGTGATTTGGCTTAGTTGAATAAATAGTGTATTAGCTTATATTTTACTACCAGAGATATTTTCAAATATTAGGAAAGTCAATAAAATGTGGAAGCACAATTTCCTAATTTGCCTTTCTTTTTTCTTTACTACCATAAAGTAGGTATGGAGTGTGTTCCCAAAGTTTATATGTGGGTTTCTGTATGGAATCAGGCAGAAATTCAGTTACATCAGATTCTTTAAACTCCTTCAATCCTGAAATTGCTTTTTCCCACAATATCACATGCATAATAGATTATTATACATTAAAGTTTTTAAAACATTTTAAATATCTCTTATGGTTCTTGACAGCTGAGGACAAAAAAGATTCTTCTCCAAATTATGACTAAGCCAATACCTAGAAAGCTTTTCTGAGATTTCTGTAAACTCCAACTAATATCCATTTTCTTTATGCTACATTTGTACACTCAAGAGTGATGTTTTCCTAGGTGGCTTCTGTCTTCCAAACTCATTTATCTGATTGTATTAAATAAAAAATGATGAGGTTTGGGGGGTGAACTTAATATTTGGCACATTAATAGCTAACTTATTATAGATTAATATGACCTTAACAATACCATCTTTTTTCTATTTTATTTTACTTCTCAAATAAGGAAAAAAAGACCTTATGGGATAAGGACAAGCTGACCTTAAATAAGTTACATATTCTAAGTTTCATGTACATATATAATATACACATGTAATTCTTAGAAATTTGAAATGTATGTGTAGTCAGACCTCTAGATCATAATAAGGATCTAACTTTGATTTTGAACAATGGATAGGCTTTATTGTTTTGCTTACATAAAATAATAAATAGTATTTTTATCCAAGTGGAAGTGAGTTTTGCCTAAAATAATTAAGTAAAATGCAAATTCACTATTTTGTGTGAAAAAAGAAGATGAAGAGAACACAGTTATGAATTATATTTCTTTATAAAATACTATCTTTTTATACCTTTTATTTATTTATTTATATGTGGTGCTGAAACCAGGAAACCAGGTTCCTCACATGTGCTAGGCAAGTGCTCTACCACTGAACTACAACCCCAGCTCTAAAAGGCTACCTTTTAAAACTACATTAAATAATGCTTTATAAAATTGTATTAATAATTTCCGAATATATACATAGATATACAATGATATATATACTAACATAAATTCATAAATAGGCTAGTGTTCTTGGGTAAATACATTCTCTAGGACTTATCTGGATATACCAAACAAAAATTGTAAGCCTAGAAGCCACTGAAGTGCTCTGGAAAACTCCCTCTAAGAAAGCAAGCATCGTGGCTCTAAATTCAGGATTAATTTTTCAAGCCCCTAGACCTGTATCAGTTATGAGTTCCAATAACAGTGTTAATGAATTAAAATTATTCTGATTAACATTTTTATTTTAATAACAAGTAAATATAAAGCTAATGAAATTTGCTTTAAATAATCTTAATGGTGAAAGTATATCCAAATCCCTTCAGCTTCTTTTCTAAAAATTCGTTATTCTAATTTGTTATATATGACAGCAGAATGCATTGCAATTCATATTACATTTGTAGAGCACAATTTGTCATCTCTCTGCTTGCATGTAAAGCATATTCACACAACTCATGCCTTTTTCATACACGTACTTAGGGTAGTGATGTCCACCTCATTCCAACTCAGCCAGTTTTATAGAAATGGAAAAATGAAATTATTTGTCTACCTGCAAAACTGCACAGTTATTAACATGGGTTTTTTATACAAACTATACATCTAAAGAAAAATTTTGCCCATATAAGAACTTTTACTTTTCCCCATATGATATTAATTTTCAATTTCCAAATATTTTAGCTTTGAAAAAAACTTTTGTGACATCCTCCAGGTTAGGGGAAGCAGTTGGTGGTGGTTGCTAATATTAACAGTGGAAAAGAGGAGTGTGGCCAAGAACATAAGGACAAATTACTTGTATAAAAAACATCCCATAAAGCTGAAAATAAAAAAAAAATCACTTCGGCACAGAGCTTTTAAATCTACAATTTTAAATAAAAGTATTTTCTAAACCTGTGGAAAATTAAAAATAGCATTAGTATGTTGACCTTAATAATATAAATCAAATATTCATGTGAGTTCAAAAGTATCTACTGAAGAGTTAGAATTTCATGAGACCTTACTTAGGAAAATGATGCTGTTTTGTGTAGAGCTAATTACAGAGAGTTGTGGCTATATAGTAGAGCTAGGAACAAAGGTCATCCCTCTTATGGAAGATCTAGTAAAACAGCACTTCCTTTTTCTCTGTGCCAGTTAAATACAGGAGTGTAAAATAAAAATTAAAAAAAAATAAATAAAAATAATACCATGCCACTAAAACTTTAAAGAATCTATTCTGAGAACCTGGGAATTCAATTCAGGGAAGTGATGAACAGCTGAAACAGAAGTAAAGGAACTAGTGTAAGCTCAGGGAGAGAGTAGGGTAGGAAAATGTGCTCTTCACTTCACAGGAAGCCAGGAAGGTTTTCCAGATACAGTGATATTCAAGATGAGACCTAAGGGATAAGTATAAAAGTTGAGGAAAACGCATCCTAAGTAGGGAGACATGATTGTTTAAAAAGTACTTTATTATTATTTGCTAGCCATTCCTTCAACAAGTATGTATTGAATAAGAGCCATTTTAGCATAGATGTCTTAAAAAAACTCTTCAAAATCTGAGTTCAAGAGTTCATTGTTTGAATTATTCTGAAGTTTATGTGCAACAAAGTTCTCTCATCTATATCATATTCTTTCCTCTTTTCCTCAATGTGAAAATTTCCCTTCCCCCCCCTTTAGGCCATAGATTAATATATTTTATAATCATATGCAAAATCATTAAATATATAAAATACATTACAAATGGACTTGTTGTTCCACCTAAAAAACATGTGTATTCATGATAAATTGTAAGAGAAATAATCTAAATCAAACAATAATTGATTCCTGAACATTCTTTCTGAAGTTCAGAGCTGTGAATAAGAAATCATAAAAGACTCGTTTTTTGCATAATTATCATGATCAATAAAACCAATGAATAAGACTAACAATATCAGACAATATGAGAAAGCAGGTATTTTCATGTTACATAAATTTTAAAATTGAAAACAGAACCACCTTTTATCAACAAGCTTTTCCTTTAAAAATAAAAATAATACCATGCCACTAAAACTCTAAGGAATCTAATCTGAGAACGTGGGAATTCAGTTCAGGGCAGCGATGAAAAGTTGCAATGGAAGTAAAGGACTAGTGAAGCTCAGGGAGTGTGTGGGTAGGAAAATGTGCTCTTCATTTCACATGCTTCCATATGGAGAGATCAGATCATATTTCAGGCCTCTTATCCAACTTTATTCAGTTTGGTCCAGAAGAGTAAGAGAGGCTCACTGAAGAGGGATTTGAGGAGATCCCAGACAAAAATGGCTTAGTCTCTAACTAATTTTCTATGTAGCTTTATTGAACAGAAAGTGCTTTCTGGATTGTTAAGAAGCCCATAATCTTACTGGTTAATTTTACTCTAATGTGAATGCAAGGAAACCACAAATACATCAATATCTATTTTCTGACCTTTTACAACTAAGTCGTAAAAGTTGATATTTGACCTCCATTTGTTTTTGATCTTTGAACTTGCCCCTCACTACTTTCATACCATTACTGAGTTTGCAAATTTGCACCAGACACTAAACCCATCCTATCTTAATTTACTCATGCTTGAAATGCTAATTTTTGAAGTTCAAGTTAGTATTATTAATATGTAGAAGTTCTTAACCTCATTTAGTACAGAGTAAACACTATTTAAATGTTATAAATTGTTTTTATTTAATTATTTCTTTTACAAATACAACAGTGAGGGCTAAGACTTATCTTTGGTTTGTCTCATTTAGGTCTTTGCTATATAAAGAAAGAAATTTGGAATGTACTAAAAGTATAACAGTGACTAGAGTGTGAGGCCTGTATTATGGGGAAATAGGAGGAGGAGTTAGACAGCAGTTGCTGCAGTCTGGAAGACATGAGATGCTGATAGGAGCTAAATGAACAATTCTTCCAAGATACAATGAATATGGCAGAGATTGCTTTGGGCAATCTTTCTAAGAGTTTACAACACTGGTCAGGTTTTCATTATAGTCAGATTACTCTCTCAACAACCTCTAGGCAAACTCCTTGTCCTCTCACACAGGTGTCTTCTACCTTGAGTGGATGGAATGGTGGCTTTCAATGTATTGTCTCCATGTCCAAATTCTGGAATGCATATACATTTCACTGTTAAGGAAAACACCATCTTTGTATGTTTAACAAGGTAAAAGGTCGTGAGATAAAGAGATGACCCAGAATAAGAGATAAGAAGAGAAAAATTTGGGACAGACAGAAGAAAATATATGGAGAAGAACTGATGTCTTCCAATGTTATCAGCTATAAAAGAAATAATACAGAGATCCTGAAGGGCCAGAAATTATTAATGTGACTTTAGAAATTGGATAAAGGCGAAGGCTCGGAGAAATTGGAGAATCACGATTAAAAGTCTAGATTTTTTTAAAGAGACTGTTGGTAGACATGAATTTCAAAACTGATCTGTTGAGAGTTAGATAGAAATCTCTAGTGCCTTAGAAGATACACATATGCCATAAACAGAATATTAGTATAACTATGAGTATTAAAACACAGCAGGAGTGGACCTAAGGGCAAAGTGAGAAATATATAATTGAGAATGTGATGAAAGATAAGTCTTAATATATAGTGATCAAAACTTGTCTGAGTTTTGTTCTTTTTTATGCAAAGCAGAATTTGTGATGAACTTTAGCTGAAGGGATTTCCAAGGAAAGTGTGAAGGGAACAATCTGATTTTTCTTTGCTGGGTATAAACAAATTTATATAAGAAAACAAAAAAAAAAAAACAATTTGAGAAAGAAACTGTTAAGCTAAAAAAAGAAAAAGAACCCAACACTTGGTAATTGGGGAAGATCTAAGCCTGTCCAAATTGTGAAGAACATTAAAAGAAGAAAATTCATCATTGGAAAAGTACACTCTGGTGACAGGACCAAGAGTCTAGCTGGTCGACTCCCGGCCTGGGCATCTGGCATGCCCTTGGCCTCAGTTGCAGCCACGGGCAGACTCTCAGCATCCTGGCCACCACAGAGATGCGCAGCCCAGTCCCCTGGCTCTGGGCGCCCTCTATCAGGGAAGACCTGGGTGGGTGAAGGATGTCTGCTCGCCCCCTAGTGTCCTCCCTCCCGAGAGGCCGCGTGGAGAGGGAGTTTCTGATGGCCTTGGTGAGCCTGCTGGTGGAGCAATTGCCCTGGCCAGAAAGGGAGGGAAAGGAGGCAGCGAGGGCCGCCACAAGCGCGGGAACGCGTTGAGAGCCTGCGCAGGTGCTGGGCCACAGTATGCCACTGGTGGCCATGCCCATGTAGCCGCTGTTGCTGCCCCTAGCCTGGGCCAGGGGTCCTGTTGACAGGGAGCCGCTGGCCTTGGCTGGCCCTGGGGCAAAGCCGCTGCTGCCCAAGGAGAAGGGCTGGACCAAAAAGCCTCCCCAGCACTAGTCCCCTGCCTCCACCTGGCAGTCGAAGCCTGCGCTGGAGACCCAGCAGGCAAAGTTATAAAAGTAGGAAAACTCAACGAATTCAAATGAGGCCAGTGAGTTCAGCGATATTGCAAACTGGCCAACACCAGGAGAGTTAGCATTGAAAAAACCTTTTTGCAATCTCAAAGTGTCATCAGCTAAAGAAATAAGAAGCCAAAAATTACAAAAGAAAAAGAAAAGAAGATTGAAAAGAGGAGTAACAGTGAGATTAAGAAAATTGGGAAACAAAATTAGATGGTCCCATTGAAAATGTCAGTGATGATGAGGCCCAGTCAAGCACTCAAGGAAAGAGAGCCAATAATTACTTCAGTAGAATAAACTTGGAACATGACTTTTTTGTCAGAGAAAGATGGATGAGAAAGGTTTCTTGCCTATTTCCCTGATTGGCTCTAAGAACAAACTTTAACCTCATTTAAGAGGCCCTGAAGGACAGCACAGAAATAGAAGTTGCAGGTGAGAAAATGAGGAGAAAGAACCAGAAATGGCCAATCCTGGGCCATTCTCCCAACAGTGTGCCACAGACAAACTTCTCTCGGCTGATGAATTGTCCAAAGTTTGTGCTAGGACAAGCTTTTTGCTCACAGACACTCAGGGTGATGATCTACTGATGCCCTGAATGTCATCTGATGAGGATGTGCAGTAGAGCAAGTGGCTCACTGAAATGCATTGTAAATACTGGAACAAAGCATGCTGTAGAGATAGAAACCACCAGACTGCCTACTGTGTGAGAGTATCCACTATTGACCCCTCAGCTGCATGACATTGGAGATGACCACTTGAGCCATGACCCAAGATAGAGCTGGGGACAACTGCTGACATTCCAGGAGCTGCTTGCCCTTTCCTGTGCGGCTGGACTGAGATGGCATGTCTATTTTTACTTGAGAGGGAAGGTAATTGTTACCACTGTGGAAATACTTCAAGGTTCTGTCTTTTGTTTCCAGGCATATGTACTTGGGTCCAGGTCAGTAAAGCAGAGAAAGAGGACTGTGTAGATTTTCTCAGCTTGACAGGCTTTTGGCTCTTGGTCTTTCCTTTGCCATGGTGAACATTGCATAACTCATGTATTAAGGTGTTTCACATGGACTGTAAGTTTTATTAATTGAACATTTAAGGGGTAAGAAATTGAAGAAATAAACAAGGGTATTTTTTTCAATTTTATTCAAAATGTATTTTTGATACATCAGTATAAGTCCTGCCCATCAGAAAAGCATTAATGATGGACACTTTAAAAATTTTTATCTCATATTACTTTGTCAGCCATGTACTTCTAATGCAGCAAGCAACTTATTTTAAAAAGTTGAATAAATGTGACATTGTTTGCTTTTTAAATTTATTTTGTTTTTTATTTATATATAATAGCAGAATGCATTACAATTCTTATTACATGTATAGAGCTCCTTTTTCATATCTCTGGTTGTATACATAGTATATTCACACCAATTTCTGTCTGCATATATGCACTTTGGATAATAATATTCCTCACATTAAGCCATCATTAATTACCCCATGCCTCCTCCTTTTCCATCCCACCTCTTTGCCCTATCTAGAATTTGTCTATTCCTCCAATGCTCCCCCTTCCTATCCCACTATGAATCAGCTTCCTTATATCAAAGAAAACATTTGGGATTTGGTTTTTTATGATTGGCTAATTTCACTTAGCATTATCTTCTCTAACTCCATCCACTTACCTGCAAATGCCATTATTTTATTCTCTTTTTATTTCTGAGTAATATTCCATTGTGTATATATGTCACTTTTTTATCCATTCATCTATTGAAGGGAATCTAGATTAGTTCCACAACTTAGCTATTGTGAATTATGCTGCTATAAACATTGATGTGGCTGTATTCCTGTAAGATGCTGTATTTAAGTCTTTTGGTTATAGATTGAGGAGAGAAATTGCTGGTTCAAATGGTGGTTCCATTTCCAGTTTTCCAAGAAATCTCCATACTGCTTTTAATATTGGCTGTACCAATTTGCATTCCCACCAGCAGTGTAAGAGTGTACCTTTTTTTTCCACATCCTCACTAACACTTATATGTTTGTATGCATAATAGCTGTCATTCTGACTGGAGTGAGATGAAATCTTAGAATGGTTTTGATTTGCAGTTCTTTAATTGCTAGTGATGATGAACATTTTTTATGTGTTTGTTGATTTTACTGTTTGCTTGTTTTTTAATGATATAATGGCTGATTGTAAAGGTTAGATTTATCTTGGTCCAAGATGACATTTTTAACCAGCTTATGAACAATCATTGGTAAGATGGATAATATAGAAAATACTTTTCCACAGGATAGTTAATTTAAGTCATTTAAATTGGTGATTCCATTAGCCATTTGTGTTATTAATAAAATTATAAAAACAAAATCATGAATAAAAGACTCAAGCTGGTTAACTTTATGCTGAAAATTTTTGAATCATGGATCTGTTTAAAGATTTTTATCAGAAGCCAAAAATAGAAATGGTGATATCAAAAAATGTTCGGTGGAGCACTGTCCTTTCTAATAATGTGTATCTTTGTGATGCCTACAGACAGACAAGTGGAGTTTTGAGAATGGCTTAGTACAGAAATACAACTGATAAAAACAGATTTTCTTTTTTTTTGTGGACTGACAGAATCAGAATTCAGGCATATATTAGAAACCTTTAGATGTCAAAATTCTTTAGGCAAGAATTAAGGATGTTGAGCCATTAGGCTGCAAATATGTATGAACCTTTAAGAAAAAAGCATAATGGACTTGAAGGCAGATGCTGGTGGAGCAAGGGAAAGAGTGAATAAATAAATGGAATCTGAGGCCTGGGGGTCTATCTTTGACTCTAGCAAAGAGAGTTGCAAGTCATAGATTACCCTCTAGGCCTTAAAACCTAACAGAATTTTTTTTGCTAGATTTGAACTTGAGACTGGTGAACCTCTCTTACATATAATTTCTTTTTGAAATGGAATATATATATATATATATATATATATATATATATATATATATATACTCTGTCAGTCCTACTATCATAATTTGAAGACAAATAATTTGCTTTCTAGATTCATAGGTCCACAAGTGAAAAGAAATTTTACCTCAGTTTGGATCATATCCAGAGTGTCACCCATTTAAATGCATTAAATGATGAGATTATGACTTTTGAGCTTATAATACAGAGATGATGATTTAGAGATGATGATAAAGAGATGAGATTCTGGTTGAGATTTTGGGGGATGTCTGGATTGATATATTCAATACATATTGAATATATTTTGCAAATAAGATGAATTTTAAAAGGCCAGAGGATGACTATAGTAGGCCGAATTGTCAATTCCATTAATATATTTTCTCATCTCAAACCTTGATATGGTAAATTTTAACTTCTTTGAGAAAAGGACCTTTGCATATGTTAAGACATTGAGATTTTTCTATTAAGAAACCATTTGGATTATCTTAGTCTGGCCTAAATACAACAGAAGCGATATTATTTGGGTATGACAGAGGAATCTTTGATATAGCAGAAAATGAGAACATAAAAAGGAGGGAAGATGTGATGTGAACAAAGAGGGAGACATAGGTATAGTGTGACTACAATTCAAAAAAGATGAGGAATTTCACCCAAGACAGTATCCTAGAGTAAAATTGAAGTTTTTTTCCCTTAACTTCAGAGGGGTAGAGGTATCCTCTAGGCACTCAAGCAGGCAGTAGCAGCCTGTTACTTACAGTCCCTATAATTTCCTGTTCCAGTTTATTAAATCTTAGGCTTTTCTGCAAGTACATGACTCATATGGAAGTCCTTCTGCCAATCAAGAAAGACAACTTAAAGGAGCAAGAAATTGATATGAAAATCTTGATTGCATGAAGGCCATGATAAATTGCTAACTACATGTGGAATTATATTTTGTAGAGTGACATTGTGTAGCAGAAGCAGCAGAAGCTTTGTTTCTTTTAGTTGAAAACTGTCTCATATTGACTGGCTTTCCTTTAATCACCAAAGAATAAACATCAGTGAACCATATGACCTCAGGGTGGGGCAGTGGCTGATCCTTTAAATCCCATCGTATACTGGTTTCTTCTGCCAGTATATGTTGACAGTCATGAGTGACGGGTTCTGATGATTGTTCAGGTAGTAGTGTAGCCGGGTTAAGCGGGGCAGGGGGTCCCAATATTATTCTGTCCTTGTCAAGCAACAGGCTCTGATAGTGTGTTATTCTAGAGTTTGATAGCCATCTGTCTGGTGGCTGGCAGAT
Source organism: Ictidomys tridecemlineatus (assembly GCF_052094955.1). Taxonomy (NCBI): domain Eukaryota; kingdom Metazoa; phylum Chordata; class Mammalia; order Rodentia; family Sciuridae; genus Ictidomys; species Ictidomys tridecemlineatus. The sequence goes on along the minus strand of NC_135478.1, from coordinate 68,069,329 downwards.
GATGCTCTCTAGGGCATGGGGGGGCTATAACGGTTAGCTTCTGCCCCAGCGTTAACTTATCAGCATCTTTGATTAGTAGGGCCGCCGCTGCTATAGCTTTTAGGCAATGGGGCTATCCACTAGCCACTGGGTCCAGCTTTTTAGATAAGTAGGCTATAGGCCTTTTCCAAGGTCCTAAAATTTGAGTAAGCACTCCTCGTGCTATTCCTTTCTTTTTCTCAATGTAGAGAGTAAAGGGTTTTTCTACATCTGGGAGTGCTAATGCCAGAGCAGATAGCAACACACTTTTGATGTTATCAAAAGCTTGTTGGTGTTCAGGGTTCCATTAGAATTGGGCATTTACCTTTAACAACAGGTATAAAGGAGCAGCTAAGGTTGCAAACCCAGGTATCCATAAGCTGCAAAACCCAGCAGTCCCAAGAAACTCTCTGAGTTGCCTCTTATTAGATGGGGGTGGTATCTGTACAACAGTTTATTTTCTGGGCTCAGTGAGCCATCGTTTACTGCCCCTAAGGGAATAGCCCAGGAAGATTACTTCTTGCTGGCAAATTTGGGCCTTTTTGACAGAAGCTCTATACCCGAGTTGAGCAAGCTCAGATAGTAGTGCTTGGGTCCCAGACTCACAGTTTTCCTTGGTGTATGCTGCCAGTAGCAGGTTATCCACATATTGGAGTAGGGTGACTTTAGGGTGCATGGTTCTGAAGTTATTGAGATCTCTGTGGAGGGCTTCATCAAAAAGAGTGGGGGAGTTTTTGAACCCCTGTGGAAGTCTGGTACAAGTTAGTTGACCAGATGTTCCAGTTTCTGGGTTTACCCACCCAAAAGCAAACAGCAATTGACTATCTTTATGCAGAGGCAAGCAAGAGAAAGCATCTTTTAAGTCCAGGACAGTATACCATTTTTGCTCGGGGTTAAGGGTGCAAAGCAGATTGTACGGAATTAGGTATTGTGGGGTGAATGTCCTGCACTCTGTTGTTGATCTCTCTTAGGTCTTGAATGGGGCAATAGTCCCCAGTTCCTGGCTTTTTTACTGGTAGCAGGGGAGTGTTCCAGGCCAATTGACAGGGCCTTAGGACCCCTAAGGCCAGATATTTCTGAATATGGGGCCTTATCCCATCTTTAGCTTCTTTGCTCAGAGGATATTGTTTAATATTAATTGGGGAGGCTGAAGTTTTTAACTCCACTGATATTGGAGGTTGTTTTACAGCTAGGCCTAACTCAGCAGTTTCTGCCCAGGCATCTGGGTAATCTGTTATCCATTTCTGGGATAGCTTGCCTGTTTGATCAGTCTTGGGGGGTGTGAAGAGTTGATGTTCATCTTCTACTGACATAGTTAAAGCCATGACTATAGGAGTTTTTACTGAAGGATTTAGAAATTTCACTTGGGGGCCTTCAGGGTTAAAAGTTATTCTGGCCCGGAGTTTGGTGAGCAGATCTTTACCCATCAATGGGGCTGGGCATTCTGGGATCACTAGGAAGGAGTGATGGAATTTTCCTTTTCCCAGGTCCATGGTCCTCTTAGTTTTCCAAGCCCGATATTTACTGCCATTAGCCCCTTGAACTAGAGCCCTTTTAGTTGATAGAAGGCCCAATGGGGTCTTAAGGCCTGAGTATACTGCCCCTGTATCCACTTCAAAGTTTATTGGGGTCCCCTCCACTTCAAAAGTTACTTTGAGCTCGAGGAGGGGATCTGAGCCCCTACTTTCCTAGTCATCCTTCAAAGTTCGAATGGCTGGTTGGCATGGCTGTTTCTTTTTAGGGCATTCTTTGACCCAGGGTCCTTTTTCTCTACAGTAGGCACATTGATCTGAGGCCAGATGTGGCTTCTGGCGTGGGCCCAGGTATCCCTTTCTGTCTCCCTGTCTCCTAACTTCTGGCCTATTTGTTGTTGTGGCCAGGACCTTAGTCAATGCCTCAGTCTGTCTTTTGCTTCTTTCATCCTCCCTTTGCTCCCTTTCTTTCTCCATTCTTTGTTCCTTCTCTTCCTCAGTTTCTCTGTTATAGTATACCTTCTTGGCTTCTCTGACTAAATCTCTCAAAGTCATATCTTGTAATCCATCTAAGTGTTATAACTTTCTTTTAATATCCAGGGCAGCTTGCCCAATAAAGGCCATTGTGACAGATGCCTTTTGATCCTCTGCCTGAGGATCAAAAGGAGTATATCTCCTATATGCCTCCATAATTCTCTCCAGAAACATAGAGGGAGATTCATTAGGCCCTTAAATAATGTCTCTTACCTTGGCCAAATTAGTTGGCCATCTAGCGGCTGCTTGGAGACCCGCTATTAGAGCCTGGCAATAAGTGGACAGATGTTCCATACCATCAAAGGTGTTGGGGTCACAGTTGGGTCGGTTCAAGGGGAAGTTGTGTCGGTTGCCCATCTGGTCCGAGGATATTTTTTTTTAGCTTCCAGGAGGATTCTCTTTTGTTCCTCTGTCATGAAGAGAGTCCCTAGGAGTGGTTGACAGTCATCCCAAGTAGGCTGGTGTGAAAATGCCGGTGAGTTCTTTGAGTTTTTTTTTTTTTTTAAGCTGGTCCAGTTTCCTCCAGGGGAGGAGGGGCTGTGTGTGCCTTGGGGAAGTAATCTGGAGGGTGCTGGGCCGGCTTAACCTCCTCCAATGATGGAGAAGCTGAGTCAGCAGCAGGGGAATTACTTAGAGAGTGTTGGGGGTTGGGTAACAAAGGCAGGGGATAAGGAAAGGGAGGAGAGTTCAGCATAGTCAAATCTTGAGACTCAGGGAGAACAAAGGGTGGAGAAGGATCAGAGGGTTTGAGAGATAGAATCGTGGGGGGAGGAGTAGGAGCGGGGGCAGGGACAAGGAAAGACTTCACCCATGGAGGAGGAGATTTGCAGAGGTCCTGCCAAGTTAAGATATACGGCTGTTGATCTTGATGGCTATGTGGTCCCGGCTGAAAGACAAAGACAATATTTTTGACTTTTCAAATTAGTGGGAAGTAGAAAGATCCTTCTGGGGGCCATCCAACTCCAAAGGTGGGCCATTCTGAGACATGGAGAGTCTTCTAGGTCTGGCATTTTACTGAAAAAGAAAGATTTTGAGCCCTTATGTGGACTACAGTCAAGTGATCAAGGGTCAAGGTCAGAGGCGTGGAATGACTCTGTCCCATAATGAAAGTTACTTGAACAAAGACAGGGACAATACAAACGTGACATAAACATGGACACACAGTAAACAGTAAACGTGTAACACAAGTTCAGAGGCAAAGATTAAAAACAGACAGTGAATTCAACCTGAGAGAAAGAATAGTTGCCGGCAAGACCAGACGGGTTGGCAGCAGAATACAGATGAGGGCACCTTCGTCCCTCCCAGATGGGGGTACTTCCGTCTCCCCCCATAGTCTCTCAAAATGTCCCTTGAGAGATGTGGCCTGTGGCTTCAGGGACACGTCTGTCCACCACCGCCAGGGGGAGTCATGCTCTCCGCTGACAACCACACTCTGCCAACCCAAACCAAAAAACCAGAAGGCTCTGAGAGTTCACGCTCTCCGCTGAGCCAAAAAACCAGAAGGCTCTGAGAATTCACGCTCTCCAGCCAAAAAACCAGAAGGCTCTGAGAGTTCACGCTCTCCAGCCAAAAAACCAGAAGGCTCTGAGAGTTCACGCTCTCCAGCCAAAAAATCATAAGGCTCTGAGTTCACGCTCTCCAGCCAAAAACCAGAAGGCTCTGAGAGTTCATGCTCTCCAGCCAAAAACCAGACTCTGAGTGATCGCAAAGGAAAAACAAGGAGAAGAAGGAGGAGGAGAAGAAGAAGATAAGGTGCCTTACTTACCTCCCTAAAGGAGTCTTGTTGAGGTCTCCCTGTCCGGCAATGCACAGTTCCCGGGCGATGCACCAAATGTAAGGGTCCGGCGAAACGTCGGAGTAAGAGACCACAAGAGACTGTCTTATGCAACAGCAGAAAGGTGAGTTTATTTGGAGACCAGCATGCTGGGGCCTGAGCTCTCTATAGCAAAGAGAGATAGAGCCCTGAGAACAGCTTAAGCAGAGCTTATATAATTTCCTTGGAGAAGGCAGGGAGAGAAGTTACATTTTGTAGTTTGGAAGTTGAGGACAGCTCATTCTGGGAACAAGATTAGCAAAGAGTTCACAGTTGGGGACAGCACATTCTGGGAACAAGATTAGCAAACAGTTATTAAGATTTCAACAGTGTTTTGTTAAGCATATAGAAAAACGGAGTGACAAGTACCTATTTTATTAACCTTTCACTAGACAGCTGACCTTGGGTATGTTTGCTTGACTCTGTCAACTTTTGAAAAAGTCACAGGAAGATAGGTGCAGTCTCCTCCTCATGGGGTTCTTGGAAACACCTGGTAGGAGAAAGTGGTTTCCAAGGAAGTGACCTCATCTCACTTTTTTCATTTGAGTGACCTCACCTCACTTCCTTGGTGATAGAACTCTCTTAACAAAGAATAAAGGTATCTAGGCACCCAGAGGCAGATACAGTCTCAGTCTGCTCAGTTGTTTGGTCTCACCCAGTACAGAGTCCTACTTTCTTGGTATTTACTGATCTATGGTTGGCCAAATGTAATGAAAGCACTAAGGAGGGAGCTTTCCTGACAATGAAGGTACAGGACCATGACATGGTCCTGAAAACTCTGGTGAGTTTTCCCAAGGACACTAGAGCTGAGTATATAGCGGCTATTACAGGTGAATGTAGTTTAACACACCAGTAAGTTGACACTGTGGATGGACACAGGCCATTTTAAGGGATGTGTGTCTATGTGTGTGTGTTTTTATTTGGGGATGCGTATTTTGATTTATTGTTTTGTCTCTTATTGCCTGAGAATATGGTGGGAAAAGCATTTTTCCCACTGTTAATTGCCTGTATTGTAGTGAGGTGCTATGCTGAAGGCTACTATTTCACCATTGATATGTTCCTCTTCATGTGTCATCCTAGGAAGAAGAAAAAAGTATGCAACAGTGGAGGTGTCTGTCAAATGAAAATATTCCCATTGCTCATCCCTGTGAATTAATGAATGGATATCTGCTTGCCTTGTGGATGGAAAAGACTTATTATGTTCATTTGTTTAATATTTCTCATGAAATTTGGCCACTACAGAGAAGATAATTTATGTCAAAGATGTTTACCAGCTCCAAGCCCTCTGACATGTCTATCGATGGGCTTCATGCAGAGACTCATGAGCATCACTGTGAGACTGAGAAATCACTGTGGAAGGTAAGGTTTTCAGAGCAGAAACCTGACTGGATACATAGATATCCAAGCAGGATGAGCAATAGAAGAAATTTATTGTCCTAGCTTTGGTCCTGTAAAAAACTCTGTCCAGAGCTTTTATTATTTGCTATTGCTCTGCTCTACTCATGAGAAGCAGTTTTTTTGCCTTAGGGCTCTCTTTTGTGAAGCCTCAGGAGAAGAACTTTAGAAATTTACTTGAATGGGTTGCATCTGTTACTCAGAGCTAAAGCAATTGCCTCACCTGAGTGAGGCACTCATTGAGATGCTCCACACAGCTTCAGATTATTAATTATATTGCTTCTCCATCCAAAACTAATATTATACAAAAACCTAATTGAGTGGAGACTCTCCTTTCCATCATGTGAGATTCCAGACACTCATGAAACTACAACAGTGACCCTTTAAGACCAATGTATTAGTCCTTGCCCTTAAGTTGCTAGGACTTAGATTATTGAATTTCTTCTAGCTCAATTTACATAAAAAAGAACATACCTACCATTGGCAAACTCGAGACCTCTATTTTTAGTTGAAGGGTACTATTAACTCTGGGTTCATTTCAACTTCCCTGGATCTCAGAATGATATCTAGCCCATTATGAATTTAGGCAAATGAGAGGCATGGGTACTTCCGATGGAAACAATCCTGGACTTTTGTAAGTATGGACATATTCAGCCATGTTTTTAGAATAATTTCTTAGTAGGAAAAAGATAAAAGGACTTGGCCCATGAGGGAAGGTTCCTGAATGAATTGTGGTGATTTGTGTGGTGGTTGTAATAGATAGCTGGGTAAAACTCAGAAGTAAAAATTGTTTGAATCAAATCACAACATGAGACAAACCTGTTTTCTGGAGCTTAACCAAGAAGTGTTACAGTGAATTGTGTTGGAATTTTGGTTACCCCAGCATCAAAGTTGTCTTTAGGAAATAAGAGCAAGACCCACTGTGGAGTTCTTTACCACATTAATAATCTCAGTGATGATTTCACACATTATTCTCTATAAAGCCTTAGGTGCCAAAGTGAGAGCCTGAAGCATATATATTCCACCCACGTTTAACCCATTGAACCTGATGCATGAGGACTTTTGGATATGATGTGGAAAGCCCTCAGGCATGAGTTCTTTATATGTTAACAGCTAGACAAGATTGCTCACTACTTCTTGGGCCCTGTCTGAATCCAAAACCTACCTAGCTGCCTACTGCATTGTTGACATATGCCTATGCCTACATCCTGAAATTTATCTAATTCCCATGAGGTAGAAGCTTTGAAGCACCTTAGGAACTCCCTCTGCTCATCATGACAAAATAAGAGTGGAACTTCATTGACCACAAGTCATTAAAATACTGGAGATAACAGATCCAGTATGTTTGAGACTACTGATGATGAAGCTGGGGCAGGAGAGAGTAGGTATTGGCCAAGAAATATGTATATCTGGCACTGGCTTCCAAGCAATGGCACCAAGACAGAAGTTATCACACACCTGCACTCCACTGCTCCAGGGCCAATTGCCAATGGGCTCAAAGTCACTGGCATCTCTATTATACACTATTTTCATGAAGTCTAGTAAAAAAATCCACTGTCTGGGTCATTCATGAGGGAGCCACAAAAGATCTTAATGTTCTCCAGTGCTTCCTGGTAATGGGAATTTCCAAATGGTATTGGTCTAGCCCTATTTTAAAAATAAAATAGGTGGCACTGTGGGGTTAAGATACATTCAGGTGCCATTGAGTGGTGAGGAATTTTTTTAATTAATGCTCTGGAGAAATCACATGGGCAAGGCTTCCCAAAGAGTTGTCAAAGGTCACATGAGGGCAGGCCCATTGGGTTCTAAAATGTGAGGCTCTTTGTGTTTTGGTTCTCAACAATGGCAGACAAGGCTTTACTAAAAAAATCATGTGATATCCTGGCTGAGATCCCAGTGCTCTGGAGAAAGCCATACTGGGCCTAGATCTCAGTTTCCAAGGATGCCTCTTCTCCTTGATCTCCTAAAATCCCAAAATAATTCATGGCAATACTGCTCTGAGGTCAGTTCCAGAACTCAGTCTCTAATGGGAATCGCATCAGAGTTCAAGCTAAGATTGACCCAGTCATCTCTTCCAACCACCACACAAATGACCACAATTCAAAAAAAAAAAACAATCCCACATGGCCCTCATCCTCTTCCATATAGACACTCATCATAATGTTGTGGCTGAAGTTTCCATATGGGGAGAAGTCCAAGATGGTGTCCAAAGTAAGCTTCCATGCCCCTCATTTGCCTAAAATCATGGGGCCTGGACATCCTTCCTGAGAACTAAGATAGATAAAATGGGCCTTCAGTTAAAACTGCTCCATTTCTCAAATTAGAGGCTGTCTGACTGCTGTGAGTAGATTCTTTATGTGTACTGGAGTCATGAAAAAACCCCACCACCTATGTACTAGCTCCTGCTGGGATTGGAACAACTTATTTAACACAAAGGATCCTTGTTCTCACTTCATGGAAGTCAGGAGAATTACCAGAGGAAGGGGAGAGATTTATCTAAAGTTACTGTTCTTTTGTATCAGTTTTGTTTTGGATGGACACATGGGATCTTTATTTAGTTACATGGGGTGTTGAGAATCTAAGCCACAGCCTCACACAGGGCCAAGAGGCTGCTTCATACACATCCCTTTACAAATCACATTACCAAAGAGCCACAGGTGAGGTCCCTTAGTTTCCATTTTAAAACTGTTTTCTTGAGGCTTCACAAAGTGTTGGAGTGAGGCAAAGACCTTTTTTACATTCAGGGGAACAGAATGATAGGTCAGAAAAAAACCTGGGGAAAGACTTTTCCACAAGATGAACACTATAGCACTGACAGCTCCTGCTCGTGCTACTTAGGTTGCTATCTAGCCAAGCAGGATTTCTCTACTGAGAGCCTTACCAGTCACAATGATTTCTGAGTTTTCTGAGATGCTTGGCATTTACTTTTTCAATCCAGTACATGGCCATGTCCCAGAGCATGGAGGTGGCACATATCTTGGACACAAAACCACGAGTCCCTTTTGGAGAGTGGCCAAAATTCAGGAAAAATACAGGAGCTTAGGAACATAGAAGGTGTTGACCATCTGCAAGGCAAGTAGCAAGTAGCAGTCCATTCATTAATTGGCCAGGATGAGTGCTGGGAAGCTTTCTACTAGACAGGACACATTCACTGATGCATTCTTTTTTTTTCTATTGTCTATTACAACAGATACAGTGCGATACATCTACATAGAAACACTCACCTTGAGCAAAAGAACTAACTGTATATAGTCCACTCCACAATGAACAAACCATTTTCCTTCATATTTTCAGAACATGAAACAAAACTACATATTCAAACACACAAACACAAAGACACACACATCTCCCTAGGAGTTGGTCTGCATCTATCCAAAGTGTAATCTTACTGGTGGGCGAAACTATGTTCACTAGCAGTGGCCTGTCCTGTGTCAGCTCTTGTCTCCTTGGCCAACTCTGTGAAGTTGTCAGGAGCCAGTGATTAGCCAGTACTTTCTTTCTCAGGAAAGGCCCTTTGGAGAGCTTTCTGGGCAGTTGGCCATCCACACATCAGTAGCTTCCAAAACAGAATGATTCTGTCCTTGGTAAATCCAAATAAGTGAGCCCACTGGGACTGGGACTGGCTCTGGGTGCCTCCCCTCCTGGATCCCAAGTTAAGAGGGTTCCATCAAAAAGTAAGTGAGGTGAGGTCACTTCTTTCAAGGAAGTGAATGAGGTCACTGCCTTGGCAACCACTTTGTCCAAACCGTTGTTTCCAAGGGTTCCATGAGATGGAGGCTGACAAATCTTCCTGTGACATTTTCACAAATCATAAATGTAACATACCATAAGTGCAAAGGATCAGCTATTGACACAGGCCTGGATTGGTCAATCTTCCCTGCATTGAGAAGAGAGAGGCTGATTCAGACATATCCCTTCATTCTGACTGGGTGTTTGCCATGGAAGATGACTTTAGGCTTCTCAGGTCATACCCAGCTGCCTATATCTTCTCCAGGGATCATTTCTGCATCTACCTTTGAGGTTCTCAGCAGTTGTAGGATCCCTACATACCTGCATTGAAAGACCAACTCTGTACCTACTATTACCTGAAATTAGATTGAGGGAACAGAGTATGGTTAGGGTTAATATCATGTTTTATTTGGGTTAGGAGTCATTCTGCTGGATGAATACTGGTATTGGAACCTGAGATATTTATAAGAATGTATAGGTGAAATGTAAGTATGAAAACAGAAAACTAGGTACGATCTGAAGCACAGAATGGCATTGGGCCCTTAATTTGGATACATAGTTTGAAATTACATTCTGCACGGATGTGTCATATAAATCAATATAAAATGGATAGGATCTTATACCTCAGATTATTGAATGTAGAAGAGAATATCCAGTGAAATAGGTATAGTGGGTAGGATTGCAGTGTAGGTTTAGGAAGAAGATTGAGCTTAGGTTGGACGAAAAGCCCTTTTGTGATAGGGTTTCTGTTAGAGAGTGAATGTGAATGTCAGCACACATGAAGAGGCAGTCACAAGAATGGACTCGTAAAAATATAAAGGAAAAAAGATATCAATATAGAAGTTAGGAGATCAGGCAAAGTATAAAGTGAGTGATAGGATTAGGAATATTTTCAACAGGGAGGGTGGTTGAACATATAATCTTAGGAAGAAACAAATATATAGTCCCCAATAGTATTGAAATTTGATAACATTAGAAAATGTTGACATGGATTTTTTTTAGTAATCGATGCTCTCACTAAATTTAGGCTTTGGCAGAATCATAAGATAAGTATGAGCTTTTCATTTTGGGTCCAGAATATTATTGTGATGAAATGTATGTGTATATCTGGTGACATGCGTGTTTCTTCCACCATTTGTGTTAGCATGTTTTGAAACCCTACACATTAGTTTTTGGGATACCAATAGGAGCACCTTGTGCCTATGAATATAGAGATGATGCATAAATAGACCATACTGTGAATAAATAACTGGTTCCAACTTTAAATAATGGATTGAATTGACATCTTAAAATATACATGAAATCTGGTATTCATATACATACATTCATTCCAACTAGTGGTAATATTAGGGTTACTAATTATCATGAAAAGTGTGTGAGTTTTGCTTTTAAAACTATTAGGGAAATCAAAAATAATGTGTTTGTAAAGAAGTCTCATGAAAAAGGCAGTCAAGAAACATGGATGAATATATGTGTTCTGATGTAGGAAGTGACTGAATGTGAATCATATGCCTATAAATTTGTAAACTTGTGGATGAAAGGATATATCCTATGATGTATACATGCTGAATAATTAATAATGAAAGAATGTTAAATGAAAATTAATGTCAAAATATACATCATGTCCCATAAGAATCTATTTTCATTAATGATAACCTTGGGTCAGTTTTGTAGAAATATTTGGAATATTATGTATTATTCACTGATCTAGGAAACAAATATGTATGCCATTAAAATTAATATTTCTGAAAATAATATTGGAAAAGTTGATTATAAATCCACAAAAATAAACATGAAAGAATCAAAGTAGTGTATATTCATATTACACACCAAAAAAGTAGCAATAGATATGCCAATCAAAATTCATAATGGAATAGATACAATTCACAGATTTAAAAAAAATATTTATTTTTCAGAACACGGTTTTATAAATAAACTTGTACAATTATGGACCTCACCATAGGTTGAATTTTCATTTCCCTCAGGGTTTTAGGGGAATGATATGTTTATGGAGTTTGTATTTGCCAAAGTCAGAGAACTCACAAGAATGCACCTATGACAGAAGGGAAAACTACATATATGCATATAAAAATACATGTTCTTACTTACGCTTCAGATAAAGGGAGTCAGGAAGTTACACATTTGTTGCCTTTCAAAATTCATGGAGAAGTATTAGAATGAAAATCTGACTAGTTTTATAACACATATCCTTGATAAAGCCAAAGGCAAGTCCAAAGATGCACCATGCCTCCTATGAACTTTCTGTACATCTTTTCAGTTAGGTTTATTTTTATCCATCATGTTAGGATTAGTAGTCAGAGTCTAGTAGGGTATGGGTTAGAGTCAGAGATTCAGCATTTCAAATGGAAAATAGGAAAATGAATCCAATGTGTATGCGAAAAAGTGCTACCCCAAAATTTTCCCATTGTTATCCAGAACAATGACTTGACATTACATTCACCCCAAATAAGACACAAATAGAAAAGAAGAGGAATAAAATCTGTGAATACATATCGGGAATGGAAAATGCTCAGGAGCTCACAACCTTGGAGGTGGCAAAGGAGATTACAAAAGTAGAGATCAGGGTAAACATTCCACAATCTTGGAGCTGAGCTGGCCCAATGACTTCTTGACAACCTGCCTCTGAGTTTGTGCACTTGAAATATATGTTGGTGTAAGGAGCCTTAGCTTCTTTGTAGTGAGGCCATCAAAGCTGGGTCTGCATCTAAGTGAACTGTTTTTTATTTTTCAAAAAACATGAGGCAGCAGAGTTGAACCCTCTCTTTGTAGGTAAATTGTGGCCACTGGAGGATGAATGTCTCCCCGTGTGGATTGTTAAGGCATTGGGTCCTCCTCCAATTTTTGTGGTGTTTCTTGCAGCTGCACTGGGAATTTGGCATTTGCTTCACGAAATACAAGAAGGTCAACTGGGACACAGTGCTGCAGGGAGTTCTGTCACATGAGGTGGTTCAGGGTATGCAGGAGAAAATATTATCCAGGCTGCTATCCCATACATTTATACCCCTTTATTGGAGCAACCTAATTCTGGGCATTGTCCCCAAATCTCTCCTCATAACAAGAAACCTTTACACATAAGGGTCTGCTGGCTGCACCATGGAAGTCACATCTCATTTGGAGGCCAAAGACAAATTAACATGGCCCAAACACAGAGGTTTTAGCACATACCTGCACTCCAAAGCTCCAGGCCCACTTCCCATCAGGCTCCAACTCACTGGCATCTCTGTTCTACACCATTTTTATGAATTAGAGTCAATCAAGGCACTTTTTGGTTCAGTCATGATGAACAACAGGAGACACAAAGGTTCTACAGTGCTTCTTGGTAATGTGAACTACAAAAATTTCATGATATTGGTCTAGGCATATTTCAAGGATGAAGTAGGTGGCACTGTGGGTTTGGATTCATTCAGGAAACCTGAAGTGGTGAGTAATCTTCTTTCAATGAAAGCTCTAGAGAACTCTGCTGGCAAGGTTTCCCAAAGAGTGGCCAAATGGTCACAAGAAGCCTGGCCCATTGGGGACTAAAATGTGAGGTCCATGTGTGTTTTGAGTCTCAAAGATGGGTGCCAAGGCTTTAATAAGAAAATCATGTGATATCCTGGCAGAGATTTCTAGTGCTGTGGAGAAAGCCACCCTGGGCCTAGATCTCAGTTTCCAAGGGCATCTCTCACTTTTGGCTTCCTAAAATTCCCACACAATTCATGGCAATATTTCTCTGGGTCAGTTCCAGAACTCAGTCTCTAATGGGAATCACACCAGAGTTCAAGCTGAGGTTGACCCAGTCATCTCTTCAAACCACCACATGAATGACCACAATTAAAACAAAAACACTCCGACATGGTCCTCATCTTCTTTCATATAGGCATTCATCATAACATTCTGGCTGGAGGTTTCCCTAAGAGGAGCAGCCCAATATGATGTCCAAAATAAGCTCCCATTCCCCTCTATTGCCTAATGAAATCGTGGTCTGGACACCCTTCCTGAGAATCAGGATATATAAAATGGGCCTACCATTCATACTGCTCCACTTCTCAAATTTGAGGCCTATTGACTGTCAGACGTAGATTCTTTATGTGTACTGAACTCATGGAAAAACTCAAGCACCTATGGGGTAGCTACTGCAGGGCTTTGCACAACCCATTTGACCAAAAGGATCCCTGTTCTAGTTTCATGGATGTCAGCAGCCTTACCAGAGGAAGGCAAGAGATTTCATCCAAAATGACTGTAAATTTTTGTCATTTTTGTTTTGGGTGGACACATGGAATTTTTATTTAGATTCATGTGCTACTGAGAATCTAAGCCAAAGCCTCACACAGGGCCAAGAAGCTAATTCAGACACAACCCTTTACAAAGCAATTAATCAAAGAGTCACAGGTGAGACTCCTTCATTTCCATTTAGAAACTGTGTTCCTGAGGCTTCCCAAAGGTGTGGCCTGAGGCAAAAAACTTCCTGACATTCAGGGGAACAGAGCAATAGGTAAGAAAAAGGCCCAGGGACAAACCTTTCCACAAGATTAACACTATGGCACTGACAGCTCTTGATCATGCTCCTAGGGTTGCTATGTAGTCAAGCAAAGTTTCTACACTTAGAGCCTTACTGGTCACATTGATTTCTGAGTTTTCTGAGATGTTTGACATTCCCTTCAGCAATCCATTTCATGGCCATGACCTAGACTTGCAGATGGTATATATCTTGGACACAAATCCACGAGCCACTTCTGTAGAGAGGCCAGAATTCAAAAAGAATACAGGAACTTAGGAACATAGTAGGTGTGGCCCATCTGCAAGGCAAGCAGCAGTCCATTCATAAAATAGCCAGGATGAGCACTGGGAAGCTTTCCACTAGACAGGACACATCCACTGATGCATTCTTTTTTCTCTGTTTACCACCACAGACACTGTGGGGTCCATTGACATAGAAACACTTGCCTTGAGCAAAAGGACTCACTAGTAAACAGTCCACTCCAAAGGGAACAGACCCGCTTTCCTCCATATTCTCAGAACATGAAACAAAACCACAAATTCAAACACAGACCCACAAAGGCACTACCCCCCCCGAGTTGGTCTGCCTCTATCCAAAGTGTTCTCTGACTGTTGGGTCAAACTGTGTTCCCCAGCAGTGGCCTGTCCTGTCTCAGCTCTGGTCTCCTTTGCCAACTCAGTGAATTTCAGGAGCCAGCGATGAGCCAGTACCTTCTTTCTCAGGAAAGGCCCCTCTTCAGAGCTTTCCTGGCATTTGGCCATCCCCATATGAGTAGGTACCAAGAAAGAATGACTCTGTCCTTGGTAGATCCAAACAAGTGAGACCACCGGGTCGGGTCTGGGACTGGCTCTCAGTGTCTGGCTACCTGGATCCCAAGTTCAGAGAGGTCCATCACCAAGGAAGTGAGATGAGGTCAGTTCCTTAAAGGAAGTGAATGAGATCACTGCCTTGGAAACCACTTTTCCCTAACAGTTGCTTCCAAGGGTCCCATGAGATGGAAGCTGCTCCATCTTCCTGTGACATTTTCACAATTTAGAAAGGTATACATACCATAGGTGCCCAGGACCAGCTATCCATACAGGCCTGGATTGGTCCATCTTCCATGCATTCAGAAGAGAGAGGCTGACTCAGACACATTTATTCTTCCTGACCTGTTTGTTTGCCATGGGAGATGACCTTAGGCCCTTCAGGCCCTACCTAGCTGTTGATATCTTCTCCAGGGATCATTTCTGCACCTACCTTTGAGGTTCTCTGAAGGTGTTGAATCCCTACATATCTGTATTGAAAGATCAACTTCTCTTATGTAAAATTAGATTGAGGGAACAGATTATGGTTAGGGTTAATATCATGTTTTATTTGGGTTAGGAGTCATTCTGCTGGATGAATACTAGTATTGGGAAATTGTGATATTTATCAGTATGTATAGATGAAATGTAAGTTTGAAAACAGAAAACCAGGTAAGATCTGAAGCACAGAAGGGCCTTGGGCCCTGGATTTGCATACATAGTTTTGAATTATGCTTTGCACAGATGTATGATATAAATCAATATAAAATGGTATAGAATCTTGTATGTTGGATTATTAAATATAGAAGAGAACATCCAGTGAAATAGGTATAGTAGGTAGGATTGCAGTGTACATTTAGGAAAAAGATTGAGCTTAGGTTTTGGACAAAAAGCTCTTTCCAATAGGGTTTCTGTTAGACAGTAAATGTGAATGTCTGCACACATGAAGAGTCAGTCACAAAAATGGACTTGTGAAAATAAGTAGGAAAATAGATATCAAATAGAAGTTAGGAGATCGGGCAAAATATAATGTGATTAATATGGTTAGAAATATTTTCAACAGGGGGGTGGTTGAACATATAATCTTAGGAAGAAACAAATATATAGCCCCCAATAAGATTGTAATTGGAAAGCATTTGCCAAAGTTGAATTGGATATTTTCTAGTAATCCATGCTCTCACTAAATTTAGGCTTTGATAGAATCATAATATAAGTGTGAACTTTGCATTTTGTGTCCAGAATATTACTGTGATGAATATGTAGATCAGGTGAGTATTTTTTTCCACCATTTGTGGGAGCATGTTTTGAAACACTATAATCTCATGTTTGGGGATACCAATAGGTGTACCCTGTGTCTATGAATAGAGATGATGCATGAATAGACCATAGTGTGAATAAATAATATAACTGGTTCTAATTTTAAATAATGGATTGAATTGATATTTTAAAATATACATGAAATCTGGTATTCATATACATACATTCATTCCAACTAGTTGTACATCTAGTGGTAATATTAGGCTACAGTTTATAATGAGGTGTGTGTGTTTTGCTTCAAAAATGATTATGGAAATCAAAAATAATGTGTTATGAAAGAGGCTTCATGAAAAAGCAAGTAAAAAACTTGGAGAAGCACATGTGTTCTGTCGCATGCAGTGACTGAAAGTGAATCATATGCATTTAAATTTGTGAACTTACAGGTGAAAGGATATATCCTATGATGTATATGTAGTAAAGAAATACTAATGTACAAAAGTTGGGAGAAAATTAATGTCAAAATACACATCATGTCCCATATGACTCTGCATGCATTGATGTGAACTGCAGTCAGTTATTGAAGAAATATTAGTATTAGTACTCAATGTTCACTGAATTTAGTTTTGAGTATTAGGAAATGAATAAATATGTTGGGAAAAATAAATATTTCAGATTATGATCTTGTGAAAAGTTGATTATAAATTCACATAAATGTACAGGAAACAAGGAAATGTATAATATGACTCACATATTTCATATTATCAAATCCAAAGAGAGTATATATATATATTAAAAATTAGCAATGTATATTACAATCGAAATTAATAATGGAACATATATCATTCACAGATCACAAAAAATATTCATTTTACTATACATGGTTCTATTTATAAACTTGTTCAACTATGGAGCTCACCATAGGTTGAATTTTCAGTTTCCCCAAGGATTGGTGGGAGTGATTGGTTCACAGAATATTTATTTGCCAAAGTCAGAATACTCACAAGAATGCACTTGTGATAGCAGGTAGAAATATATATATATATATATATATATATATATATATATATATATATATATATATATATATATATATATATTTCTGATCCAGGCTACAGAGAAAGAGAGTCAGAAGTTACATATTGGTTAACTTTGAAAATTCATGGAGAAGTATTAGAATGTAAATGAAAGTAGTTTTATAACCCATACCCTTGATAAAGCAAAAGGCAAGTCCAAGTATAACACCATGCCTCCTATGAATGATCTGTTCTTCTTTTCCTTTAGGTTAATTTTTACCCATAACATTAAGATTAATAGTCAGAGTCTAGTAGGTTATTCATTCAGGTCAGAGTTTCAATATTTCAAACCAAAAATATGAAAATGTTTCCAATGTGTATGCAAACATGTGCTACACCAAAATCTTCCAACTGTCATTCAGAAGAATGCCTTGACATTACCATGGCCACACGTCAGATACAATTATAGGAGAAGTGGAAGGAAATCTGTGAATACATATCTGAAATAGAAAATGCTAAAAATCTCATCTTAAAGGTGGCAGAGGAGATTACAAAAATAGGGAACAGGGTAAACATTCCACAAATATAGAGGTGTGCTGGACTAATGACTTCTTGACAGCCTGCCTCTGAGCATTGGGTACTTCAAATATATGTTGGTTTCAGGAGTGTTAAGTTTCTTGGTAGTAAGACCATTAAAGCTGGGTCTGTGTCGATGTGAACTGGGGGACATGTTTTCCTATTTTCCAATGAACATGAGGCAGCAAAGCTGAATCCTCTCTTTGAACATAAACTGTGGCCACTTGGAGATGAATATCTCTCCATGTAGACTGTGAAGCCATTGGGTAATCCTCCAGTTTTCATGGTGTTTCTTGCAGCTTCACTGGAAATTTGGTATTTGCTATAAGAATTACAAAATGTTCAAATGGGACATAGTGGTGGAGGAAGTTCTGTCACATGTGGTGAGTCAGGATCTGTGGGAGAAAACACCAAATGAGCTGCAAACCCATACATTATTCCTACTAGAGCATAGCAACCTGGTTCTGACCATCAACCTGAAACATCTCCCAACAACAACATGCCTTTATATGTAAGGGTCTGCTGGCAGCACCATGTCAGTCACATGTCATTTAGAAGCCAATGGCAGATCCACACAACCCCACCACAGATGTTTTATCATACACCTTCACTCCACTGCTCTAGGCCCAGTTCCCAGATGGCTCCAACTCACTGGTATCTCTGTTCTACACTATTTTCATGAATTCCAGTCAATCAAGGCACTGTCTGGTTCAGTCATGATGAGCAGCAGGATATCCAAAGGTTCTCCATCATTGCTTCCTGGAAGCTCAAAAATTTTATGATATTGGTCTGGCCATATGTCAAGGATAAAGTAGGTGGCACTGTGGGTTTTGATTCATTCAGGAAGCATTCATAGTAAGGAATTTCCTTTAAATGAGCTAACACAGGCAAGGCTTCCCAAAGAGTGCCCAAACGGTCACATGTAACCAGGCCAATTGGGGTCTAAATGTGAGGTCTACGTGTGTTTTGACTCTTAGCTATTGCAGACAAGGGTTTACCAAGAATATCATGTGATATCCTGGCAGAGATTCCCAGTGCTGTGGAGAAAGTCACCCTGGGCCTAGATGTCAAGTTTTCCAAAGGTGCCTCTCATGCTTGGCCTCCTAAAATCCCAACATAATTCACAGCAATACTTCTCAGATGTCAGTTCCAGAACTCAGTCCCTAATGGGAATCGCATCAGAGTTCAAGCTAAGATTGACCCAGTCATCTTTTCCAACCACTACACAAATGACCACAATTCAAACAAAAACACTCCCACATGGCCCTCATCTTCTTCCATATAGGCACTCATCATAACATTCTTGCTGAATATTCCATACGGGAAGCAGTCCAAGATGGTGTCCCAAGTAAGCTCCCATGCCCCTCATTTGCCTAAAATCATGGGGCATAGACACCCTTCCAGAGAATCAAGATAGATAAAATAAGCCTGCAGTTAATACTACTCCATTTCTCAAATTAGAGGCTGTCTGACTGCTGGGAGTAGATTCTTTATGTGTACTGGAGTCATGAAAAAAACCCCACCACCTATGTACTAGCTGCTGCTGAGATTGGAACTACTTATTTAACACAAAGGATTCCTGTTCTCACTTCATGAAGGTCAGGAGAATTACCATAGAAATGTTAGAGATTTCATATTAAGTTACTGTTCTTTTGTGTCAGTATTGTTTTGGATGGACACATGGGATTTTTATTCAGTTACATGGGGTGCTGAGAACCTAAGCCAGAGCCTCACACAGGGCCAAGAGGCTGCTACATACACATCCCTTATAAATCACTTTACCAAAGAGCCACAGGTGAGGCCCCTTTGTTTTCAATTTAAAACTGTTTTCTTGAGGCATCACAAAGTGTTGGCAAGAGGCAAAGACCTTCCTGACATTCAGGGGAACAGAATGATAGGTCAGAAAAAAGCCTGAGGACAGACTTTTCCACAAGATGAACACTATGGCACTGACAGCTCCTCCTCTTGCTTTTTGGGTTGCTATCTAGGTCTCACTTCAAAGGAAACTAAAGCACAAAGCTATATTTCTAGTGCACAAATGTCAGAGGCATATAGTCAAGAAGTCATTAGGCCAGCAAAGTTCCATGTTTGTGGTTTGTTTACCCTGCCCCCTACTTTTGGGATCTCCTCTGCCACACCCAAGTTTGTGAGCTCCTCAGAATTTCTAATTCCAGATATGTATTCACAGATTTTTTTCCTCTTCTCCTCTCATTGTGTCTTATGTGGGGTGATAGTAATGTCAAGGCATTGTGGTGGATGACAGTGGAATATTTTTATGTGGCACGTGTTCACATATATATTAGAACCATTTTCCATTTTGCCATTTGAAATATCGAATCTCTGACACTAACCCATAACCTACTAGACTCTGACTCCTTATTGTAACATCGATAAAAATACTCCTAAAGGAATAGAAGTAGAGGCATTTGATAGGAGGCACGGTGTATACTTGGACTTGCCTTTTGCTTCATCAGAGATACATATTATAAAACCTCTCACATATTTTTCTCCTTTTATTTCTTCATGAAGTTTCAAAATTAACAAATATGTAACTTCCTGACTCCCTGTCTCTGTCGCCTGGGTCACAATGTATAGTTTTATATAGACATATATAATTCTAATGCCATCACAGGTATATTCTTGAGAGTACTCTGCCTTTGGAAAATACAAATTTCATGAAGAGATCACTGCCCCCCAATACACTGAGGTAACTGAAAATTCAAGCTGTGGTGAGCTTATACTTCAACAAGTTTATACATGAAACAATGTAGAAGAAAATTAATATTTTGGGTACATATGTGAAGGACATATATCCCCTTAGGAATTTCAATTGGCATATGTACTCTTACATTTTAATATGGATTTGCAAACATGAAATATATGTGTCATATACTCATACTACCCTGATTCTTTCATGTCCATCTGTGTGGATTTATAATCAACTTTTCACAAGATATTTCTCGGACATATTCATTTTCTCCACATACATATTCATTTGTGAATACTCAAAATGAACTTCAGTGAAAATTGAGTACTAACCCTAATATTTCTACAGTAAGTGACCCAGTTGAACATCAATGAAAGTATATTCATATGGGACATGATGTGTATTTTGAAGTAAATTTTCATTCAAAATTGTTAAATTCCTATTTCTTCAGAAAGGATACATCATAGGATGTATCATTTCATCCAATATTCACAAATTGATATGCATATGATTCACTTTCATTCACTCCAGGTATCAGAATCCATGGATTTCTCCATGTAGCTTTACTTGCTTTTTCATGAGATTTCTTTTATAACACATTACTTTTGAATTCCATCATCATTTTCGAAGCAAAACTCAAACACAGTTTGGTATCATTAGTAACCCTAATATTACCACTGGATGTATGACTACTTAGAATGAGTGTTCGTATGTGAATACAAGATTTCATGCATTTTTTGAAATATCAATTCAATCCATTATTTAAAATAGTAAGCAGTTATATTTTTTATTCACCATATGGTCTATTCATGCATCATCTGTATATACATAGACCCAGGGTACACCTATTTGTATCCCCAAACCCTAAATGATAGGGTTTCAGAACATGCTCCCAGAAATGGTGGAAAAAAAATACGCATGTCACCTGCTCCATGTATTGCTTTCATCACATCTTCTTCTGGACACAAGATGCAAAATTCACAGTTATCTTATTCTTCTACCAAAGCCTAATTTTAATGAGAGCATGGATTACTAAAATCATCTATATCTGTGTTGCCTATTGTTTTCAAATTTCAATCCTATGGTGAGTAAACACTTGTTTCTTTTTAGGATAGGGTAATTCAACCACCCCCCTGTTCAAAATATCCCTGATCTTGTCACTCATTTTGTACATTCCAGATCTCCTAACATCACTATTGATATCTATTTCCCCAAGTGCCTTGTTGTGACTGACTCTTCATGTGTGCTGACATTCCCATTTACACTCTAATAGAAATTTATTCCATTGCAAAAAGGGCCTTTTGTCCAACTCCTAAACTCACTCTTCTTCTTTACCCTACACTGGAATCCTGCCTACTATCTCAATTTCACTGGAAGTTCTCTTTTACATTCAGTAGTCTAGGTTTTCTGGCAGTTTAGTTCTTTGAGGTCCTTCCCCCTGCGGTTCAGGTGCAGGTTCTTCCTAATACCCTGTCTTTCTCTTGCAGAGTTGGGAGCCTGCTATCCCTGAGCCTTCCAGTTTTGGTAATAGTCCTCCCTTCACTCATTGCCTGGGGATTTGCCAACATTGCCCTAAGCTGGCAATGGCATGGCATGGTGGAGAAGAGTGTGAAGCCACATCTGGCTATGATGTGTGTCCTGGTGAGCCTGCAGCCACAGGAGCTGCAGAAGCTGCGTTGTGAACTGGAGGAACAATTAGTAGGCAGTGAGGGCATGCTCATCTGGAAGATTGGCAGCTATGGGCAGAGGCTACAAGAGGCCAAGGCCAAGCCCATCCTCGATTGCATCAGCCCAGACTTCTATACACATAAGTATGGTTACAAACTACAGGTGTCTACATTCCTCAATGACAACGGCAGTAGTGATGACACAAATCTTTCTCTGTACATTTGTGTGCTACCAGGTGCCTTTGACAATCTCCTTGAGTGGCTCTTTGCCCATCGTGTCACTTTATCCCTGCTAGACCAATGCGACCCAGGGCTTGCTAAGCCACAGCATGCCATTGAGACTTTCCATTCTGACCCAAACTGGAAAAATTTCCAAAAGCCAGGCACATGGTGAGGCTCCTTGGATGAGAGTTTGCTCTGCTCTGGATACCACAAGTTCTTCTCTCACCAGGATATTAGAAAGCAAAAATATGTGCAATATGATGCATTCTTCATCCATGCCTCTGTTGAACTGCCCAGGAATATCCTCAGCTGAGTGCAGAGCCGGCAGGCTCAAGGGGAGAAGGGGGGGGTGGATGGGACATGATTCATCAGGCACTGGTTGAACCTGAAGAGGGTGCTGGACCACCTTTCAGCTGCTTATGCTGCCTGGGTTGTTACCCTGTTCTCCCCCTACCGCCACCACCCTTAGGTGCCTCAACTGGTGATTCAGCCCTGGCCCCTGCGGGGAGCAGGTCTCTGGGTTATCAAGGGCTGGAAACAAATATTCCCAGGGCCTGTCTCCCCTCCTGGGCAAGGCAGGTATGCCTTGGTGCCAGCCACATTGTACCTGGACTGAGGTACCTGCTCAGGTGCTATGTCCCAAGAGACATAGGGGGAGGGGTTGGGAAAGGGAAGGGTAGTTTAAAAAATCTGTCTTGAGATTGATTTTTCTTTCCCCATCAATGTCCCTTCTGGTAATTTATTTCCTTAGCTCGAGGAA
The DNA here is from genome assembly GCF_052094955.1 of Ictidomys tridecemlineatus. Lineage (NCBI taxonomy): Eukaryota > Metazoa > Chordata > Mammalia > Rodentia > Sciuridae > Ictidomys > Ictidomys tridecemlineatus. The sequence goes on along the minus strand of NC_135478.1, from coordinate 68,046,880 downwards.
GGCACAACAGGGGAGGCCTGATTTTTAATAAATTCTGAATTGTATTTATTAATTTGGTTCCAGCCTGTCTCCTCCAAGTTAATTAAGGCCCTGGGATGTTGGGGCTAACTATGCAAAGACCCACTGAGAGAAGAAGTGCTGTCACTATGACCCCAAGATCAGCTGCCCTGATATGTCGCCCTCTGGTGGGCACCAGGGGGAACCACAGCAGGCTTTAGAAAATACCTGTCGCTGCCTCCTGGTGGTTAAATGGGAAAGGTGCAGGATAAGGCTGGAATACCCAGTTCTTTACTCACTAAAAATCGAATGCTATGTCATAAGCAAGCCCCAGCCCCAGGCCTCTGATACTGGGGATTGAACCCAGGGAAACTCCATTAATAAGCTACATCCTCAACCCTTATATGTTCAGAGGGGTCTCAGTTGCTGAGGCTGGCCTTGAACTGTGATCCTCTGCCTCCTTAATTGTATCATCAAGCCTGGCTCCTGCTGACAACTGCCATTCATTTAGTACTTTCTGGTTACAGACACTGCCAAGAACTTTATGCAAAATATTTCTTTCCGTATAGCAGTCAAGTTAAATTAACTTTTACATCATAGTGAAAGGACCTGTCTTAAGTGGGCCTTATGAAGTTAATGAGATAATACATGTTCCTGACACTTATTCTAAGTGCTTAACAAATGTTAACTTACCTGAAGCAATCCTACACCTGGGGACTGAATAGAGGGGCCTTTAATAAGTACAAGGCGAGCTATTGTTGTGACTCAGTGGTAGAGCGCTTGTGTGAGACACTGGGTGTAGAGCACTTGTGTGACACACTGGGTTTGATCCTTGGCATCATAAAGAAAACAACAGTCTACAATTAAAAGAAAATAAAGAGAGATACAAGGTACTTGAACTTTTTATTCCATTCTTCATATAGGCCTCAGTGGCCACCTGCAGTGACTCATGCTTTACCAGCAAGGAACGTTAGTGAAGTATGAGTACTCTTTCAGCTGGTCTAGGACAGGGCTGAATTTCTCTTTTCCCCCTGGTGCTGGGTATCCTTGTGCATGCTACCAGTATGCTCTACTGAGCTACAACTCCAGCCCCCAATTTTTTTAAAAACTCCAGTAATATTTGGAAATGTAGTTTCAATTCTGGCAATACACTTGGGCTTGCATTTGGCTAGTTTCTTAGCTACACGGGAATGAATTCTGCTCAATTCTAGATTTTGTTAAAATGATTAAATGAACTAATAAAAAATCAAATAAAACACTGAGTGTGATAACACATCTTAAGTTTATTTTGTTCTAATACTTCTAAAAACTTGCCAAGATGCAGAAAGAAGCTGCCTGCCACACTCACACTCTACCTGGGTACCCCAATTTTACTCATGATTAGATTTTGATTTTTATTAACAGTGGATAAATGCTTAAATATTTGACTCTCAAATTAATCAGAATGCTGCTGAGGACTGCACATAGGGATTCATGATCCAAAAACCTGTCAATATATTTGGTGGTATTAAAATTATATCAATAGATTTTCCAAAATATTTCTCCAGAGGACCACATCATGAAGATTTTTAGGCTTTGTGTACCAGAAGTTCTCTGCAGTCATAGCCTAAAATCTGCAATATATAGTAACTTAATTCATGGTGGCCTTGCAGTAAAACTGTATTTTTCAGAGGAATGAGGTGTAGCTCATTGGTAGCATACTTGCTCAGCATGTATAAATCCTGAGGTCAAATATCAACCCTTCAAAACAAAACAACAACAGAAGCACTCCATTTGCTAAAACATGCTACATTCTGGATTTTATCTTGATTTTATGGTCCAATGTTTTGCTAGTGCATTGAAACTTCACTGGTGCCCTGCATACATGTCATTTTCATTTCTAAACAAAACACACTTCATATGAACCACACCATTTTTTTACACAGTTACTGTACAATTAAGTTTATAAAATAAGAATATTTTCTGAATTTGCCCTCGTATGTTTTGTTATTGAATTCACCATTTCAATATGAATAAGTACTTTGAACATTTTTTTAGATGGACAGCATGCTTTTATTTTATTTATTTATTTTTATGTGGTGCTGAGGATCAAACCCAGTGCCACACAGGTGCTAGGCAAGCACTCTGCCACTGAGCTACAACCTCAGCCCTGAACATCTCAAGTTCTACATAATTATATAATTTGAGATATAATAGCCATTTGAATTACTATTACTTGTAAGTTATTATGAGGAAATAATTCTGAAAGATAATTTAATTTTCAGATAATATGTTAATGTTATAAATCATAATAATAACAAAAGTAATTCTATAAAACTTTGAATAAGTTTTAATTCAAATAAATTTTGTAGCATGTTAGAAATAAATACCTGTGTCCTGGATATGATGTAGTAATAGATTTGAAAATGCCTTCCTCCAGCACCTATCTAGAAATCTTCTCTGCTTCCTCTCTACCTGGATTTGGAGCTGAGGCTTCCAAGATGGGGTTATATTGGACCAATAGCTTTAGCTCATCTCAGTAGACTGGTAATCTTGGTGTTACTGCTGAAGTTTGAGAGTACCTGTCTTACTGTAGTCAGAGAGGGAGTCCCCAATGGAAAAAGAGAAAACATTTTTTTTATTCTCTCTTATACAGAAGAACCATATGGATAAAAATTTGATTGCACTTCTCATTTTTCAAGTTAAGTGACCCCAAGTTTTTTATGTGTGTACAAATCATACCAAACCAATTGATGACATCATATGTGTCTACTGAAAACAGCTCAGAGTGAGACGCCCATTATCAAGTTATATATATCTCATAGTGAGATTTCAATTCTAAATAATTTGTCTGTGAGAAAAAAAAAAACATGGAGACTGAATTGGGACAGCTGGTTGAAGATATTAAATCCAAATTCGGTGTTCTGCTATAACAGTGAAGAGTCCTCTTTCTATTATGATTTAGAAGATCTTCCCTATTTGAAATATGGTGATTCAGATACTCATTCTGCATATTCCTTTTTATCATTAAAAATTATTTGAACACTTTTACATCAGTAGTCAGAACAAAATATTGTGACAAAAATGTAACCTAAGGCTGTCCTTTGTGTACAACCCGTAGAACATTGAGCCATCTCATGTTAGCCCAAACATACAAAACATTAAAAAAAAAACTAAGTATTGGCTGTATTAAGGGTAATTGATTTTTCATTTGGAATTTTGATTTATTTTTTTGATACCTGGACATTCTACAAATGAGGTACATTCATAGCCCTTTTAATTTATTTTCTTTTTGAGGCAGGGTCTCATTAAGTTGCTCTACTAAGCTTGAATTTGTGACTTTTCTGCATTAACCTCCAAGTAGTTATAATTACTAGCATGTTCTAATATGTTCAGCATGATATGAATGATCTACACTTCTTATACTTTTTAAAAATTTTCTCTTCCCTCTAAAACCAAGCCATTGGCAGCCTAATATTTGAAATGTATCCATATCTTATATTTGATGATTTCCCAGTATTGCAATATATATTTAGGGAAAAAAGCCACTTTTTACACATATCTAAATTTGTCTAATCTGACAGTCTTGAAGTAGATCCACCAAAAATAAAAAATTATAACCATGGATAAAATTAAGAACTAAACCATCAGTGATGTTCTTTCTGCATCACCCTCTCTCTCTGACAATCTCTCCTGAGATTCCCAGCTGCTTGGCTGCCATCTCTTGTTCCTGGCATTTCGTGAGAAACCTCAGCCAGGAGAGGTGGCATCCACTGGAGACCCTCACAAGTCTCTTCCTGACTTTTATGTCCTTCTTTCTGGATCCTGTTGGCTTTTCTTATAATGTGCACAGGTGGCAAGAACTCCAAACTTCCCAGTGGGTGAGTACAGTGGTCCCTGTGTGCCATGGGTAGGGACCGCTAAGGAAGCCTGTGACCAGGATTCAGAGATCCTCAAGGCTGCCAAGCACCTTCTCTAACTCGCTGTTTCCAACGTCCCCTGACACTTAAAAACTGCTTGGGATCAAGTGCTGTGCACAAAGCCCAAAGAAATAAGGAGGCACACAGCTCAGGATGTACTGTCAGTCTCAGATGGCATGGGCCACAGGCCAAAACATGGCCACACTTTCCCAGGACCCATTTAACAGTAGGAAAAGGACTTAGTAACCAACACCAAGATGCCTCTGGCCTCCTACTTCAGGCCACTCAGCCTGAAGCCTCTCATAGATCCATGGCACCCTCATCCCACTGGGTGGAAGGCATGCTTTCTGCTCCTGTTTTCCATTTGATAACCCTGCTGAGGTGTCACTGGACAGGCTCTTGTGTGGGTGGCCAAGGAGGGAAATTGTCCATTTCAGCCAGTGGAAGCAAAGATGGCTCATATTTGGAGAGCAGATGCCATCATCTCTACTGGTAGCCAACAGGCAGGAGAGTGAGGTCAGTGCATCCACCAGCTCATGGCCCCATGACCCCTGGGAAAAGCACTCATGGTCCAAATGCAAAGGCACCACGACCAACCCAGGTCACACGTGAGAACACCGTGTCGGGTGTGAACAGGACAGCAGCAGCTGAGGGCCCACAGGGCTCTAATGGGTCTGTGTAGCTTCCAGGACCAAAATCCACGGGGGCCATGGCTACACCACCGGGCTTTGCACAGACTGCCTCAGGCCTTGCCTGCACCATGCTGACCCCTCCAGCACAGCACCAGGTCTCATTATCTGGGCTACCAGAGGAGCAGCCTGGGGAGCCAAGCAACATGATCAGAAGGTGCACCCACTGCAGGGCAGGCCAGAGCCCAGACACTGCCCCTGGGAGGCAAAGCATGGCTGGCCACCCAGGGGCCAGGCCCAGTCCCTGGCTCTGCCAGCAGCTAAGACTGTTATGGAAAGTGCTGAGAGGAAAATTCAGAACTGATGGGCTAGGGATGTGGCTCAAGCGGTAGCGCACTCGCCTGGCATGCGTGCGGCCCAGGTTCGATCCTGAACACCGCATACAAACAAAGATGTTGTGTCGGCCGAAAATTAAAAAATAAATATTTAAAAAAAAAAAAAGAAAATTCAGAACTGAGATGACGGCCTAGAAATGGGAACTGCAGGGGAGTCAAGAGCTCCGAGAGTTTGTGGGAGAAATCAGATTACTCCTGCGAATTGTCAGCAGGGTCCCCTCCCTCTTTCCTTCCTCTTCCCTTCCTTCTGAGGGCAGCCTGCCAGGGGAAGGGAAACAATGTCCCTGGAGGGCGACCTCTTGGCAGATGCAGGGCCAAAGGCAGCGCCACAGAGGCCCACATCCCCAGTCGCCTCCCACTCACAACCACCAGAAATCTGTACAAGAACTCCAGCATTTCTCCAAACCACGAGGCTGTGTTCCCTGTTGGATTCCCTGACTTCCTCTTCTCATCTGATTCCTGTTGGCCTTGAAGATGGGTCCAATGTTTTTAAAATATTTTTTTAGTTGTAGATGTATGTGGTGCTGAGAATCGAACCCAGGGCCTCATGTGTGCAAGGCAAGTACTCTGCCACTGAGCCACCACCCCAGCCCACATCCCAAACAAATAAACTTCCTGTCCCTACCTGGCAAGGTAAATGTTCAGACTCCCAAAGCCATTCATTATCCTTCCTTGACACCAGTGTGGGCCTTCTCTTGCTCTGAGCCATCTCAAAGGCAAGACATTCCATAGCCTTCCTGACATCCCCTTCCAGTGTGGCCTGCCCCGCCATCATGACGCTCTTCATAACCCCCAACTTGAGTCTCTGAGGCCAATTCTTCTCCGTCTCACTTTAGTGAAAATGGGGGACACCACTTCCTAAATTCAGACACCCCCAATAACAAATGATATTAGGGGAACCCAGCTTCTCTTTTGAAAACCAACAGCTGCACAGTATCTTTATTTATTGGCCCCATTTTCTAATTCCACAGTGATTGTGAAACATGGAAAGTAAAGTCAAAGTAAGATGGAAGGTATGACAAGAATCACTGGAGGAAGAGGAAGAGGAATGATGAGAGGCATAGGAAGTGGACTTCTTAGATCCTCTGTTATCAGATCATTACCATCATTGCCCTCTGTAATTACTCTGCTTGTCATCACCACTGTCACTACCATCTCTCTCCTCAATGCCATTTGTATTGCTATCACAACCATTAGCGTTGCCATTCTCCTCCAATTCAACTATTCTAACACTGTCTCATTCACTGCTCTCAATGTCCCAGACATCTGCGTCAGTCAGCACCATCAGCACTGCTACTACAACAAGCACCATAGCCACCATCATAACCACCTTCATTGACACCATCACCACATCTGCACTCTTATCCCTATGTCTGTCATCACCACAGTTGTCACTATCTCAATCATAGTTTTCACCCTCCTTTTTTCCCTTGCTTCCATTTCTACCTCTAACATCACCGTCATCACCTCCACCACCATCATCCCTTCTACCTTCATCACCTCCATCACCATCCCTTTTACCTTCATCATCTCCACCAACATCACCTCCACCATCATGTCCACCATCACCTCCACCATCACCACTACCTCGGTCAACATTACCAAGTCCATTAACACCATTACCACCATCACACTCACCACCACTCTCATCATCTCCATCACTGATTCTGTTGTTATCCTCACCATGACCTTCATCACTACCGCCACCAACAATGCCATTGTTACTGACACTGTCATCATCACAATTGACATTTTCACTATGTTTATTGGTGATAATCACCGTCATTCCTGAGAATGACAAAAATCATCACTATTTTTTTATCATTAATGAGATAGATCATTTTGGTCCCTGCATTCAAAGGCCTAGAGAAAATTGATAGGTTCTAAGACAGAAAATAAAGACAGTGAGGATCAATACCCAGAGTGCAGGAGTATGGAGGCCTCTGATGCCCACATCAACTATGGCAAAAGAAGGCATCTCTTGTTGGAGTGCAGGTCTATCCTGGAGAGTGCATGGAAGTGGGCCAGGACTGCAAACAGTAAAGGCAGTGGCCTCCCATCCAGATGACACTCAGCAGAGCCTCAGAAGTGACGAGGGCCCATAGACAGGCTGGATGATGGTGCCCTGAGACATGGAAGCCTCCGGAGAGGGCCCAACAGTGGGACAATGTCCTGGAGGAGAACTGGGGCTAGATCTAGAGTGTCTGGCTCCCAGATTCTGTTCTGGATTAAGGATCATGTCTCCCACAGACTCTGGCACCCCTCAGTCAACCTGCAGTTCTGGTTCCCTTCCATGTTCTCAGCTGCAGCCCAGGCATTGGAGGTGGCCCTTAAGACTGGCCCCAGGGCTCTGAGGGACTATACGGGAAGCCTATAGGGATAGGGGACAGCAGCAGGTGAAGGGGGAGGGGGATGGGCCTTCCTCTTTCCTCTGTCTTCTCCCCAACCCCTGCTCCCTGCTGCTCCTTGTTGCTCTTCAGCCTCTTGCAGCCCTGCAAACTCTCCACCTTCGCCAGCCTGTGCTACAGCCTGCCTGCCAGCCCTCTCTGGCTCTTCTTCCCTCTCCAGGATAAGCCAAAGTTTGACGTGCTCGGGGGAGAGCCACGGAGGTCCTCGGGGGAAACTCAGGCTGCCCTGCTGGAGGCTGCTTCTTGAGTCTCCAGCTCAACAGTCCTTTCCCACTTCACCCCATTCCTTCTGATGCTCAGGGGGACGATGGTCAGTGAGTCACCAGATGCTGCTAGACGCAGTGGCACACACTTGGAATCCCACCATTTTGGAAAGGCTGAGGAAGGAAGATAGCAAGTTTTGGGGCAGCTTCAGCCACTCAGTGAGACCCTGTCTTAAAACTAAAAGGTACTGGGGGCTTTGCTCAATGGTGAAGTGTCTCTGGGATTAAGTCGCAGTATTAAAAAGAAAAGGTCATCAGACACTTCTACCAAGTTTCAGCAGCTCCCAGATCACCCTATGCCTGAAGCTACCTGTGCCCCTGCTTTTTGAGTTTCCCTTCCCAAGGGGCGTCCCCAGGGGCTACCCAATCCTTCTAGACTTGTCATCATACAACATTCCACAACAGCAAGCACATGCACATGCTTACACTCCCACTCTGGCACCACCATGAGCCCCTGAAAAGCAAGCTGCTCCACATACTAATGATCATCCCCACCATCAGCCACTATCCCCTATAGGGCACTCAGCATGTGTCATTCACATAGTAGGAGTTTGATCTACACTGGAGCATTTAAAGCTCCCTACATCCCTGTGAGTTTGGTATTTTAAAGTGTTTCGCTTTTTGACAGGAAGCGAAGCTAGGACTTTCATAGATTGAGGGACCAAGGTAATACCATGAGAAAGTGCAGAGCTGGGACTCAAGTCTGGGTCTCTCTGACTTCTGAGTATGCGCCCCAGATTCTGAATAACTGTGCTTTCCTGCCTGCACCCATCCCCCTGGGGACAAACAGAGCAGCATGTCATGCACACTGCTGCCCACATGAAACACATACTGTATAGACACTCCATGCCAAAGGTGCAGCTATTTCACGCACATGCACACATGTGCACATGTATACATGTACAGAGGACAATTTTAGGAAGAATACACTTCGTCAATCTACTCATCTAATAAATATCTACTGTGTGCTGATCTGATTAGTTCTGCTGAACCTTAAGCATGATGGTCACCCAAGAGAGGCAGGAAATGCCACATGCTGAGTGTCTAGCATATGCCAGACTCTATGCCAAAGGAAGTCTGTGGCCATGGGGACGTGAGCAAGACTACACATATATGCATGCATGCACACACACACACACACACACACACACACACACAGCACAGTCTAGGTAGAATTTGTCCTGGGCCTGTCACTGCTGGGTCCATGAGACTTAGGGACACTGGGACAGGTATCTGAGAGTGTATTATTTGATATACGTGGCTAGGGAAGGTTATTGGTCCTACTAGTTCAAAAGAACCTAGACTACCCAAGAGGGAGGAAGGCCCAGAGACCCAGCACTGCTGTCTGCTAATTATTTCTGATTTGGAGCAGCAGGGGTCCAGCCTGGGGGTGGTGTATCCTGCCAGCCTCCACAGGCTCCAGGGCCCAAGCTACCTCTCTGGGTTCCAGGGACCCAGGGTGAGCATCTCTGAGCTTTCCCATGCTATTCCATCACTACAGGCCTGACTCAGCTCCACTTAACTTCCCAGTATGGGAAATGGACAGGAAATTAAAGATAACTAGGCAGTTTGAGAGGATTAAGGATAAGGGAGAACAACATAATCATGTTGTAGTTGCTATGGGACAGGAGAACACACCAAGGGAAATGGAAATGGCCTCAGACCAGTCCATTACAAGAACAAGGGCAAGACCAATAAGCAGACCACAGAGTCCTGAGTGTGGAACAGAAACATCAATCACGCAGGGAGGTGGCCACTGCAGCCCAGCCTAGCAAGGCCATGGGCCCAAGGAGAGCAAGGAAGACAAGGCTGTTGAAAGGCCTAAATGGGGAAACAAAGCTGTTCTGTGCCTGCTGGCTGGGGAGAGCCTTTGGCACAGAGAGGGAGGAGGTGTCCCTGGACTTGGCAGTGGGCCTTCCTTGTCTAGGGAGATAAGCCTGTTCCTCCTAAGTCCTAATTTAGGAAGAACTCAAAGCCCAAGGACTCCAAGCATGGGAGAATCCCTGGTCAGTTGTTGAGAGCCACAGCTGAGTCAGAATGATGCCTGGCATTTGCCAGAGGGAATGGTTAAAAGGTGATGCCAGGGAACCATTGAGATGATGATTTGAGTTAAGCTGTGTATAATCGCTGTGATCCTGGATTGATTGTATTGTATATTTGACCTTTATTGTCGGGCAATAGGGTGGCTCTTGCTGCCTGGTTGCCAGCTACTTTGGAGTTCCCATAAGTTTCCCCGGAGGTTCAGGGAGATTGGACAGAGCCTAGTGGAGGGAATGTGTTCCCATGTGGTGTGTGCAGTGTCGGTGAGAGTTGGGGAATAAAGAGTTGCTGTTTGAATCTACAAGGCTTTGTGGCAGCTCAGTTATTATGCCCATCCAGACTGCAGCAGTCAGTATCACATTCTAGAAAGTTCCTGGAGCTGAAAGTTCAACTCCCAGTCCTGAACCATCCTAGTTGTGTGGCCTTGGACAAGTCACTTCCCCTCTCTGGAGTTGGATCCTCATGTGCACAGTTAATGAGCTGTTGGAAGAATTAAATGAAGTGGAGTAACAGCAGCTAATATTTACTGGGTAATTCACCTATGAACTAGCACAAGGGTTGGCAGAGTTTCTTTCTGCCTGGGACCAGAGAATAAACATCTTATGCTTCACAGGCTATAGAGTTAATGTTGCAATCACTCATCTCTGTTATTGTAGCATAAACCAGCCATGGATGATGGGTAAGCTAATCAATATGACTATGTCCAATAAAACTTTATTTATAAACACAGGCAGCAAAAAGGACTTGCCCGGCAGTTGTAGTTTGTGGACCATTGAACTAGCCACTGTGCTAAGCACTTTTAACTTATCTCATTTGATTCTCACACAACCCTGGTAAGTGGATACTGTTATTATTCCCATTTAGCAGGTGGAGAAACTGAGGTCTCATGGTAACAAGTAACTTGCCTGCTGTTATACAGCCAGGAAGTGGCTGAGCCAGCATTTAAACCCAAGTAGTTTAGCATTTAAGCCTCTGGTGTTAATCTTTACAGACTAAGAACAATGCTAATTATAAGAACAATGCTAGTTATTGCTTGCATTTGCATGGGACTTTACGCATTCCCAAAAGAGCAATCAGAAACACCAGCAGTTCTCCCTCAGGAGCTTCTGTGCACTGGTGTGTCCTTATCGGTTGTACTGTGTCAAAAGTCATTTGTTGCTAATAGTTTTTAAAGTGATTTGCTGCTGTTTTAATAAACAATAGTTGACCCAACATTGTTCCTCTAATAATGTCCCTCTCACTCCCTTGCTTTCAGATATATTTCCTGAAAGAGCACAAAACGGCGGCGAGGGGTTGGAATGCCTGGAGGATGGCAGTCCAAGGCACATGGTCTACGAGTCACTCAGAGGGATGGCAACCAGTGGTCAATCCAATTTGGTTGTCAACAAGGGTGGGGCATGTGGGATAATTGTTCCCATGAGTTAGCTGAAGAAAGCAAGGCCCTAGAAATATAGAGAAGAGCCTGATATCCCAAGGCTAGAGTCAGACAGAAGATATCATCTGTGGGAAGGGGCAAATATTACATCAGAGAAAAACATAAGAAACCAGTCAGAATGCTGTTCAAACCCTGACTCGCTCATTCTGTGTGACTATAATGACTCTCATCTGGCCTCAGTTTCAACATCTGTAAAATGGGGATCTTGGCGACACCACATCTGATAGTGCTTGTTGTGAGGATCAAAGGAAATAATAAGGAATGTCTAAGGCTGCTGGAACAGAAGACTCAGAGAGTAGAAAGGGGAAAGAAAAACATTTAAACTATGCACCAGGACACCTCCCAAAGGTACCTCAGGAAAATGACTCTCAACAACTTACAGATAGAAACACCTATCTCCATTTTGTAAAGAAAGAAAAAAAAAACAAATCCTGCCATCCTCTAGATAAAAAGCAATGTAGCTAGAGAGTAATGTGGCTAGTTGGACATAGTGACATAGGCCTGTGACTGGGGAGGCTGAGGCAGCAGGATTGCAAGTTGGAGAACAGCCTCAGACACTTTTTTGAGGCCCTGTCTCAAAATAAAAAATAAAGAGTGCTGGGGATGTGGCTCAGTGGACAAGCACCCCTGGGATCAATCCCCAGTGCTAAAGGAAAAAAAGAGCAAGAAAAGGAAAAGGAAAAAGAAGAGAGGGAGGGAAGGAGGGGAAGAAGGATGGGAGGAAGGGTGGAGGGAGGGAGGGAGAGAGGGAAGGAGGGAGAGATATAACAGAACTCTCAGTTCAGAGCACCAGGAGAATTGTCAACTTTTGGTGTTGTGAGTGGAAAAATCAGATTGGAATGCAGAGATTCATGCACCCAACAAATATTTATTGAACAGGCATGGATCTTATCTATGAGGAAACACCCTGATCAAGACAAACCCATTCCCCAAAATTCAAGAGGGTAACTAAATCAACTCTAGAGTTCCTTCAATGTTATGGTGCCATTCTAATTCTGCCATTATCCTGAGCCAAGTATCTGCTCCTTACCTCAGTCTCCTCTCATTCAAAACCCTTCCCAAGGGAAATCCAAAGGGAAACTGTCTACCCAATGCTTGCCTTTCACCCAGCCCTGGTGTCCTTGTGGCTTCCTGCCCAGCCAAGAACAAAGACTGGAAGGACTGTTTCTCTAGGACATCCTGTGCCTCCCTATAGGTGTGGGAGCTGAGGACCACAGCCTGTCCTAGGCCTGGCTCTAGTGAGCTGTCTCTGGAAACAATGGTCAAAGGTGTCTCCGCCAAGATCTCCACCAAGGATGGGTGTTGGGAGCCGGCGACCACACCCTGAAAATGGCGCTGGCCTCCTGCTTCTGATGACTTAGCGGTTAGAGTTGTTAGAAGTAAACAACTCCTTGTAAGGCTGTGGGGCTGGGCTCTGGCCTGGTTCCGCTGCACTGTACCTATTAGACTTTTCCACATGGTGCTAGTTCATTGGTGAGGCTGGGTACTTAAGCTAGGGCAGACCGACCGCTCGCTCTCTTTCCTTTCTTGTTCCTGTTTTCTCATCATGATTCAAAGGTCCTGAGTAAACTGCTGAAAGAAGAATCCTGTGTCATGTTTCCTTTGCCGGCGAGGGGTCACGACAGATGAGAAGTGGGGAATAGGGCAGGCTGGCCTGGGCATTGTTTGGAAGGCACATTTTCTGGTCAAGTTGGCAGAAAAGCTCCTGGGATACTGGATTGGACTCAGGAGGGACACCATTTTTTTTCCTCTTCTCTAAAACAAAGCAACTGTTTCTGTTTCCATTTTCCCTTGCAGGAGGACTTAGAGCTGCAGAGCTGAGCCCTGCCTCTCCAGCCAGCCCAGGCCAGTGCACAGCTCTCCTGCCACACAGGAGTCCCTGTCCTGGGCCAGGAGGAAGACACCCTTGCCCCCTACCACAGGCCGCTTTTTATACACACAAGGGGTGGGCAAAACCCAGGCTGTGGGACATGTCAGACACTTGGGCCATCAGGGGCCAGCAGAAGAGTTCTCCAATTGTCAGCCCAGGAATCAAGGGGCCCTGTGAGTGCACATGCCACCGAGAGGCAAGGTGGCACTCCGGAGGCGGAGTGTTGCCAGCTGCTCAGGTGGGTGGGCTGCAAATGCACTCTGTAGCCAGCCAGGTAGGTGGCCTACTCTTCTTTCCTACTGGGCCTGAGTGGGGGCCACGAGCACAGCTTTGCAGGGAGCATAGGGGAGGGGGTGAGTACCAAGGCCTCCCAGCCCCCAAGAGAAAAGAGCAAACCCTCAGCAACAAAGGACCTCATCAGAGCCCCTGCCCACCCAGCCATGTTCTCCATCACACACGCACAAGCCCTCACGTGGCCACATTTCTTCTGCAACCCTCTCCCCATGCCACGTCTGAAAAGGGCCTTTCTGGGCCACTGGGTCTCACCTCTGTGTGAACCTCTGCTTTGATCATGTCAGCCACAAGGAGGGAGAGCAGTTGGGAGGGGAAGTGGAGGAGCAAGATTGCCCTTTCTCTACCCATCTTTGTACACCTCTCTGGGGCTCCAAAGAGTCCAGTTGCTTGCAGAAGATCCTCCAGCCACACATGAACCCAGCGTTCTGAGTCCTGACCATCCATGGGCCAAGGATTCAAGGAATCCCCCTGTATCAAGTGGAAAGAACTGAGGAATGGGCCCTCAGATGATAGAGAAAAAGCTACCTGTTTCTTCTCCAACCAAGCTATGTAGATAATATAACACCCCTCCTATGACAGCCCCTGACTGCTTACAAATCACTCCTCTGTGCTTCTTCATCTCATCTTTCCAACAACCCTTGGGGGAAGGAATCATTCTTGTCCCCATTGTACAGATGAGCAAACTGAGGTTTCCACAAGCAAAGTGACTTCCTTGCTCCAAGTATAAGGGACCAGTGAACGATGGAGGAAGAGACCACCAAGAGACTGCCTCATGCAACAGCAAAAGGGGGTTAATTCCAGCGTGCTGGGGCTCCGTGCTCACTCAAGAAGGGAGTGTGGCCCAGAGCCCCGAGCAGAGGTTAGGCAATGCTTAAGTACACTTTTTTGGGATGGCAGGGGCTTTGCATACATCACAGTCCCCTTCAGCAAATCACCATACACCACGGGAAAATCAAACAACAACACTCAAACATGATTAGTACATTCATTAGCGGGAACAGGTCGGACAGGGGTGATAGGTCAGTCCTAAAGCGGGGTACACATTCAAAGTGATTGGTTTAGGCCCTGAGGTGCCTGCATGCTGAGGTGTACTGGATCCAGGTTGTTAAACAACTCAGTGGTGGGGGGGGATTTTGTCACATATCTAATGGGCAGTACCGGGTATTGTCTTAACTGCCTCAGGAATTTCAGGCTTTGAGTGTAGCTTAGAAACTTAATAATACCTGGTCCGTTACATTTTAACTCAGGCTTTGCAGCTTAAAAGCTTTATACTGCTTGGTCCTTTCATTCCCCACTCCTTTTTATGACTACTTTTAATCTTAAAAGTAATGAATCATAATTACTGAAGGGTTTCACATTTCATGAGTTGTTTTGCGTTCCCTGGAATCATTCTCAGCATGGCCTCCACTTTAGATTTCACTCAGTATTAGACCTGATTTACCTAACTACACTGACTACCTAATTTTAAATCTGGTTTCATTCCCCCCCCTCTAATTTGGGAACTCCTTACTGCTATAAGGAAGGGGGTGCGAAGAAGATCTTTCTGGCTTCTTTAGGCTGAAAAGGGATGGTGTGGGGCAAGCAGTTTGGAGTCCCCCTTTAAAAATCGAGTCTATAGAAGTGGTCCATGACAGAAGTCCCATTGAGAAGTAATAGGCTGGAGGGCCATTTGAGTGATGGATGGTCTATAAGAGAAACAAGAATTCGTTAGTACTGAAACCATATTGATGCAGCAATAAATGCCATAGCACAGGAATGTGCCAATGAATATGATGGCAAAGACAAAGACTAACAATGTTTTCCACCAGGAAGTACCAAGAACCAGGAGCTAAGATATTGTTTCCATGACAAAGTAGCTGAGGACATGGCTTCTATCTGAGCATGTAAACTTTAATGATATTTGTCATATTGCCAGAATTGTCAGGGATGTAAACACATCATTTAATTTTTAGGGTTACAGATGTCCTTTTCCTTAAGATATAGTTTAATAATTTAATGTCATCTGATCCTGCAAAATCCTTTTATTAGTATGACCTCTGTGTCTAAAAGAGAAATCTTTAATTCCAATCACCTCATTGTACAGTTGGCCACACTAAGACTCAGAGGGGAGAACAGATGATCCCCAAAGCTCATGAAGGCTGTGGGTAGACCTAGGACCACGGCCTCCTGACAGGAAACCAGTATCCCAAGTTCACCAAGGTGATCCCTTACTTGGAGTTGCTTCTAAGAGGAAAGGATTTGTCCCCAGACAGGGGACACCTGCTATGGTCTCCCCAGAATCTCAGCTCAGAGCCTACTCCACGTGCTCTACTGGATATACCCTGGCCACCCCTAGCTGGCAGCCTGGGGTGGCCACAGGAAAGAAGGGGCCAAGGAAATCAGAGGCAGCAAGAGAGGCCTGGGGGGCCAGGATGGGTGGCCGCAGTGCCCCTTGGGCTCACAGACACAGGGCCGGCCCAGCTGGGCCAGTCAGGGCTGTTTGCAGAAGGAAGGCCCAGCTCTGTGGTCAGGCTCCCCAGGCCTGGCAGCGGCGCCCCCTGCACTTCATGACATTCTTGTTCCAAGCTGTGAGAGAGAAGGTCGGGCTGTGGAGGCCCAGCAGCGCCTCTGCTTCCACCCACAGGTGGCCTGGGCCTGGGCTGGGGCCCAGGTGGCTGAGGGGGCTATGCAGGAAGGCAGCCAGCAAAGCCTGGCAACAGAGGCTGCCGGTTCTCCAGAGCAGAGGGGGATGGTGGTGGCAGAGGGGCCTTGTAGCCTCTGGCCAAGCTCTGGGGAGGAAGGTGGAGGGAGAATATTGTCCCTCATCCTTGGGGAATCTCCAGGGAGGGCCCTCCTTTCTCTGTGGGCTTTGATCTCCCCATTCACCCCAGGAAGAGCCAACTCAGGCAGGTGAAGGCCATGGAGAAGCTGAGAGTATGTGCCCTGGCCCAGGGGACAGCTGCCACTCAGCCTCAGCTGTCTATGGCCTTGTGAGTGTGAGCCCAGGATTACTAGATTGTTAGAGTTTATTTTCAAAGTTATAAATCTGGATTTTTATGTAGAAAACTCCTTTCAATGATGGCACATCATTTGTTCTTGATGTAGGCATGATGGGAGCCAAAGGAGACACTCAGAAGGTACTAAGTGGCCCAGGTGCCTGTTTATGGCCATCTCTGGGGCCCACCTCACCTCTGACCATTGGCACACGGATAGCTCCATAAGCATCCTGAGCAGAGTCCAAAACTTGCCCAATGTCATGCCTTTGGAGAACTGGCCAAATGTTCCACCAGGAGAAAGCCACCTGGCACCTGCACTTCTTGGGTGGCAACACATGGTCCAAGATTCCAGGCCCCTGGATGGCCTGTTTACTGGCCAGGGGTCTTGCTCTCTCTTTTCCTTCCAAAGCCCCCACATCCTCCTATCTCTGTTCTTCAAAGCTTTGGGGACACCCTCTGCCTGAGCCTGATCCAAAGGCCTGGTCCAGCCCACACATGGCCAGAGCTGGCCTGGACCCACAACCACTGATAGTGCTTTCCTTCCTTCCACTGGCACTTGAATTCCCAAGACAGCACCCTGGCAGGGCCTGGTGCAGAAGAGGAGGGATGGGACAAAGGGGACAGTGTGTGCTAGTGTGTGCTGAGAGTGGCCTTCCTCAGGCCTCGTCCACCCCACCCCTTCCCACTCTATAGCCCGTGTCACCAGCCAAGCATCACAAGGGTTAACTGGATCCCCCCAGCTGGGATCCTGGAATCATAGGACTGGAACGGACCTTGGAAGTCATCTGTCAGGGGTAGAGGAGTGATTTTAATGACCCAATTCTGATGCACTGGAAGCACCTCTCGCCCCCACCTCCAACCTGGGTTGAGGAAGATGTGAGGCCAGCAAGGACCGTGAGGCTGGGAGCCCCTGAAGGGTACAGCCTGGCCGCATGGGTCCCCTCCTTGACAGTGCCAACCCTACCCCCAGTAGTGCCACGGGTTGGGAGGAGCACACAGCCCTTGGCTGAATAATTGACTAACAGGCAGGACTAATGGTAACAGGAGAGACTGTTGAGGGACAGCATGCTGAACTGGGAGCCAATACCAAAGACCGTAGGCGTAGCATTGTTCAAAGTCACTAACCTAAGGAGAGGCGCCCACTCTAGCAGACTCTGCTCTTCATTTTTTTAAACTTTTATTTTTAGTTGTAGATGGACACGATCCTTTTATTTTATTTATTGTTATGTGGTCCTGAAGACAGAACTCACTGCGTCACACGTGCTAGGCAAGTGCTTTACCACTGAGCGACAGCCCCAGTCTGACTCTTGAGTTCTTTAGGCTTCCTAGTCCAGCCTATGCTTCCCAGTCTTCTCAGTTCCATTCACAGGTGACCTTCAACAAGAAGTCTCCCTCTGACACTTCTGTGGATAGAATGAGGAGAAAAAAAATGAGCTGGTTGCAGCAAAAAGGCTTCAGGTCAGACATCAAGAAAGACTTCCAGAATGTGGGACTCACCACCGAGGCAGCTAGCTAAATGCACACTGCAGTCTCCTGGACTGAAGAGCCTGAAGCCCCATGGATGGGGAAGTAACATCAGAGCTAGGTGAGGAGAGGCTGGGGTGACATTTCTCTGTTGGCTCCCAAGATGGTGAGAGTAGCAGTGCACCTAATTTCCAATCTACTCGTCTGGAGAGAATGGAACCCAGGAATGTTCCCAGCCCAAGGTTGAAGTTGCCGATTGGAGGTGGAAGACCATGGTCCCTACTGCTTTATTTTCTTCCCCCAAAACCACTCAATGGGTAGAATCCAACCAAGGCAGATGGAGCCAGAGAAGCCCCTGAATCAATGTGGACTTGTTGGCTCAAGGCCCCAGGGTTGGTAGGGCTGGGCTGGAAGACAGAGAAGAAACTGGTGGGAGGGGGACGTCGCAGGAGCCACCTGTCTCCATTCCAAGGAAGGGGAAGCGAGAAAGACACGGCCGTCTCTTGGGAACTCTCCATATCACTTTACAGGGTGTTCCTAGTTCCCTTATTCTCCACTTTAAGAGTCCTGAGGGTTTAATGACACTTTTAAGTGGCATCTTTTATGGGGAAGGTCCCATTGGCTACAGGCCCAGCCTGTGTCATTTCCATTTCAGCCCTTTTCCCACAGCCAAGAAGGACGTGTACCCCAGGCCAGGAATCAAAGTTAGATGGCAACTGGAAGTTCCTCTTATTATCCATCCTTTATCTTTACTGCTGTAGTACCACACTCTCTTTCCTTCTGGCCTCTCCCAAAGTGGAAATGAAGTCCTCTTTTGTCCCTGAAGTGAACCAAGCTCAGGTTAGCAAATGAGCCTGCTGTTCAGGAGGTAATCCTGGCACCCTGCCACCCATCCTTCCCCACACCTTCTATCCCCAGTGTGTCTGTCCTGGGAACTGGCCTAGGCTGTGTGGATTGAAGAGAGGCCTGGGAGGAGGCAGATGCAGTGGGCCTGAGCATCTCAGAAGGAGGGGAAAGAAGTGTGGAGAGGTGGGACTGGGGAAACCAGGGGTCGCAGGCAGACTCAGTGGCCCAAAGCAGGGCAGCCTGCAAGTGGCAAAATCTGGACTTGAACCTCGGATTGTCTGCCACCAAGGTTGATCCTGCCAGTTTGAGTGCTCCAGAGACTGTCTTGGATTGATTACCACCTCTACCCTGGCAGCCTGACACCACTGCCCCTGTGCCAAAACTGACAGAGACATTGCAGGGCTTCTAGGCCGTGAAGTTCACATCCCTGCCTTCAGGGTGAAGGAAGGGGCAAAGAAAAAATATGTGTTTTTTTTTTTTTGTACTGGGAATCAAACCCAGGAGCACTCAGCCACTGAGCCTCATCCCAAGCCCTTTTTAAATATTATTTAGAGACAGGGTCTCACTAGGTTGCTTATAGCCTCACTGAGTTGCTGAGGCTGGCTTCAAACCTGCAATCCTCCTGCCTCAGGCTCCTGAGCCACTGGGATTACAGGTGTGCACCACTGTGTCCGGCAGCATTTTTGTTTTTTATTTTTCAATTTTTTTGTTCTGTGTATGTCTGATCTTAGAATCAGGATTTTAGTTTCAAAAAATGAATTGGGAAATGTTCTTTCCTCTTATATTTCCTGGAAAGGGTTGTATAGAACCAGTATTAGTTTTTTGTTTTGTTTTGTGTTTTGGTACCCAGGGGTGCTTAAGCACTAAGCCATACACAGCTCCACCTTTTTAAAATATTTTGTTTAGACAAAGAGTCTCTCTAAGGTGCTGAGGCTGGTCTCAAACTTGCAGTCCTCCTGCCTCAGCCTCCCAAGCTGCTGCAGGGATCACCAGCATGTACCACTGCGCCTGGCCACAGAGCAAAGAATATGTGGAGAAATGTTTGTGGTGGATGGCATATGGGAACACCAGGTTACAAAAGGGGGTGTCCAAAAGAAAAGAAACGAATGGCCTGCAGGTCTATGGGAAGAGAAATATAATTGAAAACCACCATCAGATTCCACCCTGCCCCTGTTCCAAGGGCCACCTTCAAAATGAGCAAAAGATGGCCAGCGTTGGGGAGGACAGGGAGAAAAGGGAGGGCTGGTGAGCTGTGGCTGGGAACATCCAAGGATGCATTCACCCAGAAACAGCATGGAGGTTCCATAAACAAAAATAAAATGACCAGGTGATCCAGCAAGCCTGCTTCTGGAGATTTCTCCAAACATATTGACACCCTAGATGTAGAAACAGAATATCTCTCTCTCTCTCTCTCTCTCTCTCTCTCTCTCTCTCTCTCTCTCTCTCTCTCTCTCTCTCTCATACACACATTCACAATGCAACATTATTTCATTCAACTTTAAAATAGATGGAAATCCTGTCACATGCTCCAACATGGGTGAACCTTGAGGACAGAGTGTCACAAGCCACACACACAGTACACATCCTGCAGGATCCCACTCACATGTGGAATGTGAAATAGCCAGATTCATAGAATCAGAGAACAGGATGGCTGCTGGGACTGGCAGAGAGGGAGAATGCAGAGCTGCTGTGCAATGGGTAGAGAGAGTTTCAGTCCTGCAAGATGGAAGATTTTAGCCAGGCGCAGTGACAGATGCCTGTCATCCCAGCAGCTCTAGAGGCTGAGGCAGGAGGATCACAAGTTCAAAGCCAGCCTCAGCAACAGCCAGGCCCTAAGCAACTCAGTGACACCCTGTCTCTAAATAAAATACAAAATAGGGCTGGGGATGGGGCTCAGTGGTCGAGTGCCCCTGGGTTCCATCCGTAGTACAAAAAAAAAAAAAAGTTAAGCTGGGTGCATTGCCACATGCCTGTTATGACAGCTACTCCAGAGGCAAGAGGAGCACCAATCCAAGGCCAATATGGGCAACTTGGCACAGTCCTGTCTCAACATGAAAAGGTCTGGGGATTTAGCTCAATGGTAGTGCACTCTTGAGTACCCAGACCAATAAAAAGAAAAAAAAAAACAGTCACCAATGGCTTTCCCTGGTTAGTAGGACTCTAGGTTCTATTTCCTGGTGTGTGGTTTTCTAATCTCTATAGAAAGAGTGCATTACTTTTATCATTTCCTCTGTCCCTCAAAAAAAAAATGAAGAAACTAAAGAAAGCAACCCACCAAGAAACTTGGTAGATTTGGAGTGACACAAGCAGAGGATCTGTCATGGCTGCAGCTCTCCCTGGCTGTGTGACTGTGCACAAATCACCCCGGGCCCTGAGACTCAGTGTTCGCACCTCCGTGCTGGGCAATGCACTATCACATGTCTTGGTGCTCTGGGCCAAGGAGCCCAGAGGCTGCTGCATAAAGTAAGGACTCAGTCCATAGAGAATTACTCAAGTCCCACTTCAAGCAAGAACCTGGGAAAATGCAAGGACAGATGCTAATAGACGCTAAAAATGGAAGAGTTGCCATTTGCAAAATCGTCTCTCCTACATCATTGCATTCGCCATTTTCATGACAACCAATGTAAACAGTGATCCATCTCTTGCCCACTGTGTGCTGGGGAGTGAATGACAGGAGGAGTTAGAGGTGGCTCATCTGAGCCCTCATTCACAGTCTTCCCACATGTCTCTCAGGCAGCAGGGGCCCTAGTAACTCAGTCCCTCTGTGACCAGGACAGTGGATAAAGAGCATGGGACTGACATGAGGGCCCACTCAGAGCCACCTGCCAGGGCAGCACCTCTCTTCCAAACAGGTAGAGCACCGTGGGCAGGGGAGGAGCATTTTCCCAGTTCTGAAAGTGGCCATCTTTCCTTCCAGGACCCAGACACAGGGATGGGCTGGCCTCGTGTGGGCACAGGGGCTTTTGTGGGGGAAGGGCAGAGGGGCTCCCCTCTGAGAGCAATACCCAGAAGGAGAGAACCTGGCATGACCCAGAGACACCTGGCCTTGCTTCCTGCCATCAGCCTTACTCTGAACCCAGGGATGCTTCACCACTGAGCCACATCACCAGCCCTTTTATTTATTGATTGATTGATTGATTGAGACAAGGTCTCACTAAATCGTTTAGGACCTTAGTAACTTGCTGAGGCTAGCCTCCAGTTTGTGATCCTTTGGCTTCTGCCTCCTGAGTCACTGGGGTTACAAGTATGCACCCCATGCCCAGATGAACTGGCTTATTAAGGAATGTGACCTGCTTCCTATTTCCCTGTCCTCTGCAAGGATACTTGCATTTTGCGCACGGCTCAGTCTTTAGTTTCTTCAAAAATGCCTGACACATAGAGGATACTCGATAAATAATTATTGTGTTCAATAAATGACAACATTATATGAGAAGCTCCATAAGGAGGAAGAAGAAAGCTTTGTAGCCTAAGATCTCCCCACCTGCTTTTCCTTAGCAGAAAGAGAGAATTCACACTAGATGCCCAATGCAGAGCACCTGGCACAGCCCTGGAATGCCCTGACATCTCCCCAGGGCCCTGCCAGGCCCAACAGATGAGGAACATGGGGGCCTCCCATATCCTCCATGGAGCACAGCCAATAGCACATCCTGGCCCTGAGTCATACACGTGCAGGTGATTTGGAAGGGCAGAGTGCTTGGGGCCCATTTTATAGCTGAGGAGACAGGCCCAGAAAAAAAATGAAAAGAGCAAGGTCATTCAGCAGGTCAGGGGGAAGCTCAGCTTGGAGGCCAGGGCTCCTGCTCTCCTGCTGGGATCAAGCTGGGAATCAGGAAAGGGAGCCACAAAGGATACCTTCAGGATCCCCCAACTCTGGTGCCCAAGTCAATCCCACCTGGCATTTGTTAACCACTAGGCTTACCATCCTTTTCTTCCCCATATCACTGCTTTTCCTTCCTGAAGAGGAAGCACAGGCCCAAGCAGCTGTGTCCAGGGGTCTGCCACCTCTGCCTGGGCCCCAGCCTCAGCCCACTCATCCTCAGATGGAAACTCTCTCTCCACTCCTTCTTGTTCCCTTTATATCTCTCTCCTCGGTTTGATGGGGGGCTGTGGCAAGAAAAAATTGGGGGGGGATGCCGCAGCTCAGAAACTGTCCTTTCTCAGTTCTCTCTTCCCCGGGAAGTGAGGGGCTGCAGCCTGGTGATATAGGTGGGCTGAGCTGGCCTCTGGCTGCTGGGAGCAGGGGCCGGGGAGGGGGCTGAGATGCATCACCTGTGTGTGCCGGAGAGGCAACTGGGCATTGGGCATGCTGCCTGCACCACTGAAATTAGGGAGCAGGGCTGGGGGCTCCAGCTGGGGACCTGGGGACAGGCAGAGCCCCCAGAGTGGGGGCAGGCTGTGACAGTGCCTGGGAGAGAAAGCCCAGCCTCCCTGAAAAAGAAAAAGGAGCTATTTTCTAACTCAGGGCAAAAATCATCTCATTAAACAGAGCTGGCCCTTCTCCACAGCACCCCCTTCTAGCCACACCACAGAGCCACGCACTAGCCACCCCTCCCAGCCATCCAGAAGCCACCTCCAGCTGGGCCTCCCTCTCTCTATCTCTCTCCCCAGCTGCAGGGGCACTCCGTGATGCAGCCCAGGTCCTTGTCCATGAGCACTTGTATGCACGTGTGCATAAACACACACACACACACACACACACACACATTTTCTTTTTCTCAGTATCTCCCCTCCACTACACACCTCCAAAGCTATCCCTGGCAACTCTTGTAGCTCTGCTACTTACTTATTGTATGGAGCCTCTCTTTTCCTCATCTGGAAGATGGAGCCAACCATTCCAAACAAGAAAGTGTGGAGTTTGGGGGTTTTTTTGGGGGGAACAGTAATAGGAATTGAACTCAGGGGCACTAGACCCCTGAGCCACATCCCCAGTCTATTTTGTATTTTATTAAGAGACAGGATCTCACTGAGTGGCTTAGTATCCTGCTAAGTTGCTGAGGCTGGCTTTGAACTCGTGATCCTCCTGCCTCAGCCTCCCAAGCTACTGGCAAGCAACACCAGCTGACCGCTGTTGGGAGGTTTTTAAATCATTCATAGGTAACCCTTGGCCCTCAGCTCATGTTCATGGCCAAAGGCAGGTGGAACAGAAAAAACTTGAGGTTCAGAGTTCAAATAGGGGTCCTGTAGCTGACTAGCTGAGCGATCTGAAAGAGGTGGCTTCCTAGCTCCCTGAGTCTCAGTTTCCTCATCCAAAAAGCAGGAATGATAGGACCCACTGTACAAAGTGACTCAGAGACCCTGTGGGGAGGAGCCAGCCCTGTGCAAGCTGCAAAGTGTGCTGCCAGAAGGTGAGAGCCATCCTGACATTCCCCTCCTCCCAGCCTTCCCAGCCTGAGGGCCTCCACAGGAATGCACTTCCCCAGGTCCCCAGGTGCCAGCAGAGCTAGGAGGTGGCTAGGGGCACAGAGCCAGGTGTTCTGAGTGGGGCCTAAAGGTGGTCTGTGGGGGACAGTGGACAGAGCTCCTCCTTCCCACACCTCCTGCCCCCCTCCAAAGATGCCATTCTGAAGCCATCTGAGTCCCTTGCTCTCCAGAAGGCCACCTCCTCTCTGACATCATCTGTAGTCAATTCCCCCAAGGGCCATCCCCAATTTTCATTTCCTCTCACTAATCCTCACACACAGTCCCTCAGGACACCTGGAACAGCCTCTGTCCTGAGCTGGCTCCGCTCACCAGATCTGTGTCACATGCAGCTCCCAAACCCAGGCTCTCAGCTGGGACAGGCTCGCAGAGTGCATCATCTCCAGTCCCCTTCCTCCTCCGGGGCCTCTTGGTGGGGATGGGAGTGGGAAGAGGAGCCAGGGCCCCACCCACCCGTTCAGCACCTTTATGCTCATTAGAAAAGGGCACCCTCTGTAGGCAGAGGCCCTCTGGAGCAGCGTGCACAGGGTTGGTAAGCAGAAGGCAGGTTGGATCTCGGCCCCCACTCACCCTTGGCCACGAACCTTGTGCAGTTTGCAACGTGGACCACTCTCCACAGTGGCCCTGGCTGAGTCTAGGGAGGCATGCTCAGAAAACCGGGACTGGATTTCACTTGGAGTTCCTACGACAAAAAAAAATCCAAGAAGGGTATAGTAAGTCCTGGAACAGCTCAGGAGGTGAAAAGTCACAAAAGGAAGGTGATCTTCAAGCTGCATTTGAAGCAAATGTGAAGATGGAAAGGGCCTTCCATCTCTGGAATTCCTAGAGTTAGAGAGTGGGGTCCAGGGTTGGGAACAGATTGGAGCAATGGGCAGAGATAAGGTTCACAATGAAGACCAAAGGAAGACCTGGGGCCAAGCACGGTGACACATGCCTATGGTACTAGCATCTTCGGAGGCTGAGGCAGGAGGATTGTGAGTTCAAAACCAACCTCAACATTTAGCAAGGTCCTAAGCAACTCAGTGAAACTCTGTCTCTCAATAAAATACAAAAAGTGTACTGGGGTGTGGATCAGGGTTTGAGTGACTCTGGGTTCAGTCTCTAGTACAAACAAAAACAAAAAAGAAAACCAAGGAAGACTTGGGATTCTGTGCATTGTAGAACTTGAGGTTACATCGGGTGGTCAGGGCCCAGGATGGATAAAGGGATAGGGAAGTCAGGTGAAAAACAGCTAATGGCCCTGTCCTAGGTCCCATCACTGCCCGAGGTGGTAGAGAACCCAGATCTGTGTTCAAGTTCAGCCCATCCCATTTGCCTGGCCTGGCAAGTGCCTCCTTCTGGCCCCAGGATCCCAAAGTTGTAAAGAATCACCAGAACAGCAAAACGCATTCCAGCTTTCCCAGGGCTTGAAGGGAACCCTTTTTATCCTCTGTCATCTACACCCAACTGATCATTCAAGCCTAGTTCAAATATCACCTCCTCTGTGAGGCCTTCCCTGAGGCCAAGCCCTGACATCTTATCTGCTCCCATGACTTCTTGGACTCCAAGGGTCACCACACAGACATGGTTTCTCTCAGTTTCTTGGGCACCCCCACCAAAGATACTCTGAGCCTAGCTCTAGAGGCGCAGGCCACGGATAGGGAAGACGAGAGAAGCCAAGTGGACACATGCTCACACCTGGGTCTCGGAAGGACAGTCAACTTGACAACTGGGTCAAGGAGTAAAGGTTCATGGACATTCTCAGAGCCAGGCCCCAGGCCATGATTGGCATCAGGGCAAGGGCTTGTCGGTGGGGGCAGTGAGGCAGGCTGAGAGGACTGGCCTGTGGAGGGGATTCCTGCCCATCCTAGGCCCCTCCTCCTGCCTGTTCCCCTTCCCCCTAAGTCTGGTGTTGAGCTCTGGATAAGCTCCAGGAAGCCAAGGCAGAGGCTATCCAAGGGACATCTGACCCGTTCCTCTGATGGGCATTGTGCCCATGTGCTGTGTTGCTCAACATGCCAGAACAGTCCCAGCTGCCCCTTCCCTGGTCACCCTGGAGGGCTCTGCCTTACGCTCTAGGGATCCCAGGCCCTGTTCTGTATATCCACCAGCCATTCCTCCCACCCACTCGGACTGGACCCAGCATGGCCAAGCCAGGAGAAGGGAAGCCAGGGAGCCTGACTTCTGGGATTCTGGCCTCAGTTTTTCCCTTAACCTGTGGGTTCCTGTAGTGGAGTGTGTGATCCTGGCTGACCCTCAGATTGTCCTCACTGAGGACTGAATGGCTCCCCAAAGGTGAGAGGCTCCAGAGAAGGCCACAAGAGGACTGAAGTGGATGCCGCAGCCTGGCCCTCACTAAAGTCTGGCCCTCACTACCCTGGACGCCTGGCCCTTACTAAAGCCTGGCCCTCACTACCCTGGACAAGCAACGGCCTGAGCCTGCACTCTTCTGGCCTCAGGCTGAGAAAGCATCATCCTGCTGGGCTATTGCAGACCCAGTATCTCAGCTCAGCTCTGGCTTGAAGAGCAGGCCCCGAATTAGCCTGGTGCCTTGTTCTCAAGTGCATTGGTCAGATAGCCCGGAGGAGGGAGAGGAGGGGGGGAAGGAGGGGGGAAGGAGGTGGGAGGGAGGAGAGGAGAGGGGAGGGGAGGGGAGGGGAGGAGGGAAGGAGGGGGCAGGGGGAGGGGGAGGGGGAAGGAGGGGAGGGGGAGGGGGAGGGAGGGGAGGGGGGGAGGGAGGGGACGGGGAGGGGAAGGGAGGGGGAGGGGAAGAGGGAGGGAGGGATGGGGAGGAAAGAGGGAGGGAGGGGGAAGGAGGGGGAGAGGGAGAAAGGGGGAGGGAGGGGGAGGGGGAAGGGGGAAGGAGAGAGGAGAGGGGGAGGGGTGAGGGAGGAAAGGGAGGGGGAGAGAGAAGGAGGGGGAAGGGGGAAGGAGGAGGAAGGGGAGGGAGGGGAGAGGGGAGAAGGGAGGGAGGGGAGGGGGGAAGAGGGAGGGAGGGGAAGGAGGGAGTGGAGGGGAAGGGAGGGGGTGGGGTGAGGGAGGAAAGGGAGGGCGAGAGGGAGGGAGGGGGAAGGGAGAAGGAGGGGGAAGGGGAGGGAGGGGGAGGGGGAGGAAAGGGGTGGGGGAGGGAGGGGGAGGGGAGGGCAGGGCTGGGAGGAGGAACTCGACGCTAATTAAGTCTCATTTAAAAAAAGAAGGCGACAGGGCTGGGGATGTGGCTCAAGCGGTAGCGCGCTCACCTGGCATGCGTGTGGCCCGGGTTCGATCCTCAGCATCACATACCAACAAAGATGTTGTGTCCGCGGAGAACTGAAAAATAAATATTAAAAATTCTCTCTCTCTCTCTCTTTCTCTCTCTCCTCTCTCACTCTCTCTTTAAAAAAAAAAAAGAAGGCGACAATGAGGAATAAGGACAAGAAGAAAGAAAACCCGAGTGGAGGGGGAGGGAGAGGCTTGCTGAGGAAGCAGAATAGCAGAGAGAGAGAGAGAGAGAGAGAGAGAGAGAGAGAAGCGCGCAGGCACACACACGCCCAAAAAAGACCCGCAAACAGCTCTCGAAGCCACTGACTCCCGCGTGCAAGGCAAGTTCTCTGCCACTGAACCAGTCCCATCCCTTCATTTTAGTAATATTGTTAGTCTCTTGAGAAAAGATATTTGGGACATAAGATTTGGAAATCTATATCAAAATGATTAGTTGATGGAATTTTAGGTTGAATATAATCTAAATACATTGCTTGATTTTTTTTGGCAGTTTCAATATTATTCTGATTCTTGACTTTATATTTGTCTTATTTTTTCTCTTTTAGAAGCTTTTTATCTCTGATCTAACGTTTCACGATAATATATATATATATAAATTTTCACTTATTGTGTTATATAGTTGTATATTTTTTTCTTTCAGTTCTTTTGTTTTAATTTTATTTTCTTTTTAGTTATATATGTCAGTAAAATGTATTTTGACATATTATACATATATGAAATATATGTCCAATTAATTTTGAGTATGTCCAATTAATTTTATTCTATTCCCCTCCCTTCCTTTCATTCCCCTTTGCCTAATCCAATGAACTTCTGTTGTTTCCCCCACACCCTATTGTGTGTTAGCACCCATAGAGCAGAGAACATTCAGTCTTTGGTTTTTAGGGATTGGCTCATTTCACTTAGCATGATAGTCTTCAGTTCCATCCACATACCGACAAATGCCATAATTTCATACTCCTTTATGGTTGAATAATTGTATATTTATACCACAATTTTTTTATCCATTCACCTGTTGAAGGCACGTAGGTTGGTCCCATAGCATAGCTATTGTGAATTGAGCTGCTGTAACCACTGATGTGGCCATATCACTGTAGCATGCTGATTTTAAGTTCTTTGGGATATATGCCAAGGAGTGGGATTACTGGGTCAAATGGTGGTTCTATTCCAAGTTTTCTGAGAAATCTCCATGCACCAATATGCAGTCCCACCAGCAATATTTGAGTATACCTTTCTCGCCACATCCCTGCCGATATTTGTTATTACTTGTATTCTTGGTTAATTGCCATCCTGGCTGTCCTTCAGTTCTATGAATTCTTTTAAACATTATTTCTTTGATATTCCCCTCTTTGATTTTCCCTGGTCTCCCCTTCTGGAATGATTATAATTGGATATTAGGATTATTTATTTATTGTAATATTTGCCTTCTGTTTTTCATTTTCTTTGCCTTTGTTCTATTTTTCAGGAGAATCCTTCATTTTATCTTGATTTGTTTTCTCCTCCTGTTTTGATTGTCATCATTTCAATTTAAGTGTTTTGATCTTTAAACATTTCTTAACATCCTTTTGCTTTGTGTATGTGATATTATCTCTAATTTCAGCAATGAAGGTAACAATAGACTTTTTTAAAGAGCTGTATGAAAATTAAGAGCAATAATACCAGTACGTCACTTAGAAAAGTCCCTGGTACACAGAAAGCACTCAGCCATGTTAGCTATTTTTCCTTTAAGGGTATCAGAGCTCTTTTGAAGTTTTTTTCTGTGTCTGTAGTTTCTGTTGTGGGTTTTATCATCTTTGTTTTTGTCTCTCTTATTGGATGGAACCTTTTATCAAGTGTCTAAGGGGTTCAGTAAGTGAACAGATTTTTAAAAGCATGACACTAAGAGCGTTACCCAAAGCTCTCTATTTGTAGTTTTGGTAGACTGCCACAGAATCTTCCCTGAAGGATGTTCCAGCCTTCACTCTTGGACAGTGTTATTTAGGTGAATTGCCCTTTTTATGAGGAGAGCCCTCGACGTCAGTCATGTTTAAGTGCCCCCTCTTTGGATTTATTCACTTTTCCAGAAAAATTATTTTCCAATTACTTTCCTTGGGAGAAGGAGTTTAGCTAATAGGTATTATTGGAACCTATGTGGATAGTAGGTTCTAGGTCTCACCCTCAAAAACCTTTTATTTTTATTTCTTGGTGAGGTGCCTCATTCTTGTCCTACATCATACCTGACTCTGTTAAGTTGGAGCTTGTTCCTTTCAGTTTCTTCAGAGACAAAAGTCTCTGAATATTCCTTTAATGTCAAGGAGTAGAGAGGTAGGTTCCTTGGAGATCAGACTACTTTACCTCCTTTTATATAAAAGTTTTAAGTCTTGTAAATACATGATTCATCTATGAATTTCATATTTCTAACTTCTAAGCTTTTAAGGCACTTTGGAGAAAATATGCTAGCTTCTTTTAGGAACTCCCTTGGATTTCTGAGCTGCTGAGTTAGTGACCTTTTTAAAAAATTTTCTGGGGCTGGGGATGTGGCTCAATTTGTAGCGCACTCGCCTAGAGTTTGTGAGGCACTGGGTTCAGTTCTCAGCACCACATAAATGTGAAATAAAGATACTGTGTTCACCTGAAAAACTAAAGAAATAAATATTTTTTAAAAAAATTTTTCTTTTGTATTTCTAAGAATTGAAACCCAGGGGAGTTCTCCCACTGAGCTACATGCCCAATCTTTTTTACATTTTATTTTGAGACGTGTCTCACAATGCTTGAACTTGCACCTCTATTTTAGCCTTTCTGGTAAACTGAGTCTGCTCCAAGCCCAGTTTAATGACTTTTTCTGAATCTGTTTTCTACCTTCCAAAAATAGGTAGTTATCACTTGACATTTATCTTTTTTAATATTCTCTCTTGATTTTGTGTTTTTTTTTAATTAATGTTTGTTTTTGGTAAGTTTTTGGGAAGAGGCTGTTCTAGCGTGTTTTAAAATCTAGTATATATTTGCTTTCATCACTGTTAATTTTCCTTTTATATTTTACTTCCTAGGATTCTTTGGATTTCCTATTTTTTGTAACAGTTTCGTCATAAATCTATCAAGTTCTATGAGTTATCCCAAAGGACTTTAGAAAAATACATAAAAATAAATAAATAAAGATATTGTGACTATCTACAACTAAAAAAAAAGATTCCATCTTACCCCAGTCAGATGGCTAGCATCAAGAATATAAAAATTAGCTGGACACTGTAGCATATGCCTGTAATCTCAGTGACTTGAGAGGCTGTGGCAGAATCTACACATTCACTTCAATGGTGCTATCTTTGGGGTAAAAAGAAGATAAAGTAGAAGGGAGACTATTAATAAAAAGGGTATCATGGGGGGAAGATTGAAGGGAGAGTGGATGAGAAAGGGCAATTATAAATATACATGTGTGAATATACCACAATGAAACTTGTTATTCTTCATAATTATATGCACTGATAAAAATTATGTTTTGGATTGGGCCAAAGGAATATGGAAAATCCTGATGAACTATTCTTGTGATAATATCTACCTGTGCAGTGACCCAAAACCTCATGTCTTCCAGTTTAATTGTATCTCCTTTGCTTGAATTGTATTAAATATATATGGAAAATTCTTGTAATTTGTGTCCATCTTTATATTCTTCTTGCAGACTCCCACCCTTGTATTCAACATCTCTGCTTTGAAAAATAGGTTGTTATACAATTTAGGCCTCATAATACATGGCTATCATACCTGAACTTGAGTTTTCCAAGGTTCTGTTAGTGAGGTACTTAGCAGACTGCATTTAGCATAGATAACTATAATAACTATTGAGCTACCTTATGTTGCTTTCATTGTTATTCTTTGAAGGTGACCATCTAAACTGTAGAAAAGAGGAACGGTGCTGGTTTTATGAACTGGTTTTATGTTCTGCTATTTTGCTAAATTATTGTATTTAAATTTTTCTAATTTCCTGAGTATTCTAAGTATACATTCTAGTTATAAAAATTAAAACATTCCCCTTTTGTTAAATTATTATTTTCCTATTCAATAGTTCAAACATACTGTTGTATAAGCATTTTTATTAGTATGTTATTGGAGTTTGGTTTATCTTTAGGTCTCCTCCCTTAAGTTAAGTGATACCAGTTCTGAACATCTAAAGTCCCCCAAATGGCAATCCCCAAAGGTTAAGTTTCTGAATTTCGAAATACTGAAAGTTGAAATTCCCAAAACCACAGTTCCCATTGTGGATACACGGGGGTAGGGGGGTATTTATATGATAAGAGTAGAAATTTGATTCTAGGTAGGAAAGGGGTTGGTGCTTTTACAGTTGTATATGAGATAGCTGCATAATGATATATGGAATGAATGTTGGAAACCCAGTAAAACATTATTTTGGGTGTGTCTGTGAGAGTATTTCCAGGGTAGATTAGTGAGAGATTCTTGAGTGGACTAGAATCAGAAGATCCAGAAGCATAGCACACTGGATGGGACAATTTAATAGGGACTTCCTTTCATGTATAAATTAATTGTAGAAGAATTTTTAAACAGAGCAGTACTAGTTAGAAAATGAGCATGAATGAATTTTTTGAGGAACACCATGTGCCCTATAAGAAAAAAGAAGCTATTTATTATGAGGTAAGGCTTCAAAATATAACTAAAGATTGTCAGATCTTATAGACTCTTCTTGCAGTTGCCAATTTCTATTCTTGTGATATGTTTTTTTTCATATGTCAGATTTTCTTTTTAGTTTTTTTTAATTAAATGCATTTTAAAATAATTTGCTATGGTGGGTATTTCATTAGTATCATTTCTAATACTGGAGGTATAAATTGTGTAAAGAATTTTTTTGAGTTCTGATTTCTTGTATGCATTATTTGCAAGTGCATTTTCACAACATTGACTGTATGGGAGCGTGGAATATGTAAAAATGTAAAAAATTCCTCAGTAAATGAAGAGGTGTTCTTTTTTGTACATCTATGTTTATGAAAGATTAAAACTATCTTTAGTATCTCCATTGTTTAGGTCATGACCCCTTGTGGGTTTTGATTGAGTTCATCAAGAAACTTAGATTATTCATCTTTGTATTTCATAGAACTGATAAACCCAACCTGATCTTTTATTAAATTGGGAGCCCTCTCACCACAAAGCCAAGAAAAGCTAATTTAGGCTTTACTATAAATTACTGCAAATTCTGAACCTGCTTGGAATGCCTGCCTGTGCCTTGAACTCACCCATGCCTGGCTCTCTGACCAGATAGCAGTCCTCTCTGAAACTTTAGTGACACCTCACAAATATTGGCCTTCCCTGGCCAGACAACGACCCTCTCTGAGGCTCTAATGGTCCTCATAAATTCTGATGTTGGGGCCAGCAAAAAATGTAAACTGCTTGTCAGAGTTCTGTTATCTGTAACCCCCCCCCCTTTTGTGTAACTTTCTGGGCTATAAAGCTGGGCTGTAGGAAAGCTGGGGCTGCTGTCTTGTTCCTGCCGTTTGGGGAGGAAAAGGCAGTCCGGCCAGTCGAAATAATGAGCTTGCTTTAATTTGATTTTAATTGGAGTCAGTGGTCTTTTCTTGCGTCCTGGTCTATCAGAACCATTGTTCTAACACTGGGTACACAGAATTACCAGTTATAGTGATATGCATTTGTACGTTTAGCTTGTTAACCCATTTTAAGTAGTTTGTATGCTCATAACTCATTATCTGTGCAGTTGTTGGTAGTATATTTGAGTGTGCTGGCAAAAATATATATTATTGCCTATTATAATTTGTAAAATGAAGTAATCTGATATGTTTTGTGTTTCTTGAATCCCATTATGAAAATGTAATTGCCCTTTTAAGAAAATTTTAAACTTTTTTTTTTCCAGAATTATATTTTTGGAGTTTTGCACTTTCAGGATCTCAGCATTTAGGATTATGTCATTTCAGATTGTGTTTTCAGGATTGTGACCCAAACCCATAGGTAGGATATAAACAGATGTTTTGAATAACAAACTGTGCTAGATCCTTTTGTATACATTATAGTAATTAGTTTAATCTTTGCAGTAACATTGTGAGTTTGGGAGCATTATTTCATTTTTACTAATAAGGAAATGAATGTGTAACAAGGTTAAAGAATTTACCATTATTAAATGGCAAAATAAGCTTTAAAGTGACTAGATGTTGAGGTGACATTTTTGGAATTTGATTTCTAATTTGTATCACTATTGTGAAGATTCATAATCATAATATAGGTATATGAAAGTGCTTTGTGAGAGTGCAGAAGATAGATGTTATCATTGCCTCTTGTTAATATATTTCAGTATGATTTATGTTAGGTATTTGGTCTGAGAAAATGGCAAAAGTGGCTTTGGAAAACAATTACAGTAGAATGTGTTATTTGTATTTTAAAAAAGTAAACTCACATACTTAAAATAATGAAGTTTATAGTATTGGTTTTATTTTAGGAAATTAAAGCTTTATTCAAATGTTTCTTGCAAAAACAAATACAGTTTACATCTAATAGATAGGCAAAGATGTCTGGAATTATATTTGAGTTGGCAGACATTTATCTAGTTTAATGAAATTGATAAGGAAGAGAGAGGCCTGGGTATGTGGCTCAGTAGTAGAGCACTTGCCTAGCATGTTAAGGTTGTGGGTTCATTCCCTGAAATCTTCTCTTCAAACCTAGCAGAAGTACTTTCTGAAAAGATAAGAGATAAAGGATGATTACATGAAAAATCATAAAAAGTTTCAATCGGAATCCATAAAACAGTGACAGGATGGACAATAATTAAAAAATCAAGTAATTGTATGTTATAAAATATTAAAAACAGTATCAATGTAGTAGTTTTAATAACTTTTAAGTTTGACAGCACTGGGAAAAAGATTATAGGCCACTTTATGAAAATAAATACAAATAGCAAATAACAGGTGAGCTCAAGGCTTCTTATCCATTCAGTACATGGCAAGGATTTAAACTAGGTTGAACTGGCTATACCTGCATTGCCTCTCAAAAGGTTTCTTGGGGCTAAGAGAGCAGCTTAGTTGCACATGATTCCCGGATTCTTTTTTTTTTTTTATTAAAGAGAGAGAGAGAAAGAGAGAGTGAATTTTTTAATATTTCTTTTTCAGTTTTTCGGTGGACACAACCTCTTTATTTTATTTTTATATGATACTGAATATCAAACCCAGTGTCCCGTGCATGCCAGGCAAGCATGTTATTGCTTGAGCCACATCCCCAGCCCAATTCTGAGATTCTTACAATCAGTTTACCTTAATTTCTTAAACTTTTGATTATACTAGATATGTTCTTTTGAGAGAAAAATTAATCTTCAAATTTAAAATAACTTCAGGTTTGGTGAAATACTCATGGCCTTGCTCATGGCATTCAGAGACATGATCACAGCCTCTTTGCTTTTCGTTGACCTGTTATTTCAATTTTTTATCTTCTTACTTTTCTTTGAGAACTATTTATTGGTAATGAGATTGTTTTAAAGAATGCTGATTTTATTCCTCTTGCTACTGTCAAGAATGAATATTTCATAACCATTTCTCTCTCTCTCTCTCTCTCTCTCTCTGGTCAGTCTGTAAGTTTCTTTCTCTCTCTCTTTCTCTCTCTCTCTCTCTCTCTCTCTCTCTCTCTCTCTCACACACACACACACACACACACACACACACACACATACACACACACACTAATTTGTTTTTTGTTTTTTTATTTTTATCTTCTCCAACTTTTTCTGAGTCCTAATGTCTTTTTTTTTAATGTGGGGCTGATTTTCAAAATCAGTGCCTCATACATGCTAGGCAAGCACTCTACCACATACCCACTGGGCTGGGTTTCCCAGCCCAGTCCAACTGTCTTGATCTGAGAATTTTAGTATGTTGGCCTGGAAAATTCTGCCATCATAAGTCATATTCTAAGCCTTGTATACAACAACATAGATTATTTCAGAAGGAGAATTTTAAGACATTATTTTTTGGGGTGGGGGACAGGTATGGTGGATACCAGGGATTGAACCCAGGGCCACTGGGCCACTGAGCCACATCCCTAGCCTTATTTTGAATTTTTATTTAGAGACAGGGTCTCACTGAATTGCTTAGTGCCTCACTGTTGCTGAGGCTAGCTTTGAACTCAGGATCTTCCTGAATGTTAAGACATTCTTTTACAAAATTTGCTTAAAAATGAGATAGGTAATGTATTACAAAAAGAAAGAAAAAAGCCTGTGATCAGAATCAGAAGGCTAATTATACATTTAATAACTTTGCATACATCAGAGCAATCATCATGAGGCACGGGAAAATCAAATAACAATTCTCAAACATGATTAGTACATTCATTGGTGGGAACAGGTCGGACGGGAGTGATAGGTCAGTCCTAAGAAGAGGGGTACATTCAAACTTATTGGTTTGGGCCCTGTATGCCTACGTGCCAAACTGCACAGGGTCCAGGTTATTTATCTACTAAGTGGTCAGGGGGAATATCTACTGGGCAGTCCCAGGAATTGTCTTAACAGCTACAGGAATTCCAGGTTTCGTAGTGTAGCATAGGAACTTAACAATACCTGGTCCTTTACATTTTAACTCAGGCTTTGCAGCTTAGAAACTTTACAATATCCGGTCTTTTACACTTTAACTTTAATTTCAATTTCTTTTACTCTTAAGTATAAATGAAGATTTATGCCCACAGGGAATTTATAATCTGGTTGGAGATGAGATGAACCATAAACACTTGAAAAATTAAATGAAAGCAAGAAAATAATTACATAATAATCCTGGCTTAATGAGATTAATTATATAAAGTGTTTAACAGAGTGCCTAATACATGGTAAATACTTTGAAGTGCTTATTTTCTTCCGTTTTGACTAAACACTAAAAGTTCCATAAAATAATATTTACATGTAGAGATTTGTTTTGTTTTCAAATGATAATAAATGTGCTTGAGTTTCAGAGAGATTTCTATGAGCTAAGTGGGCTCAAATTTGATTACTGGTAGAATATGAAAAGAAAAGGTGTTTGGGGAGGTTAGCAGGAAAAGGGAAAGGCAAACAGCAAGGCATGGACCTGGAAAAGTTCAGTTCTATCTGAAGATTCATTGCTTCTGTTGAAGCCCAGAGTGTGTGAGCAGGGATTATGAAAGGTGAAGTTAGGAAGAGTAGTCTGGGACAGATTGTGGATATCCTTATTCTGCTTGGAAGAGGCTGGTGCTGAAGTCTGGCTGGGCACAAATAACTGAGCTGTCACAAAGCCTTGTAGATTCAAACAGCCACTCTTTATTTCCCAACTCTCACTGGCACTGCACACACCACACGGGAACACACTCCCTCCACCGGGCTCTGTCCAATCCCCCCCCCCACCAAGAACTCACAGGAACTCCAAAGTAGCAGGCGCCCAAGGCAGCAAGAGCTGCCCCATTGCCCGACAGTAAAGGTCAAAAATACAATTCAATTAATCCAGCATCACAGCAATTATATACAGCTTAACTCAAATCATCATCTCAATGGTTCGCTGGCATCACCTTTCAACCATTCCCTCTGGCAAATGCCAGGAGTCATTCTGACTGGGCTGTGGCTCTCAACAGGCTGGACTTTATATGTCACCTGAGATTTATAGGTTTACACTTTATACATAGAGAATGATTGCTTTAAATATAGAAAAGTAGGCCCCCTGAAGAATGCTACTTTAAGGATGAATGTACATATCAAAAGAATTTTATTGGTTTAAAATGTGTTTAGAACCCCTTTGGAGCCATAAACAACATCATACATTATAGAAGACTTGCCATTTGAATGGCATGCTTTCTGAGACCATTTCAAATCCTCAGATTTTAACATTGTAAGATTTTTGTACAAATCTTTACTTTCCCTGAATGTATTTCTATTGAGTCTCATGTTTTTTGTATATACTACTATTCTACATGTTAATATTCTTTTCAACTTTAGTGAATGTTTTATTTTACTTTATAAATTATTTTTGATCAGGTTGGAGTATTTGGCGAATCAGTTCAATGATTTTTTTTTAATCTCAAACATTTGGTAGACTTGTTCACATTCATAGCTACAAGTTATTACCAAATTTGATAATCTGTTCCTTTTCAGGTTAAGAGCTATCATTTTCTTAGTCTTTACATTTTCCCTTCTTCCAATATTGTTATTAACAGTTTGGCTTTCTTTGGTGGTGATGAGGAAGACATTCTTTACGAAGAAACTTTGTGGGCTGGGGTTGTGGCCCACTGGTAGAGTGCTTGCCTAGCATGTGCAAGCACTGGGTTTGGTCCTCAGCACCACATAAAGATAAATAAATAAAATAAAGATAATGTGTCTAACTACAACTAAAAAAATATTTAACAAAAGAAACTCAGGGTTTTAAAAAATAACATTTTTTTATTAGTTGCTCAAGAAAATACAATGATCTCGACATATCATACATTTATTCAAATAGGGTATGAATTCTCATTTTTCCACGTGTACAAATTGCAGGAGCACATTGGTTATACATCCATGTGTATACATACAGCAATCCTAGTGTCAGTTGTATTCTGCTGCCCTTCCTATCCACCCCCTCCCCGCTCCTCCCCTCCCGTCACCTCTCTCTACCCATTCTACTGTGACACTTATTTCTCTCTTTTTTCTTCCCTTCCCCTTCACACCTTCGTATATGTATTTTGTGTAACCATGAGAGTCTCCTTCCATTTTCCGTGAAATTCCCCTTCTCCCTCCCATTCCCTCCCACTCTTTTCCTTGTTTCGTGGTAATCTTCTTCTCATGCTCTTCCTCCCTACACTGTTTTGAGTCACCTCCCTCATATCAGAGAAGACATTCAGCATTTGTTTTTTAGGGATTGTCTAACTTTGCTTAGCATAATCTGCTCTAATGCCATCCATTTTCCTGCAAATGCCATGATTTTGTTATATTTTAGTGCTGAGTAATATACCATTGTGTATAAATGCCACATTTTTTTTTACCCATTCATCTGTTGAAGGGCATCAAGGTCGGTTCCACAATCTAGCTATTGTGAATTGTGCCGCTATGAACATTGATGTGGCTGTGTCCCTGTAGTATGCTCTTAGGTACACTTGTACATTGCTGGTGGGACTGCAAATTGGTGCAGTCAATTTGGAGGGTAGTATGGAGATTCCTTGGAAAGCTTAGAATGGAACCACCTTTTGACCCAGCTATTCCCCTTCTCGAATTATACCAAAAAAATAACACTTTTTAGTAATTGCCTTTGAACTTTGAGATGTAAATTAAAAACATTAGGCTAAA
The DNA here is from genome assembly GCF_052094955.1 of Ictidomys tridecemlineatus. NCBI lineage: Eukaryota > Metazoa > Chordata > Mammalia > Rodentia > Sciuridae > Ictidomys > Ictidomys tridecemlineatus. Next base: position 68,008,483 of record NC_135478.1, on the reverse strand, counting down.
CTCAAGCATTTTTAGTCTTTGAATTAGGCCTTAGCCTCTCCATTGCCTTCACAAAGTATCTTCTGCATGGGTAACCATGAGTGTCATAGTCTGATATACTGAATATATTCGTAGAATTTTTCCCTTGATCGATATCTTCTTTTCTCACACTTCTTTGTGTGCCCGTATCTGTGTGTGTGTGTAGATATGTATACCATATGCATCTGGTTTCATGTTTTTTTCAGTGAACTTTCTAGCCCCTTGAGCAAACATCAGGAACATTTGTAAAGATTTAATATTTAAGAGAGTAAAATGTGCTGTGGTAACTGATTGGTTGGGAACCCAAGTGCACCTTTATGAGATTGTAGAAACCTACTGCTGGGTGGTTACTTATATACTGAAATAAGGCAATGATATGGATATAATTAATTTAGTGGTTTGAGTAGTTGAGGGTTTTTTGTATGGAAAAACCAGTATTTGTTATCAGACATTTGGAGATGGCTTTGTGAAAGAATGCACCACTCTTTCCTATAGCATTTCAGAGGTAATATGTCATCTAAAAACTTCCTAATCTTTTTTTGAAAAGGAATGATAGACAAATAAATGTAAATAGTACAGGAATTTTTTTATGCTAGTTACAGAATAAATACCAGGTCAAAAGTTTTTGAAAAGAGCAACAATTCTATATTTGTCTCCAAAATTAAATAAATGTCCCATTGTATTTTATTTGTGTTTGTTTTTATATTCACTGCTTTTGCCTGTAACTGTTTCTATTGTAAGTACATATATCATATGTTATTTGTACTCATGGTGTATATGACATGTTACATCTACTGGACTGTGAATACTGTTTTATTTCTATTGTTAGTCTTTTAATCCAGTAACTGTGCCTAGTAAAGAGTAGGTGCTCGATTAATATTGTGAGTTGAATGAATATGAATATTTGACTGTATCATTTGAATTATCATTTATTAGAAGACTGAACTATCTTATCTTAGCTTTTCTTGTGGACTGGTCATGTACCCTAACTAGATTGGAATGTGTTATGAGTAGGAACTTGATTTTGTCTTTCTTAAATTCTTCTTTATAACACTTTGAGCTGTAGTGGGTAATAGGTATTCTCAAACATGTGATTGAACTGAAATATGTTGGTAGTTTTTATTTACTTATCAGGAGATTCCTAAAAACACAGCCATTAATAAGAAATTTGGAAGAAATTCAAAATGCCAGTATATATACTTGTCTGTCAGCTTGTGGGCTTATGTAAGAATCCATACTTTCATGGAGTAATGAGTTGTGGTTCTGGGTCCTTGCTTTTGAGTGGCCTATTTGCTGTATTTTGGCCTTCTACCTGTACCACAGATGATGTAAGTCAGTGGCTCTTCAAATGTGGTCTCAGATTAGAACATCACATAGGTACTTGCACAAGTACTCCACTAGTAGAGTTTTAGACATCACATATACCCAGACACTGAGTGAGCCCTTTTTAGGATTCTTTTGAATGTCTCCCCATTATACATGTATCTCACATCTTGACAGATATGTTCTTGGCAGAACATGGAAGTAAAAAGGAAGGGTGAACCAGATTTCTCCCATCTTATTGTAATGCAAAAACATCAATAATAACATCTAGCTCTCAGCCTTCTGTGGTGGTGCATGCCTATAATAACCAGCAGCTCCAGAGGCTGAGGCAGGAGGATCTTGAGTTCAAAGCCAGCTTCAGCAAAATTGAGGCACTAAGCAATTCAGTGACTCTGTCTGTAAATAAAATACAAAATAGGGCTGGGGATATTGCTCAATGGTTGAGTGCCCCTGGGTTTAATCCCTGGTACAAATAGATAATTAATTAAATAAATAAGAAACCTAGCTATCATTGAAAAATTCAGGACAAATGCTAAACTAGATGGATTCCTTAGGACAAGAGGCATGGAAACTTGTAGGAAATGACTGTAACACTGATCCCTCTGAGGTAGTGCAGTGGTTCTCAATCCTAGAAACCTCTAAGCATCACTGGGGAGCTCTTAAAACATGCCAATACTTGTTTTGGATTCCAGTTGTTCTCAGAGACTCAGATTTCACTGGTATTAAGATGGAACCTGAGAATCAGGATTTGGGTAGCACCACTTTCAAGCAAGATCTACTTGTTCCTTAAGGGCCAGTGTTCCAAAAGCAGCGTGATGCAGGCATTCAGTGATTCAGACAATAGGAACAACAGGGACCCTACCACGTTCTCCGTAACAGTGGGTATGTTGTTACCTTGGGCTGGAAGAGTGAAGGGTGGCCCACATCACAGAACTCCCACCTCATGGCATGTGACACAAGTGAGAAAGAGTGCACGTGATCCTTTTAAACATTTAATTAAGCAACTCCTACACTGTCATGACAAAATGAAACTTGTTGAGGGTTACAGAGTTTAATGAGAAATAAAAATAAAAAAATTCTCACAAAAGCTCCATTTAAGCCTATTATAAGTGCTGCACTCTCTTCTGAACATGGATTTTGAAAACAACTGTCAAAATGTAAATCCTCAGCACCCTAAAAATGACTTATCATTTTGATTCAATCTATAAGTCTATGATCATATTTCCAGTGCCAAATTTTGACATATGAGAACTGCAATAGCAAAGAATAGAAATGCATCTTGTTTGCCCAAATCTTCCCCAACACTCGCCCACCCTGTGGGTTCCCCAGAAAGCACAGGGATGGTCCAAAGAGCCAGTCAGTAAGGCAGCATTTGCTATGCTTTGCTGCTCTGAATTCAGTTCTGCTGCTTTGCATTGAACTCTGTACAAATGTTCTGGATGATCCTGGGGTTGGATTTGTACAGGTTGTCAAACTCATCCACAAAGAAGGAGTGGTCTCTGGCAGGGTGAGTGGCAATGACCTCCAGATTGTCCTGTGCAGCCCATGCAACCCCTATTGCACAGGTGATCACTCCTATGGGGACAAAGATCAGATGAAACAAATGCCCCTAAGAAAAAGTGTTGTTGATGAATCTTTGCCTTTTTGCTGCCCTGTCAGCACAACCCAATCCCAAATCAGAAATGTGTCAAGCAAAAGAAAAAAAACACCCATGGAACTCTAGGTTCTAGAATTAAGACCAGGTATGGCCATTCATTCATCCATTTATTCAAGAAATACTTTTGAGCATCCACTTCAGAGAGGAGGTAACAATCTTCAGTGGGGAAAATGGAGAGACTGCCTGCTGTGATAGTTCTTGATTTGGTTGGGAACAGTTGGATATCAGGTACTTGACCTTACTCTACAAACTCCTATTCCTATACCACCTTCAGGTTAACCAGGGTGGATGCACAGGATGGCCAGGAAACAGATGGCAGAACCTGAGGTGGTCTTCCTGCCCAGGCACCTGCCCTGCAGGCCCCCTTCTGCCAGTGGCCCATCTCATCTTCTAGGTGTACAGTCCTGCTTATTAGGAGCTATCAATGCTTCACATAGCTCTGGTCTAATATGCTTTCAGTTATCCATCATGCTGCATATTAACTGCCAGTCCCTTTTCTCACCTCTCCAGCTTCTTTTCTCTGAATATCGTCTCAATTAGGAGAAGTTAGCCTTGGGTTTTAAAATGCTGGTTAAGTGGCCATGGGAACTGAGCTTAGACTGAGCAAGCCCATGTTTCTGCTCAAAGAAAGAAAGAAAGAATATCCCCTTATAAAGACTAGAGAACAGTATGCAACTTTTCAGATCCTTGAGACCACCCTTGCACAGAACCTTCTACTGTCAATTCTGACAGATGGTTGTTAACTCTGGACTTGGATTATCCTAGGAACACAATGCTCATTGCATTTTTAGATGAATAATAGTGTTTGGCTGAGCAGGAACCTGCCTCCATGTAATTTGTATCTATTGGTCCCAGTTCTTTAAAGCTTCTCAGAATATAATCCCCTGAGAACTCCCATTTCCAACAGTCTTCTCATTCCCTCACTTCCTGGGTGAGGCCCAAAGAAGGTTCCTAGAGAAATAAGTGGGGATGGGACTGAACGTGAGCTTGGACAGATGTGCTAGAAAAAGCCCTCTGATGAGCCAAGAGAACTGGCCCATCTGCCACTCACTCTAGGATTTGGAGCGGGTAGCTTATGACCCTTGAACCAATTCTGCTGATGTGAGACCAAGGGAATTTGTGACAACTGGCACAAAGAACATCACCATCTCACCATTGTGAAGGTGCCCCACAGACTCTGCAAAAGGCAAGTCCCTGAGAAGACTTTGCCTGAATGCATTGTCTAGATACTTTGGTTTCTGGAAGTCAGCACCACCCGTTCGTAAAGAATTGTCTTAGGAAGGATTTAAAGCAGCTCTCAAGAATACAAAAAATCCTGAAAAAATAACCCATATTAAAAGTATGCACAGAAAAGGGAAAAATAATTGACCACTGCATTGTGTGAGTTTTGTACCCTAGCACTTAGAGGTCTCCAGTTCCTCTGACTACTTTATTCAGTTTTATCATTGTTATTGTTACTATTTTTCTTTTTCTTAGTTGTAGATGGCTACAATACCTTTTATTTATTTATTTTTATGTAGTGCTAAGGATCCAACCCAATGCCTCACACTTGTTAGGCAAGTGTTCTACCACTGAGTTACAACCCCAGCCCATTTAATATTACTATTATTATTATCATTTTGGGTTCCTTCAGGCTATTATATTTACATGCTATTTTATGGCACTTTTGAGAAAAAAATATATATATTAATTCATAAATGTGATTTATTTTCTAAACACTTAAGCACTTTGTTCATTTTTTGTGTTATTTTAAATAATTATTTCTTAATTTTAGGTGAACACAATATCTTTATTTCGTTTTTTTAATATAGTGCTGAGGATCGAACCCAGTGCCCCCTGCGAGTACACTATCACTTGAGGTACATCCTCAGCCGTCATTTTTTTGTGCTTTTGAGCCTTCTCTCGACAACTTAGAAATTTTTATATGGAAATATGACTTTTAGATATTCTGAAGCAAAATTTCTTAGGGTTTTCCCCCCAAACCCTCAATATCTTATTTACAAACATAGTACAACTTCCTTAAAGAACACTATAAGTCTTTAAAAGGTATTAAGGACAAATTGGTGTCTTCAACACAGCTAGGGATTTGTTTTTCTTTCATAGAAAGTGAAAAATAGAATTCCCTTTTAGTGTCTCAAGCCCTGGTGGGAAAAGTCTCAGAATGTAGAAGGTCAAGGAAAGGGTCCCTGTTTTCAAAGACACTGGGGGAGTCTCTGGCTGCCCTTCATCCTTCCCTCTTTGCTACTCAGACACCTGCAATATTTGCTCCTCTAATGGCTTTGAACATTTTTGAGAGTCACAGACAAAACCAATGCACAAAAAAGCAGAGCCTTCCTTGCCCTCCAAGGACAGCCTCTCCCTGCCCTAGAGAGGAGCCTCAGCAGCTGGCTGAGCCAGATTCCCCCTACCCTCTGATGGGTGGCCATGGCTGGTATCCGCACGTCATCGTAGGTCCTGCTGCCTTCGGTGATGAGGATCATCAGCTTTCTCTTGTTGGGCTTGGACTTCTTGAAGAGCTTCTCCAGGGCATAGTGGATGGAGGCGCCAGTGCTGGTGCCACCACTCCAGTACCCCACCCTCTTGATGGCATTGAGGATGTCAGGCTTGGTGCTGTACTTGTCAAACCCAAACTGCAGCCGCTGCTCGTAGGGTACTGCATGGCCTGATACGTGTGTCTGTGTCTGAAATCTCAAACTCCTTGCTGATGTTGGCCACAAACTGCAGGACTGTGTGGAAGTTGCCTGTCCCCACACTGCTGGAGCCATCAATGACAAAGCCAATGTCGGCTGAATTTAAGCAGGTCTTGCTGCAGGCCAGGCAGTCGGTGTCACAGACCCACTTCACCAGGGGCTGCATGGTCTTGGAGAAGCCCAACCAACTCTGCACATTGAACCATTGGTTCTGCACATAGCCTGGAGGACAGAGGGGAGGGACACTCACCAGGTCAGCAGTCAAGTCGCCCAACCTGGCACCCTTACCTTGGGCCTCCAGGTGGGTAAAGAAGCAAACAGACTACTGTTTACTGTGCTAGTCCTTGTTGATGGCTCTTTCCCTTTCTGTTCCACTATGTAGGCACTTGCTGAGACAAAGACCTCTCCAGTAATCTCTGAAATCACTCCTGTCTCCACAGATAACAATGCCTCAGTGGGAAGCCCTTGTGCTAGGCAAACTCACAGGGAGATGTAAGTCACTGATTTCTGCTTTAGATTTATGCCTCTTCAGCTCAATTCATTTGTACTGGCAGCCAGCCATGACTGGCATTGATGGGCACCAATGCATGAGAAAATTAAAGAAAGCTTTTGTTCTCCTGAGAAAAACAGAGCACACCTTAGAAGTGACTGAGGAATGTTTCCAGAGCAGGCTGCACCCACTGGGAAGGGGCCCCAGAGTTGCTGAGTAGTCACATGGGTCAGGGTAGTACTAGGTGCTCTTGGAGAGATTCTCTTATTCAATCCTCACCTCACCCTATAAGGGGAACAATGACCTCCCCCATTGTTAGAGAACAAACTGAGGGCCACTACAAGGGGACATGCCTGAGTTCCCCAAACTAGATTGCCTAGCTGTCTGCCTTCAAAACCCAAGCTCTGCCTTCCAGACAACCTTGCCAATAGGCAAACAAATATCTATTTATTTGTGCCTAAGCTTGTTCCAGAAAAAATTCAAGTCAGCTACAAATAAACATTGAGCAAACTTGCTGGTGTGTTCCTGGAAGTGACAGGGCTAGTGTTTCTAAGGTGGAACATTTGAACATTTTTTTAGAGTGAGAGAGGAGAGGGAGAGAGAGAGAGAGAGAGAGAGAGAGAGAGAGAGAGAGAGAGAATATGAATTTTTAATATTTATTTTCTAGTTCTCGACTGACCCAACATCTTTGTTGGTATGTGGTGCTGAGGATCGAACCCGGGCCACATGCATGCCAGGCAAGCACACTACCGCTTGAGCTACATCCCCAGCCCTAGGTGGAACATTTCTTCCCGTCCCTTCCTTTGCGGGTCACAGAGCATGTCTGACCTCATGACTACGGATGAATCTGTATAATTAAAAAATTATTTTGAAACTAGTAATGGCTTAAACATTCTAGGAAAAATACATGTTTTTTTTTTGATTTGTAAAAACCTAAAGCAGGTTACAAAACTTTCTATGGAGGAGGCAGCAGAAAAGGTTGAGTGCTTGTAGGAAGCTGATCTTCTGGATGGAGAGGCAGTATCCCTATTGGACAGCCTGTGTGAGATTCCAGCAGCAGAGAGTGGTGGTGCTAGCCAGGGACAGGTGGCCACTGTCCTGAGCACAGGGCCTTTGTGGTGTCACAGCAGCAGGGCCAGAAGCAGGGTTGGGACTATGCTTTAGAAGGCCTCAAGAACAAAGAGAAACAGTGAAGGGTTTGGAGCAAGAGCCCCAAAGTTGGAAGAAGTCTTTATAAGCATGAGTTTGGCTTCACTGTTAAATCTCTACACAGGAGACCCAGGAGAAAGGCAGGTAAGATGTTAAATACTGACTTGAAGTGGGGAGATGTCACTGGGCAAGAGAAAGAACAGAGAGAAAAGGGATGCAGTTTGGGAGCTGATGAGAAATTCTGGGATGGATGGGGCTGTTCATACAAAGTCCCAAGAAGGAGACATTTTTGGTGGGAAAGATGATGATGAACTTGGCTTGCTGCATGTAGGACTTCAAGTTCTGACAGGGCTTCCAAAAAGGGAAAGGTCACCAGGTGTGATGGCACATGCCTACAATCACAATGACTTCGGAGTCTGAGGCAGGAGCAACAGCAAGAGACTGTCTAAAAATAAAAAGGGCTGGGATATAGCTCAGTGGTAGAGCACCCTAGGGCTCAATCCATAGTATGGAGGTACTGGGAGAGAGTCTTTCATCTGAACAGAGAAGACTGTACAGCTCAAGAGATGAGAACTGAAGCTGTGGCCTTGGGAAGACTGGAGGAAGAGAAGATTGTGAGGGAAGATGGATGAATAGGATCTAAGTCCTGAAAAGGTCCATGTTCAGGGTACATAATGGAAGAAAAGAGCAAGTGAAATAACAGCTGCACAGGTCCAGGAAGCCAATGAAGAGGATTTCATGGGGCAAGAAGAAGTCAGCAGCCTGGTATGCTGCAGGAGGTAACGCCTTATTAGCTCCAAAAACATAATAATAAAGTTGGAGGAGCATCACGGACAAGATTTTGCCAGGCGTGATGGCACAGGCCGGAGATCCCAGCAACTCAGGAGACAGAGGCAGGGATCCCAAGTTCAAGGCCAGCTTCTGCAACTTAGCAAGATTCTGTCTCAAATATAAATAAATAGATAAATAAATATACCTGAGGATGTAGCTCACTGGTAGAGCACCCCTAGAATCAAACCCCAGTACGAAAAATATAAAAAATAAAAAATAAAAGACAAGCTGTCCAAGCTTGCTGGCTCTGTTCCTCCCTCCCTCCATCCTTTCTTCTCTCTTTCTCTTTCCTTCAGTTGAAGCTTTGCCTTTGAAGGAAGGTTTACGTGGACAGCCACTGGAAAACACCAAAGGTGGTTTAGTAGACTGGAACAGGAGGCCAACTATCCCATCTGTCCTGCTTCAGGTCCAGCCAGACATCTCAGCAAACCCAGAAATAGCATTGGAAACATGACCTGCCTGAAATGTCGAAACACCTCCCTTCTCTTGTTTATCAGATTGATTAATGTGTAGCATATTTGTGTGAAAGTACATGTGTGTGTGTGTGTGTGTACATACATTTGCATGCTCATGTGTTTATATGAAGCCTTCCTGGACTGCCTGGTCGACGTCCCTGATGCTTTGGGAGGAGCAAGGAAGGAAGAGTCTCCACATGAGACCTTTGGAACACTGCTCTGCCTTCTGTTCCCAAGCTGCTGGCCTTGGGTGGGTGTGAGACTTTTCTTTGAGAGAATAATTTGAGATACCTTCATTGGAGACACCACTACCTAGATGTGAGATTCATACACTTTTGAAAGCCCAAGAAAACAATCTTCCTGGAATTTCAGCTTTTCAGAGTACAGGGGAGCTTGACTATGGGTGAGTCTCTGGCAATTACAAACCTTGTTGGCAAAGTTAGGCTCCATCACATACTGCTTCTCATTTTCCACAGCAGCTTCTACAGTGATGAAGAAAATGTTGATTCCTGATTCTCTTGCAAGCCTTGAAGCCTCCTCCACTTTGTCTGTGGGCCAACCATCTACCATCACTATGGCCACATTGGGAACACCACCTCTGTTTCCATTGGCTTTGGAAAAGAAGGTCTTGGTCACAAAGGAGATGGCCCAGCCTAGAATAAAAAGACTCATGCTTGAAGGAATTATGCCAGTGGTAAATTCAGAAACAGATCACAGCAGCACAAAAAGGTCAAAAAAAAAAAAACACACTCATTCCCTCCCAGTTTGACTGTTCTATTTTTTGAAACACTTTAGTTTTAGGTGTACAATTCAGCAGCATTTGTGAGTGTACAGTTTAGTGGCACTGGGGCACATTCACAATGCAGCTGTCACATCACTCCCTTAGTTTCATTTTAAGCCTTTAATTTCTAATTGCCTTGAAAAAAGTTATAGGGACCAGCAAGTAGCAGGGAAAGACTTTCATAGAAATAAAGGGACTCTTATTTGCTTGGGTACCAGACTCACTCTAAGTCTCTAAGCTGCCTCACGTTGTGTCCTAGAGCACAGGATCAGGGGAGTTGAACTGGAGTGACAGTAGCCTTCTCTGGGCTTCCTAAATCCTGGGAGCTGCTGGGCCTGCAGGGCTGTATTCTGTGGTCAGCGGTCTTTCTGCCAGTTCCAAGCCAGGGGCCCAAGTTTGGCTGTCCAAGGAAGAGCTATACCAGGAACTGAGAGATTGTGTTCTAGCCCTGGCTGTGCCAACCACTGGCTGTGTGGCCCTGGGTGGTCCCTAATGGTCTCTGGGTCTAGACTTCCAGGCCAATGATCTGCTTCAGCTGAGTGCAACAATCATGAGGCTTTGTGAAACCTTGAGATGCCTTTCTCCCATGTGCAGGGTCTCAGGACATTTTCAGAGTCAACTAGATGACAAACTATCTTACTTTCCCAGCAATTTCCCAGTCTCAGTGCTAAAAGCCCAAGTTCCCCTGGGCAAATTGGGATGACAAGGCTCCCTTGCTGGGTTGTGTGGAACCAGTGTGTGTGTGTATGTGTGTGTGAGAGAGATGTGTATGTATACCCATGCATCCTCTGAAATTATACACAGGATCTTGTGTATGAGTACTATCTGGGTAGCAAGGCCATACATATTCTTTTTGGAGATTCTCAAATGAGTCCCTAATAACAGCTAACAACCACCTTCTTTAAGTAAATATTATCACACTCAATGCTTCTCTGGTTTGGGCAGTATAATATTACCTGTCAAATGAAAGTATCAAATGGTTACATCTAAAGTCCTGGAGAAGTGTCTTAGTAAACCCCTGTGAACTGTCTGCACTGAACCTGGTTGCTAAGAGAAAACATTGGCTGCTGAAAACTGCTTCCATGGCCAAGGGATAATTTCCATCAAGTCCCAAAGCTTCTAGTAGTCCTTTCTGGCTCAATATTAGGCACCATAAGGAGGCCAAAAGATCACTTTGACCCCACCTAATCTTGAGACTAGTTGGCCCACAGTGAACCAGTGCTTGATGCACATTCCACCAACCTTGCAGTGGATTTTTATTGTTGTTGTTGATTCCTTCCTTCCTTCCTTCCTTCCTTCCTTCCTTCCTTCCTTCCTTCCTTCCTCCTTCTCCTCCTCCTCCTCCTCCTCCTCCTCCTTCTCCTCCTCCTCCTCCTCTTCTACTTCTTCTGGTACTGGGGATTGAACTCAGGGGCACTTAACCAATGAGTCATATCGTGAGCCATTTTTTTAAAAAAAAATATTTTATTTAGAGACAGGTTGTCACTGAATTGCTTAGGGCTTTGCTAAATTGCTGAAGCTGGCTTTGAACTTGCAATCCTCCTGCCTCAGCCTCCAGAGCTGATGGATTACAGGCATACACCACTGTGCGGGGCTTGTAGTGGGTCTTGAAACCAGATGCTGGATGTCTGAAAACTACAATGTCCAGACTCTCTTGCATCTAGATTTTACTTTCACAAATTGATGTATTTACATGAGATTTAGAAGATGACAGCAGGCAGGGGCTGTACTTTTCTTTCAGCAGTTTATGCTGATGAGAATCTGTAGAGTATTTGACTTCTCTTAGAGCACCATTGACAGACATGTTTGTGTGGTTGCTAGCTTTGATGGTATTAGGAGAGAGGGTGCAGAATAGCCCTTTTGTGGATAAGAATGGATCAGGGAGGACTTGGTTCTGGAGTGGCAGCTGTAGAAGAAGCTTCCTAATTGTAGGCTTCCTGCTGAAACAGGTTCCTGAAGAGGTTATGGTGGCAGAATTCAGAAAGTTGTTTCTAGATCTTGGAAGAGGTAGCAGTTCCTTTGGAAGCCCTGTTGCCAAAAAAAAAAACCTCCCAAATTCTGCTTCTTCAATCCTTTCTATAATTCTCATAATGTTTAATGCTCTGAAATAAATCACTTTATACATGAACCAGCTGGTTGGATTCTGTCCTCTGAACCCAAATCCTGAACCAGAGGCAGAATTCAAACCTGTGCTACACTGAAAAAGGTATACTGATTAGGTTGAAACACCTTTCTGATCTCCTCAGGGAAGTTAGTTGTCTTCTGAAGTTTTTCTCCAGTAAAATTTTGCTCATGGGAGGATTAAGTGGAGAACAAGTCAGAAATCAACTTTATCATGTTTGTAATGAAGATGCTTTGGAATTTGGGACATGGAGAACAGCAGCTTGGTCAGTGTTTATTTAACATTGTTCAAAAGTGACAGGCTCTGCATTTACTTGATTCTTATGTATGATGGCTACAAAATGTTCTCTCAGGGTTGGGGAGGAAAATAATTAATCAGATTTATTGTAACTCCCTCAAGGATAAGATAGTTCTACACCCTGAATGTAGATTCTCCATGCCAAGAAAATGTGGCCCACATCTCCAGTCCTTTGGATTTTGATGATATGAACAGGTTCCCTGAGAAGCATATAATCATCCCCCCTTGTGTCCCCCAAAATAAGGCTAACATTTATACATTAATTACACATTGGCTTGGGTTCTTTGACAGTCTGAGCACGGTTAGTGTGAAAATGTGAAACTTGTTTCCTAATGTGCCGTCACCTCTGGGTGAAATAATAAAATGGAGTTTCTGAACCTGCTCCAGTGAGGATTACATCTTGAACTTCTGTTTCCCCCTCCAAAGGCTCACACATCACAAAAGATTCATCTTGAAATAGAGGAAAAGACTCTGTTTGCAAAGTCATTGCTGCAACAGTAGCTGATTGGAACAAGACTCCCAAGGAGCACTGAACTGCTTTCTGATGGAATTGGTGGTGGGATTTAATGTTCAATCTTGGCAACTTGGAGTCCAACCAGGAAATAGTCACAACAGCAGTCCTGCTTGTCCTGAAGAATGTTGGCATCCTGAGGAACCAAGAAAGCTGGAACTAGATGACACACATGTTTTGACAATTCTTGCCACCTGAACTCATTATAATACTTCAGAAAAGACACAGATGTTACATGAGTCATTTCTTGATGGATTCTTTTTTTTTCCTCCTTTAATATAGAATGTTAGAAGACAACCACATAGAAAGAGAACCATGGCAACAAGATAGAATTATCTGAAGTGGAGTCACATACTTACATTAGAAAGCCCTCCTCTCTGGGTAATTTTCTCAACAGCTGTCTTCAGGTCTCAAGAATTCATGTGAGTTTTTGAGGTTAAACTGGTTAGCAGGGTTGTCATTGAAGAGGTAGAACAAAAAAATAAAAATAAAAATTAGCTCAAAAGTTATTACTGTCAAGAAAGGTAAAAATAATACTTAATTCTTTTATATACAAAGAGAAGCTGCTTCAAAGCCTTAAACTGTGGTTCATAAAATGTTCCACTGTGGCCAGAGTGATGGGAAGACAGAGACCGGGATCCTTCACAGGGGATGGAGAGAGATTATTTCAGAACTGTGACCCACTGTATGGGTGTGCAATCCATGTAGTCAGATGGGGGTTGGTTTACTGCTTTGCTACCACCATTTGGGATTCTTAACAATTTTTGAAAGAGGACCTGCATATTATGAGGCTATTTTGGGCTTTAGGTTACTAAGTCCTCAAGTGTGGGCATGGAGACCTTTTTTTTTTAATTTGATGGTACTGGGGATTGAACTCAGGGCCTCCTGCATGCTAGGCAAGAGATTTACCACTGAGCTACACTCCCAACGTGGGAGGAGACTTTCAAAGCATCTTTTCCAAGATCCCCAGAAGTAGATCAATGAAGGATTTCTGTGTAGCTGTGAATTCCTTGAGTCCCTGTCTATCCTCAGGGCCTGGATTGTAATACAGGCAGAACTTGGTAAATGTTGAATAAATAAATGATTAGAGATAGAAAGAAATATACTATGTTGAATTATCCTGTTAGTGGCTCACAAAATAATAGCAATTGGAAGATTTGTATTTGAGCACATGTGTTGAACACCTTCAGTTACTAAACATTAGCCTATTCTTGGATAAACCCCATGAATGGCAAATCAAATCTACCTTTAAAAGGGACACAAATTTTACTGCCTGGAAATAGCTTAATTTACTTATCAAAAATTCGCTAGATATACTGCCGACCACTCTATTTTACCTTGACACTAATAGCTCAAGGATCTCAGTAAATAACTGTTTCATAGGAAGTACCTGCTTTTGAATTTCACTGAGCAAAATGCCCTTTGCACACATGCAATAAATTTGGATCATGTGATTCTTGTGACTGAAGGTATGATTAATAGATGTAGGTATCAAAGGGCTCTGTTGCCACATACTAAATCTAAGCAGCTCAAACAGAATTCATTTTTAGGAAGTGGGTGGCTGATCCTCACTGAATGGTCAGTGTCCTTACCTTATTATGAAACTGAAATTAATTCCATGAATTTTGTTTAATACCATTTTTAAAAAATATTTAAGTTTGGTAGGGTTCCTACTCTTTCATGCATAGTGGCAGTATTAGGATACCTTCTGAAAATGGTTTTGGCCAACAGGTGATATTCAGAGACAGAATGTGGCCTCTATATTCAGAAGCACATAAGAAGCCTAAGTAAGAACTGAGGTTTGGGCTGAGTGGTAGAGCATTTGCCTATCATGGGTGAGGCACTGGGTTCGATCCTCAGCACCACATAAAATAAAGGCATTGTGTTCATCTACAACTAAAAGAAAAAGTAAAAGGAAGAAGAAGCCTAAATAAAATGATAGACCCATACATCAAGAGTTAGGGAAAATCAACATATCTACCCAAATATCTCTCCTTTCCATGTACATTCCTCTTCTACCTGGAAAATTACTTCAAGTAGCTAGCTGGACTTAGAATTCAAGTCCTGGACAGTAAAGCACTAGGAGTTTCCCTCCATCCCACACCCTAGGGCACTTCTCAGTTCTTTCAAATGTTTTCTTGGGTGAACCTGTGGCTGTTGAAGGCTCATAGGCAATAAGAAAAGCAATGAACCTCTATAAAGAACCTCACTTTCCATGTCCAAACCAGGGGACAAAACTTCATGTATGTTATCAAGATGATTATTACCTGACAATATTATTAGGCCATCTCAAAATCCTCGTTTTCTGGCACATGAAAAAGAGCAATGGCACTCAACTTCTGGAAAGGCTAGTCTTCCATATGCTCTATCCAAGGCAAAGAATTTTCAAAGAAAGAGTTTGGGTGATAGCATAGAACCTATGTTTGATTAAGAGAGTCATAGAAGGGGAAACCTCAAATCTATAGACTCCCTTCAAATTTTTGGCACATGTTCAAACGTGATTGTATGGAATGAGATTCTGAGAATCCTCAGGGGAAAAAAAACATCAACAGGAAGACTTAAAAAGTCAAGGAGAGATTTCTGCAGATATCCACTGTTGGTGAGACAGAATTTGAATTCCATGTCCTGCTGAATTAGATAGGCTTGGCAAATATCTCAGGTTTTTCACTGAGTCTACAGAAAGGGTATGACTTAGAATAAAAAAACTCTTTCCAGGATTAAGAAAACCACCATAGGGCTGTGGTTGTGGCTCAGTGGTAGAGTGCTTGCCTAGCACATATGAGGCATTGGGTTTGATCCTTAGCACCACATATAAATAAATTAAAAAGGTATTGTGTCCATCTACAACTAAAAATATTTTTAAAAAAAGAAAGAAGAAAACCACCATAAGATTGATAGCAAAACCTATATAGATGACTCTGACAAAACTTATAAATAAAACATAACAAAACCTTTTCAAGAGATAGTTGATCCATCAATAACTTAATTGTTTGAAAAAATACAAGCAATATTTTCACAGGAAGATAACAGAATCGAGAGTTTCTAAAATGTATTATCCATAATGTTCAAAATACAATTTTTAAAAATGCTATACAAATGAATAACATAGGGAAATGTCATTTAGAGACAGGAGTAGGGTAATGGGTGGGGGTTGGGGAGGCAGTCAATAACAACAATATGAAAGGGGTGAGAGACAATCAGATTTTGGAGTTAGCAGACAAGGACTGTAAAAAAATATTCTGATAAATATGTTAAATAAGCATGTAAATATAATGGTAGACAAGGTGAAAATGTGAAATTGAAAGAATGACATGGGAATTCTAGATCTGAAAAGTACATTTGAAATTACAAATTTATTGAATAGGATCAACACAGATTGGACACAAGTGAATATACTTCAAGGTATGTCAGTAAAATTATTGAAAGAGTTTCAGAAGCACAGAAAATGGGAGAGGGGGGAATGAACAAATTTCAGTGACCTGTATGATAGCATCAAATGGTGTATCATATATATAACTGGAGTCTAAAAAAAGAGAGAGAGAGAAAGAGGTATAAAAAATCACTAAAAGAAGTATTGGTCAAAATATTCCAACTTTTAGTGAATAAATGACAAAACAAAAATTATCAGAATACATATAAAAGAAAAACACATTTGCGGACATAATGATATACTGCTCAAAATTCATCTAGAGAAAGGAAAAAAGACACATTATATACAGGAAAACAATGATTAAAAAATGATTATTGAGTTGTCATGAGAATTATTGGAATCTAGGAAACAATAGGATGATGACACATTTTTAAGTGGCAAAAGAAAAGTCTACAAGTCTACTTGGAATTTAAATCCATTGGGAAAAAAAGAACTGTTTGCCATCAGTGGTATTGTTCCTAAGATAATTACTAGAGTCATTCTTATTTGTTAGACTTGGAAAGTAACATAAAAAATTCAGTTTCCAGTAATGGTGCCCTACAGCAACTCTCCTATTGAAAACAGCTATAAATTCTGTACAAAATATTTTTACAATCTTCTTAAAAGAAACACAAAGCTGACAAGATAACAAAGAATGACATGGTCAAAATTTGACAAGACATGGGAATCCAGTTAAGTACATGGAATAAAAGCCATTTTTTCCCCTTTTGGGTATTGAACAATCAGAAAAAACTTGAACTTTAGTTTGGACAGCCATGTAAGACCCAAGGGAAAAAAATCAAAGACCCAGACAATCCAAAATAGAAGAGTTTGAGAGGTAACATACTTCACACTAAGCTAAAAAACTAAAGAACAAACTCAAAGCAAAAATGGTATAAGTGTAGTGACACTCAGATGTATTTGTAATCATAATTTATATCAGGTGGGTGTTCAAAAAAATCTTAGCAATGAATTCACTTTAAAGTAGCTTTGAATTTTGATAATGCCTCCAGACATCCACAAGAAGCAAAAACAAAACCCTCCTGAAGAAGACACCTCTATCTCACAGCTCATATTAGTGTTATACTTTCTAAAGGACAGTGAGTAGAACACAAAAATAAACCAAGAATATAAAAGAATAAGTCAAGTCATCATGAGCAAGAACTAGAAAACAAGAGACCATTCAAAGGCTCCTCTAATATCTCAAGTGTAAGAACTACAGAGACAGTAATTATGAAATAACTACTAAGTTTAAAGAATAAAAGATCATTCTGAAAATATCTACTACAAACAGAATGTTATTTGGAGGGGGAGAAAAAATACCCAGCAGATTTGATTGAAAAAAGAACCAAGGTGAATGTCAACAAAACCAAAACTTCATTGGATAAAAGTATTAGAATTAAGACATGAGAAAATGAACTAGAATATAAATGAGAATAAATTACCCAGAATAAAACAGAGATGACATGCATGGTGGCACACACAAGTAATCCCAGCTACTTGGGGAATGAGGAGAAGATTGCAAGTTTGAGGCCATCATTAGCAACTCAGTGAGATCCAGGCTCAAAAAAAAAATAGGAAAGAAAGAAATTCAGGATAAAAATATGGAAAATATAGACTAGAGAAAAGGAGAGGACCTACAATACAATATACATATAATTAAAGCCTTTTTTCAAAAAGAGAAGAAAGTGCAATCGGAGACATATTTAAAGAATTATGAGAATTAGACAAAATTAAAGAAATGACAACCTAAAGATTTAAGAAACCTAATAAAGTTCCAAACAAAATAAAAA
Source organism: Ictidomys tridecemlineatus (assembly GCF_052094955.1). Classification (NCBI taxonomy): domain Eukaryota; kingdom Metazoa; phylum Chordata; class Mammalia; order Rodentia; family Sciuridae; genus Ictidomys; species Ictidomys tridecemlineatus. Next base: position 67,990,957 of record NC_135478.1, on the reverse strand, counting down.
GGAATCCATACTCTGACAAATCAATAAAACTACAAAAAACTAAAGACAAAGAAAATATGAAATGTAAAATAAGAAAGTGGCAAAACACAATAAAATATTTGTGTCTGATATATTAAATAAAATAAGTAAAATGCATTCTGTCACAACTAAGGAGAACAAATAAAAATCATAATAATAAAAAGTAGCACTAGTGTGGCTCTGATTACTTCTGAAAGTTTTAGGAATGAAGGAGATATTAGGGCTAGGGTGTGCCTTAGTGGTAAGTGTGTGTTTAGCATGTCTAATGGCCTGAGTTCGAACCCCAGAACCAAAAAATAAATAAAATAAAATCAACAATGAAAAGAAAGATAGTGGGACTGGGGTTGTGTCTCAGTGGTAGAGCACTCACCTAGCATGCATGAGGCACTGGGTTCAATACTCAGCACCACATTAAAAAATAAACAAAATAAAGGTTGTGTCCATCTACAACTAAAGAAGAAATTCTTAAAAAAAAAGAAATAGTATCTGAAAAGACTTTTTAAAAGAGTAGCTGAATCTGGGCATGATGGTACACACCTGTAATTTCACCAGCTCTGGAGGCTGAAGCTGGAGGATCTGGAGTCAAAACCAGCCTCAGCAACTTAGCAAGGTCATAAGCAACTCAGTGAGGCCCTATCTCTAAATAAAACATTAAAAAGGGGGTGGTGGGGCTAGGGATGTGGCTCAGTGGTTAAGCACCCATAGGTTCAATCACCAATACCAAAAAGAAAAAAAGACATCTGGAAACTTAAGTGACAGAGCTTATAGAAAACTATTTTGTTCTTGATCATTTAATCCCTCTCTCTGGCCTCACTTTACCTATACCTAAAGTAAGGGTTATTTTCAAAGTTAGTTCCAGCTCAAAGATTACACTGTCATTATATACTTCAGTCAGTGGGAGGTGATTCAAATCATAATATTCTACTGCCTAAAAATAAAATGCTAGCTATCATCAGAAAGAACAATGGAAATAAAAAAAGAAATCATATCCCAAATTCTATAAAGCTATCCATATATGAAAAACCAACACAAATGTTGAAACTGCCAAACTTTTTTTTAATATATACTGTGTGTTTTCTATATGTAAAAACAAAAAACAATAACTAAAGTACTTGTTCTTAAACCTTGCATATTACAACTATAAGGTAGCTTTAAAAAATGAACAAACAAACAACAACAAAAAAACCCAGTAATGCCAGGGACCATATTTCCAAAGATTCTGATAAATATTATTGAGTGGTCTGGGGTGGAGCCCAGGGAATAGGTAACTTTTAAAGTTCCACACATTATTCTAAGACTTCAGCAAGGTTTGAGAAATGTTAAAACTTAAATAACAAATAAGATATGTTTTAAAAGAGTAAAACCTCATAATTAAAGCTTGTGAAATTATCAAGGCTATGAATAGAATGAAAAATTAACCTGCTCACAAAATTATACCATACCATCATGGGGTTTACCTGTTCCCAAAATAAAAGAGTAAGTTAAAGGACCAATTGAATTGAGGATTAGTTGCATAGAGTAGTAAGTGTGTACAATGTTACCCAAGGTAAAATGCAAACTTTAGATAATTATATTCAGAAGAGCTCATAAGAATTCTAAGATAGCAGATGCCTGGGGGTTATCAAAGAGAGCAAGTACTTTCAAAGTATATAACTATTTTGAAGCAGATACTCAAGATCATCATTCCTATTAAAATGTCCTTAGTGCAAGGGTCAAAACCAGAATACTAGACTGCATGGACCCAGGATGGCACATACATAACTCTAGCTTTGAAAGAATTCATGACTGAAGATCATACATTTGTCTGGGGATAAAAGAAATAGAGTAAAACTTAACACAGTGCATTTGCTGCTATTTATTTATTCAGCACTTATTTGTGTTATGTACCACACCTGTACCAGATACTTTAAAATAACTCATTTAAGTCTCACAAGGCAATTAATTATCCTCACTTTACACACAAGAAATCAAGGCTCTGGAAGGTCATTTTGGCAAATAAGTATTAAAGGCATGATATACAACAGTAAATTGTAGCGCATGGAATTAAACAAAGATCTATACCACTGTGCCTTTCACAATATTTTATATATTATCATAATAAGAAAAATAAACATCATTTTAAGTGCTTACTTTTTCTACTTAAATGCTTAGAAAGTCTTCTCCACAGTTTTATGAAGCCACTTCATCAAAAGATATTTCAATCATTTTTGACTCCCCCTTTTCTCAAATTTTACATCCAATGCCTAGTACATCTTGCTGGTTCTATCTTCAAAGGTGTTCAGAATCCATTATACTTTAATGACATAACAAAAAATACATTCATATATCCCTGCCACCCTCACTCATTTCTAGCCTGAATTAACTCAGCCTCCTAACTAGTCTTCCTGCTTCTTCTACCCTTCCACATCTATTCTCATTTTGGCAAAGGGATCTTTTTAAAGACAGCCATTACCTCTGCTCTCTGATTAAAACATTACAATGGCTGCCCATCTTGCTGAGGTATAATAGGCAAGACTCAGTACTTCTATGACATTATTTCTTCCATCAGTTTCTCTACTCTTGCCACATCTGCCTCTTTGTTATTCCCCAAACATTCCAAGCATTCCCACTTCTCCTGGCTGCTTCCCCTGCTTACACAGCTTCACTTCAGGTTATTACATTTTCAGGTTTTAACTCAAATGGCATCTTATCAGTAAAAGCTTTCTTCCCCTCTCAAGGATTACACATCCCCCTTATCCCAACAGGGCATTTATCACCTTTCAATCTGTTATGTATGTATTTATCACTGTCTGCTCCCAATTTAAACTTGATTAGAGCAAGATCTCTTTATTCTCTCTTCATTGTTGTATCTTTTCTCGTACCTCAAATGGGATACAGCATGAGGTAGGTACTTAAGAAATATATGCTGAATGAAAATATAAATGATTACTGACAAAACCCAGATTCATGAATACTCCAGCATACAACCTCCACAACACATGCCCTGCACAATCTAATAACCAACTACATACAATTCTAGCACTTTCTGGTAAATATCCAAGCCTCTTCCAATTCTACCACACATAATCATCAAGATCTAGGGCCAAGCCAGGAACAGAGAGTGGTGCACACTTATAATTCCAGTGACTTGGGAGGCTGAGGCAGGAGAATCATAAGTTCGAAGTCAGCCTCAGCAATTTAAAGAAACCCTGTTTCAATTTAAAAATTAACAACAAAAAATGGAGGGATGCTGAGGATGCAGCTCAGTGGTAAATCACCTCTGGGTTCAAACCCTAGTAATCCCCAAAAATCTAGGGCATGGGTTTGGGGAAGGACCAGGAATTAAACCCAGGGGCACTTAATCACTGGGCCACATTCCCCAGACTCCTTTTTTACATTTTATTTTGAGACTGGATCCAAGTTGCTGAGGCTGGGTTTGAACCTGTGATCCTCCTGCCTCAACCTCACAATATGCTGGGGTGGTGAGCACTGTGCCACTGCTCCCAGCTAGGGCCACTAATTTTTGTGTTTCATATATTTGCTTTCCTAATAGTTAGAAATTTTCAAATACGGACCTTTGGGCTCTCTTTAACTCAAAGCATTTTCCTCCAGCTCTCATTTCCTTCACTTTCAATTCTTCCCTCTTATGCTATTCTAAGAAAATTAACCTTCCTAGCAAATTAGAAACTTTGATTCTTCTACATATTGTTTATTTTCTATTATACTAACTAGACTACATGTTTCTTTGGGGTCTTTAGCACAATGTCTCACATACAGAAAATATTCTCAAATCTTATTAGTATTCTTTCTCCAATTCCTTTCACACATGTAAAGCTCATTAATACCTTGATTATTCTTTTTTTCTCCCATGAATAGCCTATTCTCTTAGAGTGGGAGAACATTGCTAAAAGTTAATAGACAGTCTATTAAAATGTGCATGGGGAAATAAATGACAAAAGTTTTCGATACAATATAGCTGTTTCCTTACTCTCAAAATCTGAATGTGGCAGAGGCAGGCCAGGTAGTTGGGACCTTGGATTGCCTTTGAAAACTCTGCCTTGTCAACTTGAAAGAGCAGAACTGACAGGTTCCTGAAGGGACAAATTAGACAGAATCTTAAATCTTTGTTGGTGTTAATAACATAAGAAATTTAAAAATGATCCATATTTCATCAAAATTCATTTAACTATTTTATTTCCTATTGTTTTACTAGAAATATTTCTAATGGCGAAGAAAAATGAAGTGAAATGTTTGAATTTAATGATGATCTGATGCAAAAAATGTTTTTTTTTAAATTTCCAATTTCAGTAATAAGGGAGACAAAGATCACAGAATATTGGAAACCCTCTTCCCCTTTAATACTTAGGTTCAGAAAATATGACAGAGTTTTTAAGTTTCTCTATGGGAACTTAATTTAGTACAAGTCAAGACACTGTAAAAATGTATTGTTCTTAATATGATGAGCATGAATGAGAAACCTACCTTAAGTTTAAAGTGTGCATGTGTGTGTCTGTGTCAAAAAGTAAAGATTGAAAACACAGGAAAATAAAAAAAATTAAACGTGAGGGAGAGGGTGAACAGGACAGGATGGATTAGAAATTCCCAAACTCCTACTTGTAGTATTGAGTTCTTGTTTGTTTTTGACTTATTTTACAATTCCTAAATCAGAAATTAAAATATAAGCAGCTATATAAAAAAATCATATCCTGCAAATGCACACATTGAAGTTAAGCCCTGCCTTTAACTCTTTCTTGAAGCCTGAAATCCACAAGCTCATTTACACAATGCATTACTAATAAAGGTAAAAATGTATAAGCATTCAAACATGTTGGGTACTATATAGACATGATCAGACTCATTCTAAGAAAACTTACAAATTTCAAATAGACTATATTAGAGCACCATAACAGTAGAAATGAAAGTCACCAAAGAATATAAACATAAAACTGTAGAAATACAGACTTAGAAGAAATCATAGACACCATGGACCACTTTCACATTCATTCAACCTGTTCATCCATCATCTCCATGAGAGATCTTCCCTAATAATCCCATCTAAAACAGCTGCCCCATCACACTTTATTCCTGTACCCTGACTTGTTTTTCCCCACAGCTGTTACCACTGTAAACCATTATTCTACACAGCTGCACTTGCTGATTATTTGCCTTCAGACTAAAACAAACTCCAGGAGGGCAGAATCTCTGTCATTTTTGTTAATCCCATAACCTAGACACAAATGGTGGGTATTCAGTAAACATGTCATGAATATAAATGATGAAAGTGAAGCCCAGAGAGGTTAAAGGATTTCCTCTAGGTCACAGAGCTAGCAGCAATCACGGTCCTTATTGATAACCCTGTCTACTATAATCTTGCCTTGTGGAGAACCATTTCTTCACAAAAGCAGTCTGTTTTAGCACATGATTCTACTTAACAGATTTTGCCCTCTCTGCCAAAGAAAATACATGTTACAAAAAGAGGTGAGGGGGGGTAAACTGGATAGCATTTTAATTTCAAGTACTTTACAAACAAAAACTGTACTCAAATTTCCTAAGCATATAGGATTAGCCCCTAAAACAGGCACAACCAATAACAGTTCTTTAAGTTCCTCCTGAAATTAAGTGTGTGCTTTATAACTTTTTTTTTAATATATAAACTTCTACAAATTTCTCATTATCAGTTTTATTTTTTTATTTTTATTTTTATTTTTTTTGAGAGAGAGAGAGAGAGAGAGAGAGAGAATTTCAATGTTTATTTTTTAGTCTTCAGCGGACACAACATCTTTGTTTGTATGTGGTGCTGAGGATTGAGGATTGAACCGGGCTGGCTGCACGCCAGATGAGCGTGCTACCGCTGGAGCCACATCCCCAGCCCTGTGCTTTATAACTTTTAAGAACCAGCACTGAAAACCAACTTACCAACTCAGAATGGCCTGTAAAGTATCAACTCACTTTCATTCTTCTCAGGGCCCACAATAGCTCACCTCTGGATATATTTTATCTGGTAGATTATGTAAGGCAAGTAATTAATACTGAAGCCTCTTTAGCTCCTTTAAAAATACATGCCAGTCCCACAAAACATGGAACATAAAATTAACTCTTGGCAAGTTTTAGATTCTGAGAACCGGAACCATCTGCAAACCATGACTGGACCACAATTACCTAGGTCCTTCATTCAAAATCCATGAAACTAAATGAAACACAGGAGCGGTGAAAAAGAAGAAAAGGCCAGAAAAAAAGACTTCACATACAAAAAAAGGGAGTTGATATTTCTAACACTATTGCCCAACATCAGTCTCTCACTGAAAGCCAAGGCCCCACGGATACAACTTGGGCTGTCTTCTTGGATCACTTTCCTTGCAGAAAGAGAAATCAACTACCAATACCTTTGGCAGATAACGTGTCCAGACCTAGGATGGGACACGGTAGGACAGCATGTTTTGCTCAGTGTCTCAAAATTACTGTCAGCCCAATTAGTGAAGGAAAAGGGACGCCCTAAGATGTAGCATGGCAGGAGAGTGGAAATGAGACTGGGAGTTAAGAGTGGGAAGCAGCAGAGGAAAAGGCGCGGGGAGGGTCATAAACGCATCCAGAGCTGGAGTGAGAACCCGGGTGGAAGAAGTGGGGTTAGCGAAAGCCAAAGGTGAAGGGAAGAAGGGGATGAGATTCTGGTGGGATGGCCAAGGGGTAAGGGACCCGTCGCCGCATCAGCCTCCGCCAGAAGCCCGAACCCCTTAGCACCGCCGGCGCCCGCCAGGGTGGTTGTTGCTGAAGAAGACCCAAGGACCTGCCTTGCTTCGTCATGGTGGCCGCAGGCTGCTCAGGCGCCCAGCAGCTGAGGCAACGGAGGCAGCCAGCAGCACCTCCCACTCCCTCCGCAGCTCCTGGCCCACACCCCAGTCAGCAGGGAGCAGTCGCTTGGGCGCAGTGCCAGACGAGCCCGTGACGGGCCGAAAGTGGGTCAACTGAGGCTGCGCCGCAGCCCAGCGCCTGCTGGGAAATGTAGTCGCGGGGCGGGGCGCGGGAGGCCAGCTGGCTGCGCCTGGGCTGGGCGTGGCCGCGGTCCTGCTCCGCCCCATCTCCACAGAGGGGCCTTGGAACCGCCCCGCGCGGGTTTCTTCTAGGTCTGGGCTAGGCGGCGCTGTGCCCCGCGCCCGCGGATGTCCATCGAGGGGCCTTGGAAGCGCCCAGCGCGTATTTCCTCCACGTATGGGCTAGGCGGAGCTGTGCCCCGCGCCCGCCCGGGGGCAAAAGCTGCGGAAGTTCATGGTCGGCGCTCCCAGTTGTACGCACACTCAGGGAAGTATCACGCTAACATATCAGCCCGAGTTGTACATCTTTTAGAGCTTCCTGATCATTTTGTTTTTTAAAAATAAAAAAAGCTCAAAGCAAGCTGTACTGTCCACCTGCAGGACGTTGGTCCTCCCACCGGCCGCACTCCGTCCTCTCGTTAGCCCCGACGTCGGGAGTTTCGGTACTCCAAGACCTTCCACTGGCCCACTCCGGGTCGCTGTCGCCGTCGCGCTTGCCTTTTTACCCGAGGGGCTCAAACCTGTTGCCTGATGAGTTTTCATTTACAGGAAACTCTGGTCATCTCTTCCCTGAGACAACACAGCGGCTTCCTGGGGCTTGTTCCCATTTCCAGTTTGTTGAGGTCTCCAGAAAAACTCTTTCATCTGAAGTACATTTCCCTTTGTAGTAATCCTGCAGTGAATCCTGTAAATATTTCAGATATCAAGTAACATGTAGCATGGCAGGAGAGTGGAAATGAGACATGCTATATGTTTTTTCGGTCTCATTTTTCCTATCATCCCCCACTCCCCGAGATTTTTGCTCAATTCAATAGAGCAGATATTTTGATTTGTCAGTTATATCCCGCGCCCTGGAGCTGTAAAGATAGATGACACAGTTCAGAGTTCCTATCATCAGAGATTGAGATTTTACATACACACACACACACACACACACACACACACACACACAATGCCTTGAAACTACACGGACATTATTATTACCCTATATAAACGTATGATTACACTACTGGTGTGACTCAGCACCATATACAGCCAAAGGAATGAGAAGTTATCCTCCATATGTGTTCAATATATCAAAATGCACCCTACTGTCATACATAGCTAATTAAAACAATTAATAAGAAAAAAAACTACACTATGTGAAAGAACAAAGTCCCTTTCTGCTCCAGACCAGATCTCCCTTGGGCATCTAGGGACCTCTCCTTTCTCACTTGTCAGGTTCCCAGTTTCTTCCACATTTCACTTGCATACTAGCAACACTATCAATCTACCAAAGGCACACCCAAGTCCATTCCTTTTAAATGGACGTTTTGTAAATGTTTTTCTTTTCTGAATACCTTGATATTATTATATTACTAAAAAAAAACTCACTACAACGAAGGGACAAAGGAAGGAAAAACACTTAAGAATTGAAAATGAAATTATTGGGCACTGATTTCTTCAACCTAAAAAGTTACTTGTAATCATCTGTTACATAGGATGATCTTTTGGGATATCAGAACTGATGTCCATAGGGGGGGAAACGTAAAAATATAGGGTGATGAGTGATATGTAAGGGAAGGACATCCTGTCCTTGTCCTCTCTGGCCTCCCCCTCTTCCCATGGATACTTGTGCAAAGAACAGGAAACACATTTTATCTGGTCTAGTTGCAAATAAAGATAGCAAGCTCTAGCTTCTCTGTTATTGAATGTTTCCGTTTTGTGAATTTATCCTTTAGTACAATAAGAAGTTGATCAGGGCCTGGTGTATTCCCTGTGTCATAAATTATTTTGGATGCTAAGTGTCCTTTGAGATACAACCCAGTTTTCTCATTTACAACTCAAATAACAAAAGTCCAAAGAAATTGATTCTTGTCCACAATGAGATTCTGAGTGCCAAAGCCAAAAGTAGCACCTAGATTTCCTGCCTGCTAATTCAGGGATTTTTTTTGTTAATTAACAGGTTGACTCTTCTCATTTGATCTACCAGAGTACCAAGGAGACAATTATTCAATAACCACTTTTTTTTTATCTGAGGGGTTTAAGTAATCTTACAGGTTTGAATATTAGCTGTTTTTCTCTAATGTAGACTTGTGCTGATTCATCCTTCAACTCAATTCATAACAGACTATGAAACATAATTAAATTGAGATAACCTAGACTACCATATATATGCAAAAAGCACTGTTTTGATTCGTCATTTAACTTTATTACCTTTTTTTTCCTTTTCAAGAATTTATTTATACTCAAGATAATGTTGATGATTTATGTCATGAGAATATCATTCAATTTACCAAAATATTAAAAGTGGTTATAGTAGAAATGGGATTATGGAGCAATTTTCACTTGTTCAAAAATTTTTCATATATGGTTATATTTCTTTTTAGTAACAAAAAAAAATTTTAAATAGGAGAACTTCCTTTGTAGTTCTTTTGCCTCAAATTGCTTTAAGATAATAAGATACATGCATTCCCAAATTTCCTCCTAAATGAATCAACTTCTAAAATTATTCATTTTTTAGTAGTGAACTTACTGGTGTTTCCCCTGCCCCACTTTGTGCTTTTCTGTTTTCACATTTTCTATATTAATTATGAATTACTAAAAGTATTTTATTGAATATAACATATATACAGAAAAAGCCAATGAACTTTGACAAATTCAACATATCTATATAACCACTATTCAAATCATGACATACAACATTATAGGCATCCCAGAAGCTTCCTCTCAATGTACATTCTCAGTTATAACAGTAAAAAAATGTCTCTTGAATTCCAGGGAAATATCCTTTAAAAGTTAATGCCAAAAATGACATAGCATTTGTAATTAGTCAAAGTTAAACTTTATTTTACTCTCTACTTAATTTTCCAGATTTGGAAACCTTGAGCAAATGAAATTTTTTTCATCCTTGATTATTTTGTTTTTAATATGGTAATATCAGTTACACTATAAACTAACAGTGAGATTATATGAGAGATGAAATGTAAATCCCTTTGCATAGTGCCTAGCATATGGTAAATACTAATAATGGCTATATTTTAATACAATTCAGAATATTGACTAAAATGATACATATAAAAAGCAGGCCTTGAGCTGGGCAAGGTGGCACATTCCTGTAATCCCAGCTACTTCTGAGGCTGAGGCAGGAGGATTATGAAGTTTGAGGTCAGCCTGGAGAGTTTAGCAAATTTGTCTCAAAATTGCCTAAGCAATTTGTCTAAAAATTAAAAACAAAAAACAGGCCCTGATAAATATGAGGGGTTCGATTATTGTTCTTTTTACTTTCTCATCCCACTTCCACTATTCAGAATTTTAATTTAGTAGAGTTAAAATAATCTTATAAACAAAACAAAATTAATGCCTAAGTCTAACATTTAAGACCTCACAGTGTGGTTGATTTCCTAGTCTTTTCCTTTATAGTGAAGTCTAAATAATATAAAAATAGTGTTCCCTAAGAACACAGAGTTAAAACCAGATTAAAGTGAAAAATGTAAAATACTAAAAGTTTATTTTGATAATAGGAATATTTTCTACTTTTTGTTATATATGTGTATATATTGTGGGATGAGCATTATAGTTCTATAAAATGACAATACATCTGCTTTTATGTGTGTGTGTGTGTGTGTGTGTGTATGTGTGTGTGTTTCATTAAAATGAGTGGGTTTTTTTTCAAGTGATTTTATTTTATTTATTTTTTTTATTTTTGATGCTTTTATTGAAAAGGTACATTTAAAAAATACACAGACATTTTACCATTTACAGATTGCAGATATAGATGCTCTAAAAGAGTTCACTATTTTATTGTTTTATGATACTTCTTGCCCCTGATATCACAAATATTCTAGTCTTGTTGATACCAACTTCGAAAGGGGTGCATGGGAGCATGACCTGCAACATATTCAGTAAACAGAAAGACAAATTGTTCAATTATAAATTTTATATCTTCTGTACATTATTGCATTAGGGAGCCACAAAATTATGTAGCATCATTACAAATGAAAACAGGTTTAAAATAAAGATAATTACGTAGAAATACATGGATTCATTTTCTTCTTGCAGAATGCACAGGAGTGCCAAAATGTGCAATTTAGGAAGCTCTTTTTGTGTTTGTATATATTTGCTTAGCAACTCAAACCAGTGAGGAAGCTACAAAATAAGTTAGACAAAAATAGCAAACAGGTAGTAATTATAGCTATGTTATATGGCTTTCTATTTTGTTTAAATATCTCCAAATAAAATATGAAATAAAGAAAATACATTATCTTTTGTTCTCTTAATGAGAAATTCAAAGCTATTTTGCCTCCTAACATTTACACAGCAACTAAAGATGTTGAATTCAGACAAGAGATACAATCTAGTACTACACAGGATACAACAGTACTTGGGTCTAAAACAGTACACAATCCCTGTCGACGAGAGTACACCAAAAAGAAAACGTGATCCGTTGGTAAGATGGTATTCACAAGTAAGCACTTGTGTTCTATTTTTCTTCCACACTAGAATATGCCTGGTTGGATTCCAGAGCTATTTACAGACATCTGAGGAAGATCCTAGTTTTCAAGTCTGTCAGGAAAATATTCCATATTGTTCTAAGCCAGATTATACCCATGGGAAAACAGAGACTGGTTTTCTTTTTCTTTACTTTCTGACTGTACATTTTCAAGAACCCAGATTTCTCAGATACACCAATTAAATGGGGTCAAATTGGGGAGGGAAAAGGGTACATGTGCTGCTCACATTCCAAAATGATTTGATCGGTCCATAAAAGCACTCTTGAATCTAGTTATTTGTTTTTCACTGAAGCTGGGGTTTCAAGTGGTAGGCTGCATTTTGTGGGTAGGTGGGATACTTACTGTAACTCAAGTTGCTGAAATCCTTTTGGCTTGGCTTCTCGACTTTCCTACTGGCCTGGCTGGTCTTGAGACTTGCAGATGTCAGTATGGGGCAAACAGGATGGAGGCCGGAGTGGCACAGATGGGCCCGTGCCCTGGCCTCAGGAGAGCTGGAGGGATGGCTGGAGCCTGGAAGAGCTAGGCAGATGGCCGGGGTGGCAGTGACAGTGCATAGGACACAGCCGCTGCTGCTGCCAGGGGTGAGGACAGGAAGGCTGGGCCCAAAGGTTTCATCATATCTTTCTGGAATGCAAGTTTTGCTGTTAAAATGCTTGGGCTCCGCTGGAGTTTGTTGTAAGGGCTGTATTTCGGCTTCAGTGGCTTCCCTGCAACTGGTCTTTATGCCTCTGGCTAGAAATGTGCTGTTTGAGTTGAATTTCCGAGTTAACATGAACATCACAGATTTCACAATGAAATGTCTTGTTCTGTAGTCCTGACCCCTTATTGCCATTCTGCATCTTTAATCTTGATCCAGGTCTAGGATAGGACTTAATTGAACCAGCTCCATTACGAGCCTCAACCATGGTCTTGTGTTTAGATCCTGTGTTGTGTGCCTCTAGCTGTGACAGGGAGTTCACAGCCACTTTGCATAGCGAACAATAAAGCAATTTTTTGTCTTTCTCTTCTTCAGATTCAGCAACAGACCCTGGTGCTCCATTTGTGCTTTTGGCTGTCCCAGGTGGCAGGGCAGTTGTGCCAGATTTGAGGAGAAATGAGCCACTTTCAGAGCATGATGGCTGACTGAAACTATTGGCTTTCCGCTTTCCTTTATCTTCTGATTTGTCAGAGCTGTTGCCTGTGATTGGAGTGATGGAGCAGCTGGGATTAGCCTTTGCGCTGTCCTTGGAAGAAACCATTTTGGGTTTATTTTTCATTGCCTCTAGTGCTTTGACCTTCTTGGCATGTTTACTTCCTTTGTAGTGGGCCTCGGCCTGGCTATCTGAGTTAAAGCAAAGCTGACAGACATTACAAGAAATAACTTGTTTCTTCTTTGGGGGAATGGATACTCCAAATGTGTGGTTAATGACTGCTTTTTGCACAGGATCCATTGTGTTAAAATTTGGAAAGAGCCCAACAGCCGAACTACCATCCACTGGAAAAGACATAAATGGTTTGATATCCAGTGAAGGCTGCATCATCAGAGTAGGAGTGCGCACAAGAGCAGGAAGGGTAGTAGTATGGCATGTACTGCCTGTGCTGATGTTGGGGCTGGGGCTGGCCAGCAGTGTCCCTGAGCTCTGGGCTGGAAGCGGGGGCTGCCCATCGCTCAGCTGCTTCACTCGTTTGCGATGGGATTTGCCGTTGTAATGGACCTGGGCCTGGGCTGCAGAGTTCAGCTGGATGTTGCACACCTCACAGAAGGAGAACAGAATTTTCTTTTTCTCTTTACTTAACTGGTCCTCAGGCCTGTGGGTCTTAATGCCCCTTTCTTCAAAGCCCCGTAGAAAAGCTGCCATATTCATAATTCCATCTTCAAGATGGTACTTCATACATTGGGTTGTGTTCTAAAACCCCTTTTTTAAGTCGGTTGATGGGAAATTGTGCATATTTTCTTATAGATTTAGAAAAACAAATTGCTTTTAGGTTTCCAGATCAGCCCATAAACATCAATTTAATCTTTGATGAACTTGAAACGTAGACCATCTCGGCGCGCCGGCCGCAGGCGCTTAGGGCAGTGGCTCCTCCAGCCTGGAATTTGTTGCTCGAGCTCTGGCGGTTGCCGCGGTCCCGCCAGGGCTGCACTGAAGCTCCGCGCAGACGCTCTCCCTCGATCTGCTGCACCCCCGGACGGTATCTACCTTGACAGCGGCGGCGGTGGCGACGGCGACAGCTGGGCGCAGCGCGGCCCCAGAACTGTCCAACTCTTTCAGGCGTGGGGCTCAGACGCCCTGCCGCGGCCCCGGCGCTAAGCGCCTGCGCGCCCGGCCTCGCCCAGGTGAGTCGCGTGTGCCCGGAGCCCGCCGGGTGCGCCCTGCCCGCATCAGCCGCCCGCCAGGGTCCCTCGTCTGGCTGAGGACCCCCGGGTTTAGACGCTCCAACGCCACTCCCACGCGCTGATGGTGGTGACGGTTGACCAAGGAGAGACTTGCAAGGCACACACACTAAAGCGATGAGGCGGGACTGTTCGGGGCTGGTTGACACTGCAGAGCCTCGCTCAGCAGCCCTGCCTTAAATCCCGCCTTGCCAGGCACGCGCGCACAGCTAGGGAGAGCAGGCGCCGGCCGACCAGGGGTCCCACCCGGGGCGCAGCAGTTCAGGTCCTTGAAGAAATGCTTGGCGATGACAGAGGTCCCCAAACCCAGATGCCAAGCCGCGCACAAGGGCGGATGTTTCATGTATTAGGCAAACCAGAGTGAAACTCTCTTCTTGGAGATGGGCAGACCAACTGTTTGTTTTTTCTCTTTGACCAGCTCTCTGCTCGCTGACCACACGGAGCAGCCTGGGCGTTTTTGGCTGAGCCGGGAAGGCCCGGAGAGCCGAGGCATCGCAGCCTTGCTTGGACCTGAAACCATCATGGGCGAGGAGAGGGCGCATTTTCTCAAGTGATTTTAAATGACCAGTTATTTGAGTCTTTGAGAATTTACCCAAAGAAAAACTTCAAATTGAACTTGACAGTTCTTTCAAATTTCTGAGCAGAAAAAAAAGGGGAACAGCTGGAGCTAAGAGAGAGGCCGCCCCAAGGGTGAAGAGAATTTGGGGGAAGAACAAGTGATAACCCATTGTCTAAGGTCCTCTGCTACCATCTGGCTTCTTGGCAATCTCTCTCCCTTCTCCTGACTGCTTACCTGCTTCTGCGTCTGACTTCCCTTAGACTCCAGCCAAACCTACTGCCTAGATCTGAAGTCTGGTAATGGCTTGGTTGGGAAAACAGTCAATAATAAGTTAGAAATGAAGGAAATCTATCATTTGAAACTCTCTTTGAGTCCAAGAACTAAATCTACATCATAGGTTTGTGATATGATGGGAAAATAGCCTCTATTAGTTGTATTATTATTACTATTATTATTTTCTCTTGGATTAGTATGGTTGAGGTTAAGAAGCTGCCTAATTTTAAAATTATCTTATTAATTATGCTTAATAAGTTTATGAAAATTAAATTTAATTTTAAATTAAAACTAATTTTATCATAATTGATAATCTGAGAAATAAATACTTCAAATCCAAAATCAGGATTACTTTAATAAATTTAAATAACACTGGAGAGACCAAATTGATTACACAGTTCTGAAACTGTAGCAAGACTTCTCTTGGAATATTAATGGTAATCAAATTCTATTTTTCTAAGCAAAGACTGGGTTTTGACATATTCAAAACCACATACAAAACCACATTCTGGTTTTCTCCCCTTCAACTCCATCTCTTGTTTCTCTACTCCTTTTCCCTTTTAAAATTTCCAGTGAATGAAAATTCTACTCAACAAATATTGTTTTTTTTTAAATAACTAAAGTGTCCCAATTTCTAAGCTAAGAACTGAATTTCAAACAATTATATAACCTTCATTCTCTAAAAATAACTATGTGTGTGTGTGTGTGTGTGTGTGTGTGTGTGTGTAAGAACATTTTTGAACACTGGCTATTCCTGCCAAGAAAACTGAAATACACTGGCTTCTAGGTATAGCCACTTTCTCAGCAGAAGACACACAATCTTCAGTTAGGTGTGAATTATTCAGAACAGCACCACCTCCCCAAACTCCTATTCGACTGCTTCTCAAAAGAATTAAAATGTGATATACTTTTGCACATTATTTTTTTTACAAACCTGACAGGGGAAAAATATCTGGACTTTGTGCCAGAAAACAAATAAAAATGAAGTTAATGTCTGTTTAAGTTTTTGAAGACACATGCTTTACTTAGATTTTTTTAAAACAGGATTTAATATATTTTGAATGTACTACAACTCTATTCTGCAGGCTCTCCATAGGGTACTATTATTGTTCAATATGTGTTAATTATAGTACTTGTTCTTGTTCTCTAAAATGGAAAATTCTACCATTATCTCTGTTATCTCCTTTTCCAGATTTCCCCTCAGCAGCAGGACATAAAGTAACAAGAGTAGGAGAGTAGGACTGGTTTGAACCAGCTAATCCAGACTTTCCCATGAACTCATAATGTTTAATATTACCAATAAGCTGACTGCATTCAAATTTAGCCAATACATATAAATTTACTAGGGAAAACAAGACAATTTAAATAAAATGGTTCTTAGTATTTGGCAATATCCAAATTAATGCTGCAACATTAATTAAAAATTAATTCTTCCTTAATTTGTTTAAAAAGGAAGAGGGCAGAATGGAGTTTTAAAGCAGAGTTCAAATATTCAGAGGAAAAAAGTATGATGAAAGAAACCCAATATTGCTGACACAAAAAGTAATAACAATTATTTTATAGTTAATATTTATTGAACATGTACTAAGAAGAGCATTTCATGTGTTTTAATTCAAACTTTACAATGTCCCCATAAGGTAAATTCGATTTTATTGGACATCTAAGGATACTACCACATAGCCATAGATACCAGAAGGCAGGGGCCAGGTTATGTAGGACCTTGAGAATTGTGTTGAGGAGTTGGTCTTTATCTAAGGTAACCAGCTGAAGAGTTTTTAGTAAGGTGTCAAATTTTAATATATGTCATTTGATTTTGTGTGTAGAAAACAGCAAATCCAGAGCTACTCTATGAGATAAACAATATTATTGTTCTTATTTTGCAGAAACAGAAACTGAGGCAAAAAAACAAACAAACAAGTGACTTACCAGTGTTATACAAGTTGTGACATAGCTGGATTCCTACCCAGGCTGAGCCTACCATCCACAGCTGTATTTTTACTACTTCACCTATGATGGGAGTTTTATCCTGATAAAATCATCTTAAATTGAAAACATCATAAGTCAGAAATGTATGAATATACCTAACCTACCGAACATCCTAGCTTAGCAACAGGGTACACTGTAGAGACATGGTTGTGTTTCCTCTTAGTAGCACGAGGCTCAACTGAAGCTGACCAGGAGCAGCAGTTCACAGCCACTACCCAACATGGAGAGAGATTATCCTATGGCTATTCCTCACCTGGGAAAAGACTAAAATGCAAAATTTGAAGTATGGTGCTTACTGAATGTGTAGCACTCTTGCTTGTACCATCATAAAGTCAAAAAAGTTTAAGATGAAACATTGTTAAGTCAAGAATCATTTGTACTGTAAATGAGCATGGTGAACTGGAGTAGGGTAGTAACAGTAATAATAAAGACACATGGAAGGATTTGGTAAGATATTGAGACGTGCCCACTTCGGCGGCATATACACTAAAATTGGAGTTACACAGAGAAGATTAGCACAGCCCAAGTGTAAGAATGACATGTGAATTTGTGAAGCATTCCATGTTTTTAAAAAATTTATTGAGATCTGGTGATGTATTAAGCATAGTGAGCGAGAAGGCCGGAATTGTAAGTGATGATATGCTTATGTCTTAAGCAAAATGAGAATTTAGCTGTTGAGGGGGAGATCATGGTCACAGAAGCAGGTTTTAGGTAAGGAGATGAAGAGTTCAATCTCAAATTAACCAAGTTTGAGGAGTTTCTGAGACAACTAACAGGTTATTTAAGATGTAAATGTGGCTGGGTATGGTGGCACATACATGTAATCCCAGCAGCTCAGGAGGCTGAGGCAGTAGGATCACGAGTTCAAAGTCAGCAAGTTCAAATTAGCAAGGTACTAAATAACTGAGCAAGACCCTGTATCTAAATAAAATATAAAAATGGCTGAGGATGTGGCTCAGTGGTAAAGCAACCCAGGGTTCAATGTCTGTTACAAAAAAAAAAGACGACAAAAAAGTAAATCTTAAGGGCTCCTGATAACCTTTAAAAAGAATGTTACCTTTTGTCCTCTTGCATGCCATATTTCATACCATTCCTTCCTTTTTACTACCATCTGTGATTGTTTTATTCCATCTCCTGCCAGAATGTAAGCCTATTATGATAGATTTTTTGTTTGACCACTAGATTCCCAACATCTGTCATACATAAATTGTCCAATGAATGAATAAAAGACAGCCTTGGAGAATCATATCACAAAATTTTTTGATAAAGGTGAATTCAAGTTCTCCTTATTCATGTGTCCAGTGTGAATGAAAGCACTGTCATAAGGCAATCCATTTGAGGAGCGGGTGGCTTACTAGGGATTGAACCTAGAGGCCCTTAACCACTGGGCCAGCACTTTTTATTTTGAGATAGTGTCTTACTGAGTTACTTAGAGTATCACTAAGTTGCTGAGTTGACTTTGAACTCACAATCCTCCTGCCTCAGCTTCCAGCGCCACTGGGATTACAGGTGTGAGCCACCACACCCAGCTCCATTTTTATTTTACAGCTTAGGAAACTTTTTTTAATATTTATTTTTTAGTTATAGGTGGACACAATGTCTTCATTTTACTTTATGTGGTGCTGAGGATCGAACCCAGAGCCTCACACATGCCAGGCAAGCTCTCTACCTCTGAGCCAGAACCCCAGCCCTAGGAAACTCATTTTTAAGTAATTTGGAAAACACTTATGTGACATACTGACCTGTTTATGCAGGTGGGCTATCCTGGACCTCCTACCTAAAAATTAATGATCACATGGTTCTTTTCAAACCTGAGTTCCTCTAAATCACTTGGCTTAAATGAACATCAGTTTGTCATTGTCCTTGACATTCTCTACCCTTCTCTACCTCCTATGTGTATACACACTGGGGTTCACAGTATTCAAAACAGTACTATCAAAAATTTAGTATTCACTAAAAACAGGCCAAACTCCATTAACTTTTCTACTTGCTGCTCAACTAAAATGCCATTAAAAAAATATAACACTTCGTTATATCAAAATATTTGGCAATGTAAAAGTTCTCCTTTATATTATTTTCTTGGAGTTTGGAAAAGAGTGACCCAGTTTTATTTTCAAATCTGTTTATTCAAAAAAAATTACATTCTAAAGATTCAACAATCTATCAAAATTCAAGTCTGTTTTTTTTTGTCCCTGGTAGGACTAGAAAATGGTCATATTTTTATAACCCTTTTAGGAAATCTACCCTAAAAAAATAATATACGAAGTTTGACTTTTCAAAAGTCAAATGCAACATTACTTATTGAAATGTAAAAATTGGAAACAAAGTGTCCATGTACAGGATATTGATAATGGCACATCCAACATTAAGTAGCCAGCCATCAAAATGTCATTGCTAAATCCCTCTTATATTTTCAGAGTAGTAGTAGTATGGGGGAAATGCTTATAAAATAAATAGAGGAAAGCAAGATACACCATCCACTACGTAGGATGATTGCAACTATGGAAATAAATAAAGTCAAATATTAACATTTGTTCTGGTTGGTGGGTTCTGGGAATTTTTCCAGAATTTTGCTGAATGTAAACTTAATGATTGAAATAAATTAATTCATAACAAGATATAAAATTGACTTTCCTTTTTCCTCTGAGTCTCTTTATATGCTCATTGGACAAGCCCTTGCTGGGCTTAGTAGCACTATCCTATAATCCCAGCAACTCCAGAGGCTGAAGCAAGTATATCCCAAGTTCAAGGTCGCCTCAGCAACCTCAGCAAAAATACTCAGCAACTTAACAAGACCCTGACTCAAAATTAAAAATAAAAAGGTCTGACAATACAGCTCAGTGGTAAAAACCCCTGGATTCAATCCCCAGTACCAACCAAACAATCAACCAACCAACCAACCAACAAAAAGATTAAAGCCCTTTTTTTCACAAACAAAACAAAAGCCATTTTTCTCTCTAATTTGAAATAATTTGAAATGAAGAAAGAGGTAAAGAAAATAATCAAAAACAAAAGAAAAAGAAAGGAAGAAAGTATCAATAATGGAAATTAGAATACTCGAAGAAGTCCATTTAAATTTCTATGGATTCTTTGACTAGAATTGACAGTAGTGGGGTAGGGAAAAAGACATTATAGGTATGAGAACATACTGAGGTAGAAAGCCATGAGTTCCAATGACAGAGACAGAGAATTGTGGATATCAGACAAAGGGTGTAAACAAATTCCTCTTTGGGAAAAGAATAGAGTAAATGGGAAAGAAAGAGTAGTTGTAACTTGTCACTGGTAGACATGATTATCACATGCTTGCTTAGGATAATTTTTATAAAAACCTGGGATAGTTATGATTGATATATAAAATTCTTACTTAAGTAAAATTCTGTGAGCTGTATAAAAAAGAACTAGAGATGAACTTATAATGATTAAATCAGGTTTTTAAAATAACCCATCTGATGGAAAGTATTAAGGAAAGAAATTTATTTATAGCTATACTTTAGCCATTTCTTACACAAACATAAAAATTCCAATTAAGAATGAAGAAAATGTGTAGCTGGGTATGGTGACATAGGTTGGTAATCCCACTGACTCTGGAGGCTGAGGCAGGAGAACTGCAAGTTCAAGGTCAGCCTCAGAAATTTAGTGACACACTGTCTCAAAATAAAAAAAATTAAAAAAAATTCTTTAAAGAGGTGGGGGTGCGGTTCAGTGTTTAAACATCCCTGACTTCAATCCCTGATACCCACCCCCCCAAATGTGAGGAATAGTAATGCATATAATTAAAAAGTTATTTCATAAATTAAATGTTTTGGAAATTGGCTAATTATATCCATCATTCAGTACTGTTTGAACGGAAGACATAATGAATATAAAGTGTCTAACACAAGTCTGGCATTCAACAGAAATGGCAGCTTTTATCTTATTTATTTTTATGTGGTGCTGAGGATTGAACTCAGGGCCTCATGCTTGCTAGGCAAGTGCTCTACCACTGAGCTATAGCCCCAGCCAAGAAATGGCAGCTTTTATTGATAGTTAATGATCTGCAATATTTTTTTTTGCAACTTCATTTAATTATTTATTTTATGTGGCTGAGGATCAAACCCAGTGCCTCACATGTGCTAGGAAAGCTCTCTACCACTAAGTCACATCCCAAGCCCCATGATCTGAAATACTTTATAATTTCTGTGCCTGAATGAAATATTTGATGTTTTATGCTGTCATACTGTAACAACAATTTTACACACATGTAAAGACTATTTATCAAACTTAATATTATTATTATTTGCCAATATTAAAGGATTATCCAAAGATTCACTCTTGATAAAAATAAGCAGATAACTATGAAGACAGATGTACTTTTTAGATACGTAAAAGATCAAAGAGAAAATACCTAGTAAATTTTCCACTCATTTTGTAGATGTGGTCCTGTATTTTATCCCTGTGACTAGTAGAATCTATTCAGAACAGGAACACCTGACTTCAGAGCTTATTTTCCTCTAGATAAATTGAGAAGCCAAGCCTATAATATTGATTAATGAGAACTTGGAAAGCAAACAGAAGATACTTTATTGCTTATGCTATTTAAACTACTTAGATCATGCTTCAGAATTCACTGGCTATAATGCTGCTTCTTTTAGCTATATGACACTGGATGTTTATAATCTAAATAGATATGATTTTTTGGGTTGTAAAAATCTCATGGGCTGGGAAAATATTAATAAATACAAAGCATCAAAAAGAATTTCCTTTGATAGTTGATTGTAGATAATTAGAATTTAAGTTATCAATTGCTTAACAATACTTAGAGAAAGAATAAAGATGTACTAACAGAGAGAGAGAGAAAGAAAAGAAGAGAGGCAGGGAGGAGGGGAAGAGAGTCATTACTAAGATATGATGCAGTCTACCCTGAAAAGGGTAATGATGGGAAAAGTTTGAGAGGTACCAAGAACAGCAAAAAATAGCCAAGGCAGAAATGAATATATAAATAGATGACTGAAAAGGAGATATGTGTACATATGCATGTGTGCAAAAAATAAAAATGAGACTAGAAGACAGTCTTGCAGTGCCTTAAAAAGTTAAATATAAAGTTACTATTTGAGTCAGCACTTCCACTCCTAGGGATATACTCAAAAGATTAAAACATGTATCCAGCTGGGCATGGTGGAGTGCACCTGTAATGCTAGTGACTCAGGAGGCTGAGGCAGGAGGATAGAAATTTCAAGACCAACCTCAGCAATTTAGTGAGGCCCTGAGGACTTAGTGAGATGCTGCTTCAAAATAAAATATATAAAAGGCTGGGGATATGGCTAAGTAGTTAAGCACCACTGGGTTCAATCTCCAGTACCCAAAACAACAACAACAAAAAATATGTATACATAAATATACAAATACACACACACACACAATAACTGGTACATAATTATTCAGAACATCATATTCATAACAGGCAAAAAGTGAAAGTAACCAAATGTCCTTCAACTCATAAAATATATCAGTTGATGGTAAAATGTGGCATATATACAATGGAATATTATTCAGCCATAAAAAGGAATGGATTACTGATTCACATTACAACATGGATGAGCCTTGAAATATTTTGCACAGATAAAAAAACCAGTCACAAAAGACCACATATTATATGATTTAATTTATATGAAATACCACTGTAGCAAATTTATAGAGACAGAAAGTAGATTAGCAGTTGCCTAAGGCTGATGGGAAATGGAAAATTGTGAGATGACAGGTAAAAAATATGGAGTTTTTTTGGGGAGTAATTAAAATGTTCAAAATTTACTATAGTGAGAGTTGTACTACCCTGTGATTATAATAAAACAACTGAATTGTACACATTAAATAGAGAAATTTTATAATATGTGAAGTCATTTTGCAGCCTTGGACAGCTTTATTCAGATTACAAATGTTTTTTATTATACCAAGACTTTTAAAAGGTAGAATAAGTAGCTGGCTTTTTAAAAAATTAAAATCTAAGGCTAAACACAGTGCAGGTGTAGATCAGTGGTAGAATGCTTGTCTAGTGAGCTTAAGGCCCTGTTCAATGTCAGTACCACACACACACACACACACACACACACACACACACACACACACACACACAGGCAAATGAATCTTATTAATGAATAGAACATTCATTAGGAGGGTACCATCAAATAAATGAATAAATATATTAATTTGACAGCAACATTTTTAGACTTACCTTTATATTGAGTGATATGATTCCAAAGGGGTAAATTTTCTTTTTCCTTTCTTTTGGTACTACAGATTGAACCCAGGGGCACTTAACCACTGAGCACATCCCCAGCCCTTTTTATATTTTTTATTTTGAAGCATAGTCTCACTAAGTTGCTGAGGCTTCTTTGAATTTGCAATTCTCCTGTCTCAGCCTCCGGAGCGACTGCATGAATTTTCAATTCTTGAATTTGTTTTATCCTTGATTTTTTAAAGTTTGTTTTTCATTGCATTATAGTTGTACATAAAAGGAGAGTTCATTCTGACATATTCATAAAAGAAGTAACATAGTTTTCTCCATTTCAATCCTAATACTCCTTACCTCTTCCCTTTCCTTTGCTTTCTCTCTGGTTCCCTTCCTCTTTTCTATTGGTCTTCCTTCTATGGACTTATTTTTCACTTGATGCATTATAGTTACATATAAATTGGAATGCACTGTGATATATTCATAAATGTTCCTAGAATAATTTGGTTAACTACATTCCCCAGTTCTTCCCCTTCCCCTTGCCTCTTTTTTCCCCAATATGTCCCCCTACCTACAAAGCACACTTCTACTCTTCCAATGTCCCTTCTATTTTTCTGAAAAAAATGATGGTTAGATGTCATAGAAGAAAGTGGCAATGTCTTAATCTAATGCCTACTGTCTGGCCCAATGGCTCTTCCATCCTTGTCAAGAGAGTTATAACCTTTTATCCTGTCATTCAACACTATCACTCAATTGCTTTTTTAAAAATTTTTGGTTGTAGATGGACACAATATCTTTATTTATGTATTTATTTATTTTTATGTGGTGCTGAGAATTGAAGCCTCACATGCACTAGGCAAGTGCTCTATTACTGAGCCACAACCCCAGCCATCAACTTTTTTTTAATTATCTCATTTGCAAATACTCTTTCTCTTAAAAATTTTTCACAGGAAACTGGAAAGGTAGTAGAGGTTTTTTAAAATCTATTGCTTTAGCACGTACAAGGCCTACAAAGCCCTGAACAGAGGAAAAGAGGGAAAGAAAAGGAGAAGAAAGAAAAAATGGAGAGAAAAGAAAGGAAGTCCATTGCAATAACTCCCTTCTAAAAATCTATAGTCTAGAACTATGATAGCAGAAGAGAAAAATGCACAGATGAATGTAAAAGACAAATTCATTTGATCTGATGATTAATGATTCACAGATTATGGGGAGAAAGAAAAAGAAGCAATTACTAATATATTGCATGAAAGGAGTGTCAAAATTGGAAAAGTTAGAGACAACTGTTTTAGAGAAATTGATAAATTTAGTTGAAATTAGTAATAAATTAATATATAGGTTATTTTGGTAGAAAATTTATCACTGACAGTATGGCATGTTAGAAAAATCAATATAATTTTATGTGTATTTTTATTTTACTACTATGAACTTCATAAAGATGAGTTCTAAATCTTATTCATTGTGTAATCCCAGCACTGATCTTACTGCCTTTAATAGTTAAAATAATTTTCAGTTGAGTCAACTCAAGATCAATTCTTGAACACATATGCTCATTTAAAATTAAATGTAACATGAAGACAGGCAGAGAAGAGAATCTTGAAAATTGTAAAGAGCACAATGTTTGATCATAAGATACTATTTAAAAAATTTAGACTTTTTAAAATAAATAAAACTAATATTTAAAGACAAATAATATATTTTGATGAAATCAAAATTTAAGCATTAAGCAAATAAAGTAAGATTTAAGCTATTTTAAATTTGGTTAAATGGATGTATATGGCAGTTTTTCATTAAATTAAAAATAATTTTAAAATACAAATTCTTGAGGTATTTTAACAATGAGTTTTGGTATTCATACTTATCTGATCATTTTTGTTATGAGGTTTTTATACCTTTATTATGAGGAGTAGAATGTGTTACTTTTAAAATCTATTGAACATTGTGAATTTGCTGCTATAAACATTGATGTGGCTGTGTCCCTGTAGTATGCTGTTTTTAAGTCCTTTGAGTATAGACCAAAGAGAGGGATAGCTGGGTGAAATGGTGGTTCCATTCTCAATTTTCCAAGGAATCTTCATACTGCTTTCCATATTGACTGCACTAACTTGCAGTCCCACCAGCAGTGTATAAGTGTACCTTTCTCCCCACGTCCTTGCCAACACTTATTGTTGTTTGTCTTCATAATAACTGTCATTCTCACAGGAGTGAGATGGTATCTTAGAGTAGTTTTGATTTGCATTTCTCTACCACCGTACCACCAAGCCACAACCCCAGCCCTCAACTTTTTCTTAATTATCTCATTTTCAAATACTCCTTCTCTTAAAATTTTTTTCACAGGAAATTGGAAAGAGAGTAGAACATTTTTTCATATATTTGTTGATTGATATCATCTTCTGAGAAGTGTCTGTTCAGGTCTTTGGCCCATTTGTTGATTGGGTTATTTGGTTTATTTGATGCTTAACTTTTTGAGTTCTTTATATGCTGTAGAGATTAGTGCACTATCTGATGTGTGAGGGGTAAAAATTTGCTCCCAATAACTGTGGAAAAAACTTAGATGTCCTTCTGTATATGAATAAATTAAAAAATGTGGCATATATACACAATGGAATATTACTCAGCTATAAAAGAGAATATAATCATGGCATTTGCAGGTAAATGGATGACACTGGAGAAGATAATGCTAAGTGAAGTTAGCCATTCCCCCCAAAAAACAAATGCCCAATGTTTTCTCTGATATAAGGAGGCTGATTCATATTGGGGTAGGGATCAGGGAGCATGGGAGGAATAGAGGAACTCTAGATAGGGCAGAGGGGTGGAAGGGGAAGGGAAGGGGCAGGGGGTTAGCAAGCATGGTGGAATGTGGTTGACATCATTATCCAAAGTATATGTATGAAGACACCAATTAGTGTGAACATAATTTATATACAACCAGAGATATGAAAAATTGTGCTATATATATACAATAAGAATTGTAATGCATTCCACTGTCATTTATTTTTTTAAAAAATCAATTTAAAAATTTAAAAAAGTTGAAATACTAAAAATAAATAAACAAACAAACAGACCATCAAGCATATGAGAGGCTCCATTTGAAAAACAATCTGGGGCTGCAGCTGTGGCTCAGTGGTAGAGCGCTTGCCTAGCAATGTATGAGGCACTAGGTTTGATCCTAGGCACCACATAAAAATAAACAAATAAAATAAAGATATTGTGTTCAACTACAACTAAAAAATATTTTTAAAAATCTAATGAACATATGTATTTTTCCCCAGTCTTAAAGGATATATTCCCAGAAAATTTAAAACTCAGTATGTTGAAATGTCATCAGTAATTCATTGAGAATTTCTGCTCATAAAAATAATCAATTCAATGTATTATGTTACTAATATAAGCAAATATATTATGCTTTCAGACAGTAATTGCTCCTTAGTAAACTTACTGTTGAAAATGCCTATGTCCAATATCAAATAAGATTTATGTATAATACAGATCTTCATTTTGGAGTAATGGCTTTTTATTAAAAATACTTACGGTTCTGTTTTCACCAAGAGCAACCAATGTTTCAAGAACTTTAATTCCTTCTTGAACAGCCAAAAGTTCATTGTTACTTGCTGGTCTGTTTCTTTCAACAGCTTTTAGCTTTTCAACCACTATGGGGGCTAATGAATGTAGGGAGTTGAAAGGGCATGGATGTAATGCTGGAAGACTGAGAGGAGAAGCTGGTAACATTTGGCTTGAACCTATGTAAGGAGATCATTCAATCAATTAACACATGATAGTTCTTATCTGCTCTACAATCACATTACATCTTAATATGTATGTAATACAGCACAATGAAAATATAAATGTTATTTTCCATATAAGAGAAATGAAAGAGAGTAATGGAACTTTCGTTCAATAAGCTAACTGAATAAACCTCTCAAAAAAATCGAAATCTCTCGAAATAATTCTTTATACCAATTTAAGTTTTGTAGCCATAGAAAATAAAGTCTCACTGGCTTTTAGATTAGAAAAACTTCATATGAATAATTATTTTTTAAAAAAGGAAGAAGGAAAGGAAGAAAAGTTATAAGTATTGGGGGAAAATAGTGGAATAAAATTGTTTCAGCTCTTTGTAGAATACAAATTGCCAAACTTCACTGACATCAGAAATACCTGGGGAGCATTTTAAAAATACAGATTCCTGAGTCACAACTCTGAAGACTCTGATTCAGGTGGCTAGGAGGCCAGGAATGTTTCTAAGTTGTTTTATTTTTCCTGATACACAGAAGATTGGATAAACATAACTTAAGACTTCACCACTGTAAAATAATAAAACATGTTTTCTAAACAAACAAGTTTTGAATAGGTTTATTAAAATATGTAATAATATAAACTTATCCATTAATGTAGTGAGTATCATTTAAATAAATATTGGAAACCCTGAAAATCTCTCCTAATATGGCCGAGAACTAATCAAAGATATTAGAGAGTTTCTGCATATTTAAGTAAACATACAAATGTGTTTCTTTTATGGTTAAGCCCAGTGATATTTTCTAGTTTTTCCATTTAAAACTCTTACTGTAAATACTTAGGTTTTCCTTATATATAACACATTTTAATGAATCAACCAGATATTCTCCTGATAAAGTGGAATGTTTGCTTAGGTGTAACTTACCCATGGGTCACATGAATTTAATGCATTTTTAAATGTGTTCATGCAGCCATTCTGTAATGACTGAACTCCTATTATTTCACTACAGCAGACCACAGGAAGAGTGCAATTGCTGTCAGCATGCTAACTTCATCAGGTGTGGGCACAGAAACTTCTGAAAATGAAAAATGGAAAAAAAAGTGCCATTTCCAAAACTTTTGGAAATTTAATCTTCAACAGCTCTCTCCTGCTCCTAACATTAATCACAGTTTATCAAGAAAATAAATTAAAATGTTGACATTTTGAAACATGTAATTATAAATAATTCAGGCAAAATGGATACTAAAACCACTGTGTGCAAGTTAGATAGACAGCAAACAATTAAGGTAGTTTCAAAATATCTCCCCATTGATTCCTTGTTAGTTATAAAAGGGAGAAATAACAACTGTATAGTGGAGAAACAAGGCAGATACGATTTTAACGAAGTCATTAAAGTTAAGATTCCCAATAATGAGACAAAGCAACATTATATGCTTTCTTTTATAATGCTCTGAGAAGACATAACAATATTTATATAGTATTTTTCCAAAAATGCATAAAAGTAAAGAAAAAAATAGATAACTCAAAATTATGAAACATTCTACAAAAGTAGATGGCCTGCACTCTTCAAAAATATTAATGTCATGGGGCTGGGATTGTGGCTCAGCAGTAGAGTGCTCACCTACCACGTGGATCCTCAGCACCACATAAAAAACAAGTGGATAAATAAATAAAAACGAAGGTATTGTATCCAACTACAACTTAAAAACAAACAAACAAAAAAACATTAATGTCACAAAAGATTAAGCCTGAGGAACTATCCCAGATTAAAGTAAACTAAAGAAATATGACAACTAAGGAAAAGAAAAAGTTCTATAAAAGTCATGATTAGGACATTTAAAATATGCGTATGAATAATAACAGCATTTTATCAATGTTAAATTGCCTAAATTTTATAATTCTTCTATTATCATGTAAGGAATGTTCTTGTTCTTAGGAAATCCGTGAAGTATTTAAAGAGTCATGATGACTCCAACATATTCTCAAATGGTTCAGCAAAATTAATAATAAAGGTACAGGGGCTGAGGTTGTTGCTTAGTGGCAGAACACTGGCCTCCCACATGTAAGTCACTGAGTTTTATCCTTAGCACTGCATAAAAATAAATAAACAAAATAAAGATATTGTATCCGTGTATAACTAATTTTTTTTTAAAAAAATAAAGATATAAGGGTTATGTGGATAATAATAAATCCTTGAGGCAAAATGTTAACTGGTGAATCTAGGAGGAGGATATATTGGTGTTTTCTACACTTGAAATTAAATTTGATGGGCTGAGGATGTGGCACAAGCGGTAGCATGCTGGCCTGGCATGTGTGCAGCCTGGGTTCAATCCTCAGCACCACATACAAAGATGTTGGGTCCACCTAAAATTTAAAAAAATATATATTAAAATTCTCTCTCTCTCTCTCTTTCTAAAAAAATTCAGTTTGATATTTATTTCAAAAAATCAAAGGATTCCAAGTGAAAAAAAAGTTTTGGAGCATTCTTGATGGGATTTATGTATATGTGTATGTATGTCCACATAAATACACATACAAATATTTTAAAATAAAATATCTCAGCTCTTAGAGTAAAGAAGTAGGGTTTTCAAATGAAAATTCTTCATTATAATTTTTTTTTCTTAAGCAAGAATTAAGGGGGGCTGGGGATGTGGCTCAAGCGGTAGTGCGCTCACCTGGCATGCTTACGGCCCGGGTTCCATCCTCAGCACCACATAAAAACCAAGGTGCTGTGTCTGCCGAAAACCAAAAACAAATATTAAAAAATTCTCTCTCTCTCTCTCTCTCTCTCTCTCTCTCTCTCTCTCTCTCCTTTCTCTATCTTTAAAAAAAGAATTAAGGGAATTGCTAGCCTTATACTATATCAATATTCCCATGGCTTTGATCCTTCATTCATAAGTATACCTCCTGTGAGTTCAGCTCTGGACAGAATATCTTAGGCAAGTTAATTGTATTATCAGACCTTCAAATTCACTTCATATAATGAACCAGCTTGATAAAATAGCAAACACTTTCTGTTAATGTTGACAAGTTAGGTCTGGGGTTGTGGTTCAGTGGTACAGTGTTTGCCTAGCACATGTGAGGCACTGGGTTAGACCCTCAGCACTGTATAAAATTAAACTTAAAAAAAATAAATAAATAAAGGCATTGTATCCCTCTACAACTAAAAAAAAATTTTTTTAAATTGACAATTTAGGGTTCGGGCTGCAGCTCAGTGGTAGAGGCACTGGGTTCAATCCTCAGCACAACATAGAAAAAATAAAATAAAAAATAAAGATATTGTAGGGCTAGGGCTGGGGCTTAGTGATAGAGTGTCTAGCACATGCGAGGCACTGGATTTAATCCTCAGCACCACTTAAAAATAAAATAAAATAAGGGTATTGTGTCCAACTACATAATATATATATATATATATATATATATGTGTGTATATATATTTTATATATATATATATATATACATATATATATATATATTCTAGAGATGCTCAACAAAATTAAAACTAAACTACTTATAACAAATTCTTAACCATTTCTTCTTCCTGATATTTTATTTATCTATCAATCTGCACATACATTCATATATGAGGCATTTAATCTTTTTAAGTTTGTTAAAATCTATGTTAAGAAGCAAAATATTAACACTTTATAAAGCTAAAATAATTTCAGTTACATTAATATAACTAAAGTTTCTCCCTTATACATAATTTTTTTAAAAAAATCACATTCTAAATATCTGTACATTATTCAAAATATAAAAAGCATATGGAAAAGAAAATAAGAAAACAAAACTTGTAATTCTACCATCCAGTGACAGTTTAGATTTAATTTCTAGGTTTTGACTTAATTTCTTCTGGTCTAAGTTAATTATATATATATTTGCTTAAAAATATGATATATAACAGGTAAAATGGACATATAATTCAAATTAATATATTGTCATGAATAATTTTTCCCACTGACAAATATATTTATAACACATTTTATTATTGTAAAATAAATGTCTTGATGATAAATAATTTTGAATTTAAATTTTAATTAACAAGGCCAAAGAATATGCATTCTGTGTGTGTGGTACTATGGATTAAATTTAGTGCCTCATGCATGCTAATCAATTGTTCTACCACTGAGCTACATATAGCCCCAAGTATGCATTTTCTTTCTTTTTTCTTTTTTTAATTGGTTTGGGAATTTAACCTACTTTATCACTGAGCCACATCCCCAGTCCTTTTTATTTTAAAATCTGAGACAGGGTATCACTAAGCTGCTCGGGGCCTCACTAAGTCACTGAAGCTGGTCTCAAACTGGCAATCCTGTGTTAGCCTCTCTAGTCATTGGGATTACAAGTGTGCACCACCACTTTTACCTAATGTGCCTTCTTTCCTTTGTTCTTTCTTCTATTGGTTATTAATTCTCTTATAAGACCTCTTTATTTGTTAATAGAATAAACAGTGACATAGATATTATTATTAGTTTTTCAGATACTTTCCAATGTAAGATGCTTTGATGTCTACATAGGCCAATATATCAGTCTATGTATATGTATATTTCCTCTGCAGTATCTCTCACTGACTTATAGTTAGTCTTTTGCCATTCTGCCAAAAAAGCTCATCTGTATTTTCTTTGTTTTCTTATTTTAAACATTTTATATTACCATTTAAATTTATCTCGTGTTTATTTTAAATCATGATATAAGATGAAAGGATAATGAGAATTCATTTCTCAAACAGTTAATTGGTACACTCATTTGAAGAATCATGAATAAATGATATTTATTGTTTATTTGCTTAAAATACATGTGTCTTCTATAGAAATCTCTTCTGTTCTACTCTCCCATCCACTGATTCCTGGGCTACTAAACATTTTTAAATTA
This sequence comes from Ictidomys tridecemlineatus, assembly GCF_052094955.1. Lineage (NCBI taxonomy): Eukaryota > Metazoa > Chordata > Mammalia > Rodentia > Sciuridae > Ictidomys > Ictidomys tridecemlineatus. The sequence continues at coordinate 67,959,440 of NC_135478.1, read as the reverse complement.
TGTGGAATTTTTGTATTAGGCAACAGGACAAATCTTTCTTTATTATTCTTTTTTGTTAGTTCTTCTACATTTTATTTATAGCCAAAAAAGAAAAACTTGAGAGAAAAAGCCAAATACAGAAGAAAATGGACAAAAACATGACTAAGGATTTCCCTCCAAATGAAACACAAACATCAAAAATACTTATATTCATTAGGAAAATGAGAAGTAACAATTAAAGCAACATGATAGGACATATTAGCCATCATATAACAAAATTTGGAAACCAAATAATACCAAGTATTGGTCAGGATATGGGGAAACAAAGATCATCTTATGCTACTGATGTGAGTGAAAATTCACTTGGCTACTTTGGAGAACAATTTGGCAATGTCTGATAAAATGGAAGTTAATATATGCCATCAATTCCACTTATAGATATATACACTAGAAAATTTCTCACAGCACACATGCAAAAGCAACCCATGTTTGCTAAAGCAACTTTTTTAATTGGGAGAAACTAAAAACAGCAAAAATATCCATTGACAGGAATGAATAATTGAACAAATAAATGTGATGTAAAGCTACATAGGAGTTAAGAATGAATGAAGGTTTTATTTATCTACATTAATAGAACCAAAACTTAATTACATAGGGAAAAAAAAGTAGAATGGGATATTATAACATTACTTATGTAAATTAAATAGTACAAAAATATATATCATTCATGGTTACTTATCTCACTTTCTATATAATGCATATATACATATATATAAACTAAGTATATTTGTTAAAATAATTGATACATATTAACATAGAAAATATAATTTATAATAGGGAAATTTCTAGAATAAAATATATCAATACCAAGTTTATGGTTCCATTAAGGGTACACTGCAATAGTGACAGATACTTGAACTTCTTTCCAATTTTATATCAATTATACTAACACATGTCAACTCTGGGTATATATCATATCTTTTTTTAAACTTTCCAGTATGTATTAAAGTTCTAAGACAAATATATTTAAAGTCAATGATTCAGACAGAGTTATTGAAACTTCAAATCCAAAAAATGTGACTAATGCACCTCTCTGAGTTAATTCAATGCTATACAGCAATTTTCTGATTAGAGTACTTTAATAATTAATTAATTAGGGAACAGAAAGATATCTGAACAGATCAAAAGTTTTAAAAAACTCTGACCGGTTACCTGGTCGTGAATATTCCAGGATACATGCAAGAGTGCTATGAATTAGAGCTGTCCACTGTTTTTGAGTTTCCTCAGTTTTTGCCATTGAAAGTGTCATGATACTTTTAATCCCTTGAAGAGCTGCACTGACTGGTAGAGGAACATGATTGTCTGTAGATTTTATTGCTGTGTCTTTTAATATTCTTGCAATTAAGAACAGAATTGTGGGCAGGATTGTCATACATCCTAAAATAAAAACAAATCAGATTACCTCATAATTACTCAATGCCACTGTAGAAGTTTCCATTCCTTATTTTTTTTTTTTACAATTAATTATGTTTGTCTTTTTTCCCCTCTTCCTTTAGACAGGGTCTCACTTTGTTTCTCTGGCTGGCCCCACATCCCTAGGCTAAAGTGATCCTTCTGCCTCAGCCTTTGGAATAGCTGGGACTAGAGTGCATGCCACCATGCCTGGCTGACTATTATTTATTTATTTTCTTTGTTTTTATATAAAATTTGCTACATTACTTTTACTATAATTCAATGTTTGAAAAAGAACATAAGAAATTGCCATTTATTTTAGAGAAGAGAGAACTGATATTTTCTTTTTCCAACCCAGCCATTTTGTTACTGCTAATATTTCACCTATTTAGTAGTCCATGCCCTTCATAATTAAAATGAAAAAGAAGATAGAAAAACAGAAGGAGAATACTACCATATATTTTAAGAAGCATCTAAGTTACCTGGTGAATCTTATTAGTAATTCTAAAATATATAATTAAACTTCAGTGTACTAAAGGCAGCCTAATCAAGCCAGGAAAATGAGAAGACTACTGAGGTAAGCAAAGAAGAAATTATAGAATCCCAGAATTTGTGGATAAAAATTCAACCATGGTGGCGGGGGTGGGGGGGCCTGGGGTTGTGGCTCAGTGGTTGAGCATGTTCGAGGTGCTGGGTTTCATCCTCAGCGCCACAAAAAAATAAATAAAATAAAGATATTGTGTCCAACTACAACTAAAAATAAATCAACCACACACTTAACAAAAGAATCCCTTCACTATTCTTATAGGTAGCTTCC